>NC_139717.1:39718311-39722727 GCF_964188405.1 Protomyctophum parallelum | reverse complement strand
AGTGTTCATTTAAATTTCAGAGTCAAATTAACGCTCAGAATTGTTGTGTGTACCGTATACCACTTCCTCAGAAACCCAAACTCTGCCATGAAATACTAAAGTTTTAAGTTTAAGATGACTGCTGGCGTTTTATTAAAAACGTTGAAACTGTTATAGCTCAGTTTTTTTCCCTTTTCTTTTAAGAATCCGTCAAAGCGAGCAGACAAAATGGACAAAGGTTTTCATATCCAGAACACATCTGTTACTTTTACTTGTTACACTCCTTTCTTCTTCTCCTTCTTTCCTCCTCTCAGCTCCACTTATCTCCCCATCCCTCTTTATCGCTTCTCACTTCTTTTTTCTTGAATGATGTTCTTCATTCACTGCACGACCTCTGCTCCACTCTGTCATTCATATAGCCCCCCCCCCCTCTCTCTCTCTCTGTCTCTCTCTCCATCTCTCCCTTCTCTCCATATCCCCACTCTCAGTCTTCCCCTCTTTCCCTCTTCCCCCCTCTCTCTCCCAAACCCTCTATATCCCCGTCTCTCTCCCTCCCTCTCCCTTCCTCTCTCTCTCTCTCTCTCTCTCTCTCTCTCTGGCTCATGATTGGATGATGATTGAGGCCTATCACAGGTATCATGTGTTAATGCCAGGTTGGATAGGTTTTTTGCACGTTGCTTTCATGATCCCACAAAGCCGAACTGTGAGAAACTACAAAGCTGTCAGGTCTGACAGGGAGGGGCTCTCTCTGTGTGTGTGTGTGTGTGTGTGTGTGTGTGTGTGTGTGTGTGTGTGTGTGTGTGTGTGTGTGTGTGTGTGTGTGTGTTCGTGTTGTAATAAAGCGTTTCCCGTGGTGAGGTGTAGAGTTAGGAGCTGCTAAAACAGCCACATCTGAGAGTGCAGCTGTGCGAACACACAGGAAACGCATCATCGTCTCCCCCGCCCCTGGCCATTGGCGGGCGGCGCAGTAACTGGCCCCGCCTCCACATACCTGCTACTACAGATCACGCTCTGGCTGCGTGTTTATTATATCCAACAAAGAAGTCAACCTCGCTAACCTGAACACAGATATGAGGGGGGGGGGGGGTTTCCCACAGTAAAATGGACCCTGTTTTTGCACTCTCAGAGTGTTAAAACCTTTTCCAAATTGACTTGAGATTGATTGATTCTTCTTCTTCTTCTTCTTCTTCTTCTTCTTCTTCTTCTTCTTCTTCTTCTTCTTCTTCTTTCTTCTTCTTCTTCTTCTTCTTCTTCTTCTTCTTCTTCTTCTTCTTCTTCTTCTTCTTCTTCTTCTTCTTCTTCTTCTTCTTCTTCTTCTTCTTCTTCTTCTTCTTCTTCTTCTTCTTCTTCTTCTTCTTCTTCTTCTTCTTCTTCTTCTTCTTCTTCTTCTTCTTCTTCTTCTTCTTCTTCTTCTTCTTCTTCTTCTTCTTCTTCTTCTTCTTCTTCTTCTTCTTCTTCGGATGACAGAAAATGTCCTGGAAACATCAACAAAAATATTTACATAGTCTTCTTCTTCTTCTTCTTCGGATGACAGAAAATGTCCTGGAAACATCAACAAAAATATTTACATAGGAGAAACATAATTTATTCTATAAATGTTATGACTCTCATCATTTAAACAGGTTTAAAAGTCTACTCCACTCCACGTGTAGCTTTCTGACAGCCAGTTATTCACATCTTTTAAACCGGTGATGTCAGGGCATTAATTAGTCGAGTAGCAGAATGATTTATTTTCCCATGTTTTAGCAAGACTTTGGGGGGGGATCCTGTTACACTCTCAGAGTTCAATTCAAGCTGCCTGCAATACATACATTTGTTAGAAAGTAAAATGTAGCCATTCTATGGTAGAGCGTGTATTAATAACTGTGGTGGTTGTTGCTGGTCTTGACTCTTCATTTGAGAAATGTAGATCCTGTGGTTGCAGGTGTGACCACTACTGGTTGGCAAGAGGTATTGCATGAAGCTCAGTGCGTAATATCTCCCTGACTATAGAACAAGCTTAGTTCAGCAGTTTATTTCGGGAGATCGGGCTTCTGATACTGAGTTGCACATAAATCTTACAGATTTCACCTGAACCCCTTTCCTATATATTTGACTGAGGTCCCCCCTGGGCTCTATCCCATTCTGACCTGAGATCAGATTCATACAAGTTTTCCACTGGACACACACTGGTCTGATTAACCCATTCTGACCTGAGATCAGATTAAAAAAATGTCAGTCGTTCTTCGATTTAAAAAAAAATAGCAGACCTACAAGCTCGTATCGGCGCGATATGAGCTTGTAGATCTGCTATTTTTCAATAGCTAAAACATAACATGATGCTGACACAAAATGGGTGCCCGGTCAGAATGGGTTAAACTAGCCCCCCCCCCCCCCCCCCCCCCCCCCCCCCCCCCCCCCCCCCCCCCCCACCCCAAAAAACACATAGGGCTCCTTTTCGGTCACGCCTTATCCCTAAACTTCTTTGCCTTTTTTTAAAACTATTTGAAAATAAAAATTGTCTACATTGACACGTTGTGAGCTTGTAGACTGGCCATTTTAACTACGGTATTCAAAAATATTTAGCAAAATAGTAAAAAATAAAAGAAGTTTAGGGATAAGGGGTTTAGCGGTGACGAAAATGGAGCCCATAATGTCTTGGCTGAAAATACACAATGTGTTGCAACGCGACATGTTGCTTGTTGATCTGCACATTTTGGCCAAGTGTTCGCTCCCAGCGTAAGGACAAAATGCTTAACACTGAGGATCGTTCTGTGTAGGCAGACTAGGCACTGAAACTTTGCTTTAACCATACCTCTGAATAAGAAAAGTCCTCTCACTTGCCAAGTCCAAACGTTAAGCCCCTAGCTGGACCCAGAAGATGTTGTTGGATTTTGTTTCGGTTCTGACCACTGTAAGTATAGGGCTAGTGTCCATCTTACAAATGTAACCATATTTGACTGCCAGCAGGCAGGAAGGTAGACGTGTGAAAACGACGACTTGAGTAAATGAACACTTCCTTTTGCAAACACAAAGTGTTGCTAAACATATCCCGCAAAGCAATTAGCATGCGACAACACAGCTGCGTGGAGGTGAGACGAGTTAATATTATCGCACGTACACACGTGTACTCCTGCTCTCGCAAACATAGGCTGTCTTTGTTATGTTGGAATACACAAGCCCAGTTGTGCGCCGGTTTTAACGATCACATTTTGCCTGGCCAACGAGGTGTGCTATTAACAACGTAACACATGCTCAATGAATAAGCACTCGCACACATTCTCATACGCACCGACACAACATATAACCCGGAGACATTAGAGAGTAGACGTGCGCATGCGCACTCACCGCAACACACACACAGCACACACCCATACAAACACACAACAATATTACCTATTTATGACACGGAGATAGATGCACATTGACACATGTGCATGCGCACACGCGCACACACACACACACACACACACACACACACACACACACAGAAAGTAATTTTGCCTGGCTGTTTTAACACTCAGTAATGAGAGAGAACAGACTTAACAGCTCCCTTTATTAGCCAGCAACCCCAACACACACACGCACACACACACACATACACACATGCCCGCACGCACGGATGCGCACGCTGGCACGCACGCACATCAACTTGTTTGTTCTCCTCAAGTCAAACAAAGACATCACAGCCCAGTGAGTCTAAGCTGGGAGCATAATGACCCATAATTCCATTTCCTGTTGTTTGAGACGAAGGAAGGCTGTGCCATCCGAGGTGCCATCTGGATTCTGTTTCCATCCTCTGATCCCTTTGCAGCCCCCTACGGGCCATCCAATCACCTATAGCCACCGGCGCTATCACCAAATGAGGCCTGGACCAGAAATGGGACAATAACCTGTGAGAGAATTTGACACCAAAATCATTTTTAATGGTAACTAACTTTAAAAAAAAAAATATATATATATATATATATATATATGAATATTTATTTAAATTGGGCCTATTTTGCCCTCTCAAAAAGTTAATAAAAAAGCGTAATCTAAGCTAAAACTAAAATATAGGGATGTCGGATTGAAAGTGATTAACCTGTAGTCCTATCTTGTTGTTGCTCTCCGTACTTTCCCTATACAGTATATTACTAGTGGAGTGCCTGTGTCGTCGTCTTTCATCTCTACCAGACCTCAACCCTCCTGGACCCAAGTGACGAAAAACCAACAACGCGTTTAAACAATGGAGATCGAAGATGGCTATGAATGGGGATGTTGTGTAATAGGGCGCGGAGAAACATCTGTCCATTTCTCCACCGATGAAGTTTACATGAACCCCTTTCCCCATCATCCTCTCTCCCTAACCCCTTTCAAACCCTTCCTCCCTCTCTCTTCCTTCCATCTCCCCCAGGCAGGCAGATTCCGAGGCTCACATCACATGCCCACCGTCAGCTGTGGGAGCTCGCAGGGACA
>NC_139717.1:39708311-39710811 GCF_964188405.1 Protomyctophum parallelum | reverse complement strand
ATGGAGCGAGTACTCATTTATCAGTTTTCCAGTTCCAATTTTGTCTGCTCATTTCGTTGTGTCATCACATCCAATTTCACCTGCAATCTTATCTGATTGAGTCTCTATCGTGATTGGATAAAATTGGAAATGCATGTTCTGTAAACAGGAAATAACATTCACAGGATTCAAACAGGATGTGCATTAATGTGGTGACGCATGCTTTTTGTGAGTGAGTGAGTGTTGATTTGATCCTGTCCATTTTTCTGATTTTACACTAATGAAATCTAGGTGGAGGCAGTGAGATTGCAGTACCTGTTTCTTACCACTGGGCGGCAGAATGACACAGTCACACTGTTCATAGAAACTCCAGCAAGATACAGTAGGTGTGTGTGTGTGTGTGTGTGTGTGTGTGTGTGTGTGTGTGTGTGTGTCACAACCGTGTGAAGTGAGGGGCGCTCTTATACATCATCATGACGTAAAGTAGACACTATGTCTATTTGCTCAGACACTATGACGTAAAATTCTCCATTCATTGTCAATGGGAATTTAATGTTTGTGTAGGACAATGTTTGTAGACAAACACCAAAAGCTGGATATAGGACGGGCTAGCGCCCCTCAAAAATATTTAAGACATTTTAAATACAGAAATCTCGGGGGTACCGGATCCCTGACCCTGACACAAAATATTTTCAGTCTCTTGTCCGTTGTTAAATACGATGGGCGATCTTGACATGGAAATGGACATGCGGAACCACACGTTTTTTAAACGACATTAGTAAGCCCAAATAAGCAACTACACTTTAACCTTTAACCCTCTCAACTACCGAAAGCCTACAAGCGTCTTTACAGAAAAGTCCAAAGTCGGCTGTCATAACTTGGCAACACTGTTCGGGAATTCAGAATCCTCAGGTTTGTTTGGGATTCTACTAGGCCTGGAACATGACTGCCATGATGATTATCATGACAGTCATGCAGAAACTTTGCCCTGTTTTTTGCGCTCACTGCATTTACAAGATTTCCGTATATATAAACATTCAGATTTCAAATATAAAGTACTCACAAAGTGTCCCACGGGTGTTAGTTAGTTGCAGCGCCAGCGATTAGAATTGCTGCGTCCTGCGTTGTTTAATAAAAAGCATTTTTGTCCGAGCTCCCCGGCTACTTTTTTCAAACGGGGTTCGTTTGGGAAATCCACAGTTGCACACCGGGAGCGCACTCGCCTATTAGTCTGTATTGGCAGGGCGGTCAGCGTACCTATATCGAACACACCGAGTGCCACCCTCCTCCCGACCGATAGGGGCGCGTAGTTGAAAGCCAATGGCAAAATAACACCTCGGATAAAAATGCTTTTTATTAAACAACGCGGGATGCAGAAATTCTAATCGCTGGCGCTGCTACTAACTAACACCCGTGGGACACTTTGTGAGTACTTTATATTTGAAATGCGAATGTTTATATATTTAAATTATTTGTAAATGTAGCGTTCGCAAAAACCAGGGTGAAGTTTCGTCATGACTCTCGTATGAATACGAGAGTCATGAATCATGGCTAGGATTCTACAGGCTATATACAGCACAAATGTGACAAACTCTTAGCGCAACACGAGTTACACGACACGTTATCTCCACAGCTCAGTGAGTCAAGACGGTTAGCTTGACCACAGTGTGGTTTCAGTGCTGCATGGCTCACAGTCACAGCCTATAGCTATATCATCCCCTGTATGTGTCCCTGCATGGCTGGGCCGCCGCCTGGGAGCGTCACAGTGGCTGGCAGCGCGAAGACACAGGCTGTACTCATAACCAACAGGTCATGCTTTGCGGTCACACGGGTCCATGAAAAGCCATGAGTCCTGTATCCCTGAGCAGGACTCTGAGCCTCTGCGTCAGCCCAAAGCCGGCTAACACATGAACGTATATAGGTGAACCATAATTACGTGTTGGAGTGGACTATAAGCATGAAGGATGAGATCAGTGTGTTTTGTTTAGCAGTCGAGCAGCGTCTGCTCGTCGTATTAGAATGAGCTTCACTCTTGGCAGTGATCACCTGTTGTGCATATTGTATTGTAGGCTATGGGCCCTGTCTTGCGCCACCCCTTATCCCTAAACGTATTTACCATTTCTTTAATATTTTGAAAAACTTCATGAAATACGTTGTGAGCTTTAAAAAATAATAATAATCTTATATTATGGCAACTTGGCAGGCTTAGCATATCGTATTTTCATTTGTTGTGTTTTTTTTCCCGTAAAATGAATGCACAGGCCCAGGCCGTGGCGTAACGGTCTGGGCACCGGACTGGTAATCCAGTCGCAGTGTGCCGCGGGTTCGACTCCCGAACCCGACACGGCCTTTACTGCATGTCATCCCCCCATCTCTCTCCCGTTTCCTGTCAGCCTACTGTCTGTCCCTTCAAAAATCAATAAAAGGCGTAAGCCGCAAAAAAATATCTTAAAAAAAAAAAAAAAATGAATGCACAACTTGATCGTAGTACAGTGTCACACAAAACCATCCAAGGTATAGC
>NC_139717.1:39693311-39703311 GCF_964188405.1 Protomyctophum parallelum | reverse complement strand
ACCTCAAACCCTTAGATCTCCATATATGGATATATGTCAGAACCTGTTCTGACATTCCATAATGTTGATACCTTCCCCATCCATCCTTCCTCTTCGATGTCTCCCTTTTTGACTGATACCTGTCCATTTACACTCTAGACGGGCCTGCCCCAAAGCTATTAATGCACCCGGCAGCCTGGCGAAAACTAGAGTTCTCAACAGGCCCGAAAATTAAGGGCCCAGCCCTACCAGGGCCCTCATCAAACCCTGTACACTCAAGACATTACCCACGCTGCCACCCTTAGATCTCCATATATGGAGCTGACCTGTTCGGACATTTCATATGTTGATCTGACCTCATCAAACCCTGTACACTCAACACAAGCTCCATATTGCCAGTACAGAATTCATTCCATATGTTGATCTGACCCCTCATGCTAAAGCGCCAGCTCTTAATTGCCCAGCAGTCGGCATGTCACCCAGGCGGATGCGTGCACGCAGGTGTCTTACTGGTAGTATGGGGTGTCACAGCTAAATAAAACTGAAGATAGATTTCATATTCACATAGAATACTAGAATGTAGGAAATATAGACAAAGATTAAAACTAACATTTTCAGTTAGGTTTTAGGTAGTTTTGTTAGTGTTGCGACCTTGTACATCTGCTATTATTGGTGCACAACATCAGTGTGCAATTATATATATATATATATATATATATATAAATGGCATTTATAACCTATAAATGCCTGATCCTAACCCTAATCCCAATTGAACCCTTTCTTAATTGTAAGCCTAATTAACTCCCCAACTGTGTATTAACCAGAAAACAACCATTTCTCTTGTGAGATTTTCTCTTGTCACAATATCTTAGCCATTTGGCTGACGGGACTGTACACCAAAGAAATTAATTAAAATGTCCAAAATAAATACATTGTGTCAGCCTTGAAGAAAAATTGGCCAGAGAAATAGTTTTTCCTGACAAAAAAAAAAACATTTTCCCTCCGAAACGTGCTTTTGAATATAGAGTTTTGGCCCAGTTTTGTATATTTTATGAGTGTATTTATGTAGGCCTAGTATAGGAAGAGACTGACGAGCGAAGGGGTCAAATGAGAGTTATGGTCAGCGTGTGTTTGATTCCAGCTATACGAAACCATCAGTACAATACTGGTCTGTTTTACGCCCATCTTCCATTCTGGAATAGTCTGGAAATTTGTTCTCAGTGAGGCACACCAAGCGTGTGTACTGTAGGTGTGTGCGTACGGCCGTATACGTGCATGCATGTGCATGGTTTGGTGGTGTGTGTGTGTGCGTGTGCGCATGGTGTGTCAGCATGTCTGTGTGTTTATGTGCATAGAAGCAGTTGGGTAGACTACCTTCTCACTCCGTTTTACACACCTTGTCAAACGGGTGATGAGTTGTGAGTTGGCTCGTGACCGGCTCTCCTGTTGACGAAGACAGATGTTTTATGATTCCATGCTTATTGGTCTGCAAATCGTCTCTTATCGGGTGGAAATATATCCCAAACTTCTACTACTCGAGCTGAACCCACAAAAAGCTAAAATATGGAGACGAGAGATTCCTGCAAACGAAATGGGACGATGATGATGATGAGCACCGCCCGGCGTGGCCACTCGCTCGGCCGACACCTCAAGGTTCTGAGGTGTCGTGCAGCCTTTTTTTTGTAAATGTTTTGCTCCGTCATGCGTCATTACGATCACGATTTGGGAGTGAGAACCGTACTTACGCCTTCCTGTGGATGGGACTATACCGGCGTTGAAAAGGCGTGTACAACCGTGAGTGAGAATAGGTTGGCCTGTTAGAGTGGAGAGATGGTGGAGCCATGCATGTATATAGTGGCACCTGGGAGCAGTTTGTGATCTGGCTCAGTGCCGTGCTCCAAGCACTGGCCCGATGGCTCAGCTGTTGACGAAGGCAGATGATTTACCATCCTATAAGCCTATCCATATGAGAGTTTGGACATCGCGCCGCTCAGCATCGACTGCACGGAAAAAGCACAAGGTTGTGTGTGTGTGTGTGTGTGTGTGTGTGTGTGTGTGTGGGTGTGTGTGTGTGTGTGTGTGTGTGTGTGTGTGTGGTTTATTGAATGGATCCCCATTAGCTGATGACAGCTAATCTTCCATGGGGTCCATATAAAATTCATACAAAAAAAAACATAAATACATAATTACAATATGTGTGTGTGTGTGTTGTCATGGTGCAGCAGTCTGTCAGTGCTACACAGAGGTGCTGATATAAGCTTGTCATGAAGTCCTGGTTGTGTCTGTCATCATGTTGTGGACTCGCCCGCCGCTGGAGGGGAAAACATGGCCGACGGAGTGTTTGGATTGCGAGTGGACCAAGTTCCACGGCGCCGAGGTAGGAGTATAAGTAGACCGCCACACGTCAGCCAGCCGCTGTATAGCCCTGAGCAGGGTTTGTGCCAGGATTGACTCATACCGTTTCAACATACAAAAAACAAAATACGGTAACTAGAGCCTTCAATGGACTCACACAAGCCACTCGGGGGAAGAGTAGCTGTGTGCGTGTGCGTGTGCGCGCGTGTGTGTGTGTGTGTGTGTCAGGTTACAAGGCGGATACACTGCTCTTGCCCTCCTTTCATCATGACGAGGAAGAATTTAACTGCGCCACAGAGAGCAATCTGACCCTCTCACACTCATATGAAAATACACCATCCTCTATGATATGCGCTCCAGTTTGATTGACTGTCATGAACCTTATGTAAACGTTTGTTGTAATAATGTGGAAATCATCTCCTCTCTTTCACCACCAAAACCAGTTGTAAAGGATATAGCAAAAATAGACGATCTATACTCATGGATCTTCATTTTTGTTTAATTTCTTTTTTTGATGTATATATATTGTTCGTATTGTTACATTTTAGTGGTTTACCTGGAGTTGCTCAGATGTCAGAGAATGAAGGCGTACTTTATATAACAGTGATGTACTGTTTAACCCATTCTGAACGGGAACCCATTTTGGTGTTAGCCTCATGTTATGCTTTAGCTATTGAAAAATAGCAGATCTACAAGCTCATAGCGCGCCACCGAGTGGCGCGCTACGAGCTTGTAGGTCTGCTATTTCTTTTTATTATCGAAGAACGGCTGACATTTTTAGAAGCTGATCTCAGGTCAGAATGGGTTCATCAGACCAGTGTGTGTCCAGTGGAAACCTCGTATGAATCTGATCTCAGGTCAGAATGTGTTTAATTGTGTAATCAAGCGTTCCATGCATGTCTCAGTAACGTTAGTCTGCTGACTCTGCTCACATTGAGCCGGGACATGGCGATTTTAAATCAATGACATACAAAAGGGGGGAAAAAGTGCATATTGCATTTAACAATGAAAGAGTTTTCTTTGGGTGAGGCATTTATACTGAGAGATGTCACCCATAAGCACCACATATAAAACGGGATGGTAACCAACCATACAGATAGATCTCAGGACTGTGCACTTTTTACCCATTCTGACCTGAGATCAGATTCATACGAGGTTTCCGCTGGACACACACTGGTCTGATTAATCCATTCTGACCTGAGATCAGATTCTAAAAATGTCAGTCGCTCTTCGATTTTTCAAAAATAGCAGACCTACAAGCTCGTATCGCGCCACTCGGTGGCGCGCTATGAGCTTGTAGATCTGATATTTTTCAATAGCTAAAGCATAACATGAAATGGGTGCCCGGTCAGAATGGGTTAATTATTTCACCACACAGCTACAACTGTCACAATGCACACAATGAAATCCTCAGCGTTTCATTTATCCTTTAAACCAACCAACCAACCCATTGGGGTCCATTTGGTTTCATTTGTTCAAGAGTTACATTTACCCCTGCAGGGATTTTACTGCAGTATCCCAAGATTCTTTCATTGTTGTGTTTTAGCCATTAGGTGGAGCTGGCTGTGTTTTGAACAGGTGCAGAATGCTGGGATGTTTCACTCAACAACATACAATTATAGTTTTACATCATAATTATGTTGAATTCCTTTGATGCTATGTGTATTGTGTTATTACATCTTATTTCACAGGTCATCTTATTTGTTTTTTCTGCTCTTGTAGTATGTTTCAGACGTGAGCAAGATTGAACTGAACGTGCCAAACAAACAACTAGGCTATAATAAGTAAGTAATAGAGGAAAAAAAGGACAATACAGCCAGCTAGCGTGGGAGTGGTTGAATAGTTACTGTGTAACTTTGTGTGCGCGTGCATGCGTGCGTGTGCGCAAGGTGGTGGTGGGGGTAATTACGGTGTAGGGTATCCTCCTCATCACTAGCGCTGACCTATAGGAGCACAACGGTTAATCATCCACTAACCACTACAGAGAGAGAGAGAGAGAGAGAGAGAAGAGTCACCATTGAGTATTGCTCTGTTCCACAGACAGAGAGACAGACGGACAGAGAGACAGACGGACAGAGACGAGTGTCTAAATAGGGACATATACACGCCTGACAGACGGACAAATAAGAGGAAATAGAGGAGTCTTTTCTCTGCCCGTCTGGAATGAGGAATCCACTCCGCCATGCCTGCGGAGCGACATTTCTGTGATCCACAGACACCTGCTGCGGAGCTCCTCTCGGCCGGCTGCCTCCGTCCCGCCTGCAGCCTCCCGGCCGCGGGAGGACGCGCGCGTCCGTCTGCGGCCGCGGCCGAGCGCTGAGAGACAACGGTGCATGTCGTCTGTCCCGCACGCTGCAGCGGCAGCTCCCCGCGGTGCATGCGCTGCCGAGCCTTCCTCAAGTCACAGCGCACGACGGGCTGTATTATCACCCGCTGCGTGACTGTCCCCCCCGCGGCGCCGCGCGCATGGAGCCCCGGCCCGGCTGCTGCTGCCGCCGCCGCACAGGATGCCAGCTGCTGCAGTAGTGAGGCCGGCTCCGGACGAAGGCATGGTGGCGGAAGGAGGTGTGGGTCACGGAGGGGGAGAGGGAGAGGGAGAGGGAGAGCGCGGCGTGCCCCCGAGGGATGCCTCGGGGCCGGCCGGTGAGCGGCCGCCTCTCCCCGGCCTGAAGGTCCCCCGGGAGATGCTCCGGAGTTTCCCCCACTCCAAGCGGGTGGGCTCCTACCTGGTGGGCAAGATGATCAACAAGGGGTCGTTCGCCAAGGTGATGGAGGGGCTGCACATCGGCACGGGGGAAAAGGTGAGGGGGAGGGGGGCGTGCTGTCTACATGTGGTGGGGATTTCTGTGTAACGAAAAGCTCAAGAGAGGGTACTTCACGGGTTTAGCAGCTCACATGCAAGTGCATGGGAACAAACAACCTTCCAGGCTGAATGGGCGACCTTTTCTCAGTTCCCTTTTTAGACCCTATACATTTTTATGGTACTATCTGTATGGGATTATGGTTCTGATTTGAATAGATTGCAAGGCCAAGGTCAGATATGGCTAAAACTCTCTTGTCACTCATCCCTGTGTATGGCAATCCAATCAGGACAGAGACGAGACTTTATTGTCACATAATAAGAACCCCTGGAGAGGACAGATATAGGGACATGGTTCAAGCTTTTCTTGTCCATCACAGTGTCTCGTTAAAGTGAAATAGACCCTCACATCTATAAAACGATAGAATTGAGGGATTACATTTTTAGTCATGGGGTTGATTCATTTATTCAAATGTGTTTTTCTTTCTGTCTCTTCAACCTTTTGTGTTCTTGTGAAAAGGTAAGGAAAAGCTGCCCAGGGTTGTCCTTGTCACTGGGCAACCACACTAACTAAAAGAATCACACCTGTGTGAAGTGAGGGGCGCTCTTATCGTCGTACGTCATCATGACCTAGTCCCTAGACCATATATCTTTTTGCCTATTTGCTCAGACACTATGTTGTAAACGTTTCCATTCATTGTCAATGTTTGAGACGAAGTTTGTGGACTGTAACCAAAAGCTGGATATAGGATGGGCTAGCTAGCGCCCCTCAAAAACAATGTACCGAATGTACAGAAAGTTGCTCCATAATGGGTGTGTTTGTGTCCGTCCATTTACGGCTGTAAAGAGGATTTAGGTTGTTATAGTTTGGACGTTTTGTTATCCATTCGTTCAGAAGTGAAGCGGGTCCTATACATTAAGTGTGGTTGACAGACAGACAGACAGAGCAGAGGTGAGGTGAGGAAAGGTGTGTTATAAACATATAAGGGTATGATTTGTAACGTGTACACCTGCAAATGATGATAATCATACACACAGTTTTGAAGTATACGGAAAGGCCCGTTATTATCTTGTATGCATGCACACACCCTGCTGTCTTTGTTTCACGAGGGGTGTGTACGATTTCATTGCTCCATGGAAACATATTTTTTAGCTTTAGGGATTGGTAGAAATGGCCAAATTTTCTGACCTTTCATCAGGGGAAACACCCACTTTATTAATGTTTCTTTTAGTGTCAAATGTAGCTGACATTGAAGTGAAATGTGTGCGTGCGCTCGTGTGTGTGAGCGCGTGCGTGCGAGAGACAGAGAGAGACAGAGAGAGATTCATGGGTCACTGCCAGACCCCAACGTCTCTGTACCTGACCCAGTCTCCATGGCGATGACCGCAAGCTCACTTCTGTGGATGTTTGTTCCTCTTAACCATTTAACCTCTGTGTGTGCGCACGGCATACAATCCTCAATGTTAATTTAAGTAGCATAAAAAGTATGGCGCTCAGGTGGCGCAGTGGTATAGTACCTGCTCACCACCGCAGAGTCTATAGGGGTTCGAATCCATCCTGTTGCATCGGCTTTGTCAAGCGTCTATTCGAACACAATTGTGGCCCATGAGGAGGGGAGGGGAGGGTGATATTTGTCACTGCATACCGGCTGGGTATTGGGTGGGAGGAGTAGGAAGGAGGCTGTGTCTAAATCGGGAAGAAAAAAAGTCTCCATCCACTCAGGATTTTACTTGAATGTGGTCATGTATGCTACATATTATAAGCCCTAAGGAATGAGGTTTCAATGAGAACATTTCAAATTCAACTGCGTTTCCCCATAATCTTGTGCATTATACAGCATGGCTTTGGGTTATGATAGCCTCTAGGGCAGTGGTTCTCAAAGTGGGGTCCAGGGACCCCCGGGGGTCCTTGAGGGAGGGGGGTTCTAGGGACTACCCAGTAAGACGAGGAACAATTTACAACAACTTACAAAGTGTGTTTGGCTACTTCATTGAACGAGGTCCCTGTCCCCCAGGGGTCTGTACTTGGCCCTCTCCTTTTTTCCTCTACACAAATCTCCGCTGCATGTGAAAATAGCCGATTTGCTGTTTTCAGAAAATGCCTATTCTTGGCTAATATTTGCCTAATTATAACAGCATGTGCAGATTCTCGCACCTATTACGTCTTAGTAATATTTTCTTAGTTATTCAGGTATTATAAGAAAAGCCTTTATTTATAGAAACAAAAAGGAAAGAAAGGAATGCATTCCATACAGATATGATAGTGGGGCAACTAAAATGAAGATGATTTAGAACGTAATTCTTTATATATATTTTAGGCTAGTTTTCAATTTTTTGAACTATATACACAGGTTCAGTCAGGACAACTCAAGAATGGATGGAATATATATTTATTGAATATAAGATGAGCAATATATTTATTATGGTTTGGCGATGTATAGGATCTGCTTTTTAGGTACTCAGATCAAGCGCATCAGTCGCGACCATAGGGACTCTGAATCCCCCGTACCTAAACAGTAGATCCAAAACGACAGGTGGTAGCTGGGGTGGAGGTGGGTGAGCAGCAGGTTTGTATACAGCGGCACGCTGATACAGCAGCGGCAAAAAAGGAAGCAGGAGGAGGAATGCAAACCTCCGGTTAAAGTAGCCGGTATGAAGATGGAGTGAGTGTGTGATTGGCTGAGTGAATCATGTGAATGAGAGCGTGATGCTGAGGCGGCCTAATTAACGGCCGGCAGCGACTGCACTGAGGTTCCCTGACTGAACTTGCTCTGCGCATGTCTACGACAGGCACAAATGCTAATTTTCTTTTCTTTTCAAACCTTTTATTCAGGTTTTTTATCAGAAGCCCAGGGGCAAGTATTAAACAGACATAATAAAATATACTCCTATACACAGGTTTAATGTTTGTCTTTAGTTCAATGTTTGTTTTGTAAACGCCATTGACAATAAAGGGAAAAAAATACGTCAATGTGTCACCATTACTAATTACATCAACTAATCAACATGAGTTAGACTTTAATATATTAGCGCCCCTCACTTCACGCGCGTGCTGTGATTTTTATTTTAGTTTCAGTTAATGGGATACTTCACCCCTTTTGCAACCAGATCTTATTTTAATGATGTTTGGGAGACAAGAAATACTTTCCTGGGGTTTTTATGTGGGTAATATGTGCTTTAAAATATTTTAGTAGTGTCCATGATGTCATGGACACTGGGCTCACTTCCTTCCTGGACTACAATTCCCATAATGCTTTGGTGCACTGCTCCTCCTTGTGGATAGGGGGAGGGCTGTCTTACTGAGACAACATGTAGTCCAGAAAGTATTTGAGCTATGTGTCCATGACATCATGGACACTTAATACTATACTAAAATATCTAAAAACACATATATTACCCACATAAAAACCCCAGGATAGTGTTTCTTGTCTCCCAAACATCATTAAAATAATATCTGGTTGCAAATAGTCCATGGGCCAGACCAGATATCGGTACCACTCAGGGTGACGAAGGTTACTTATATTTTTTTCAAAGATCTATGTCTGTAGATGATATTTTGGTATGATAGAACTTCCAGAGTGGTAGCTAAATCATAGTTATCACCTCATGAAGTATACCCGCCCCTTCAAGAAATTGCATTTCAGATACTGGTACATATCCTGCTTTAGACTCGTGTACAGGGCATCTGTCAATGCTTCACAACATTGTCTCTGGTAAAAAGGGGTTGAAGTCCCTTTAACAATATATCTTTTTTCCCCCATTTTAGTTTTGGTCATGGGCTTAGGTTTCCTCTAATAACCCTGTGACAGTGCCACATGACCAAGGTCGGTGGAGTCTGCAATGCATTGGGTACAGCATGGTGGGTGAGCTCAATTCAACGGTGTCAGTAACAGGCAGATACTAACGTCACAAAAGGCACAGACGTGACAGCACGTTTAGACAACACATGTGAACAGGATATGAAGTGATCATATGAGGTTGCTGGTAAATTGATTCCTTTTATAAGACGAGTCAATTCCAATCTCGTTTGTGTAGTGCTCACCTAGCTGCTTTTCCTTTCACTCATCCTTATCTAAGTTATCTGAGACGAGCTACATTGAAAGCAGTTCAGCACGTGAAGCTATTAACGTATACTGTAAAGAACGCTTGATTTAGCTTACAAGTATAATAAACCCCCCTTTACAAAGTAGACATTCAAAGGCGGTACAGATTGGATTTTTATCTTCCATGTGTGCGTGAACACTGCTGTGAACACGTAACGTTTCAGTCGGGCATACTTGATCATGCATTATAGCTTCACACAAAAGCATCAAAAGTATCAGATTTACAAGCTCGAAAATGTTTTAGCTATTTTTTTAATCCTGAAAAGTAAAAGGTTTGGACATATGAGGTGGGTTCCACCCGACAGCTGCGAAAAGCTGGAAAGTCCTTACAGTATATAGACAAGAACCAAATGACTGATTGTTTATTTCAACAAAAGTGAATGTTTATATATACTGGCATAATTGGAGTCAGCATGTTAAATCGATACAATCTTCAACGGGTTAAAGTTACTTCGGGGACCATATACAGTACTGGTGGTGTACCATGTTTAGTCCATTGTCTAGGACTCACTGTATATACTTTAGATTGCTGCAGACATTTTCCATTTTATTTTGTATTGTTTCTTCTTTTTCTTTTTTGAAACTACTGGATTCCGTTCATTCCAGAAAGTTGTTCGGTTATATTGTGTTCTAATGCATTTACAAGTGTGGATTGAAAATAATCTCTGGGGAAACGATTTGGTTAACGTAAAAAGTAACACACGTATGCCATGACTTTTTAACGTGGAAGAATAATCGGCAGCAGAAGCAGAGAAGTGTTTTT
>NC_139717.1:39665811-39688311 GCF_964188405.1 Protomyctophum parallelum | reverse complement strand
CAGCAGCAGACACACATAATATGTATAGTGTTACATCGTGACGAAGGCTACAGTACAAGACACACACCTTGGTGCTGCACAGACCCGAGAGAGAGAGTTGTGTCACGATTTGATCTCGCCACAAAGCGGGGTGTTGCCTCCTGTAGTTCCAAACATTGTCCTTATTGACATTGAAAGGGAACTTCCGCATTCCATTTAAGCGACCTAGTCTCCCGTGGCCAGGCAACTATTCCACAATCTCCGAATGCTCTATGGTCTTTGGAGTCTGGAACTACATCTCCTAATATATTTTAAAATATCTTTAGAGCTTATTTTGTATTTCCATTTCTGCTAAGCGGAAAGCTATATATGTTTGGATGATTTATATTTATATTGGGGTGAATTTGCGACTGTAAAGGTGGGGAGAAGGCTTCACTTCCGCTTTGTATTTTACTCATGATCAGAGCTTCCGTTGCTCCAGACTGTATGACGGAATCATTTGAAAATTGCGAGAGGCAACAGTCTGGCCACGAGTGACTAATCTGTGGAGGTTAGGAGTGACACACACACACACAAGTGGGGGAAATTGTTCACTGTGTATACCATTTTGCTGATGTGTAAAGTGAATGAATTTCTCTCTCTGCAGACTTTGGTCTCAGTAACACCCTGAAGCCAGAGTCCATGTCTCTGGATCTGCTGGCCACTCAGTGTGGAAGCCCTGCCTACGCTGCCCCGGAGCTGCTGGCCCACAAGAAGTACGGCCCCAAGGTGGACGTCTGGTCTGTGTGAGTACTGTGATGTCATTTACCCTGTCTGTGATGTCATTAACCTGGTCTGTGTGAGTACTGTGATGTCATTTACCCTGTCTGTGATGTCATTAACCTGGTCTGTGTGAGTACTGTGATGTCATTTACCTGGTCTGTGATGTCATTAACCTGGTCTGTGTGAGTACTGTGATGTCATTTACCTGGTCTGTGTGAGTACTGTGATGTCATTTACCTGGTCTGTGATGTCATTTACCTGGTCTGTGTGAGTACTGTGATGTCATTAACCTGGTCTGTGAGTACTGTGATGTCATTTACCTGGTCTGTGTGAGTACTGTGATGTCATTTACCTGGTCTGTGAGTACTGTGATGTCATTTACCTGGTCTGTGAGTACTGTGATGTCATTTACCTGGTCTGTGATGTCATTAACCTGGTCTGTGATGTCATTTACCTGGTCTGTGATGTCATTAACCTGGTCTGTGATGTCATTAACCTGGTCTGTGATGTCATTTACCTGGTCTCTGTGAGTACTGTGATGTAATTTACCTGGTCTGTGAGTACTGTGATGTCATTTACCTGGTCTGTGATGTCATTTACCTGGTCTGTGATGTCATTAACCTGGTCTGTGTTGTCATTAACCTGGTCTGTGAGTACTGTGATGTCATTTACCTGGTCTGTGAGTACTGTGATGTCATTAACCTGGTCTGTGAGTACTGTGATGTCATTAACCTGGTCTGTGTGAGTACTGTGATGTCATTTACCTGGTCTGTGAGACGTGTGAGTACTGTGATGTCATTAACCTGGTCTGTGAGTACTGTGATGTCATTTACCTGGTCTGTGAGTACTGTGATGTCATTTACCTGGTCTGTGATGTCATTAACCTGGTCTGTGAGTACTGTGATGTCATTAACCTGGTCTGTGTGAGTACTGTGATGTCATTAACCTGGTCTGTGAGACGTGTGAGTACTGTGATGTCATTAACCTGGTCTGTGAGTACTGTGATGTCATTTACCTGGTCTGTGAGTACTGTGTTGTCATTTACCTGGTCTGTGTGAGTACTGTGATGTCATTAACCTGGTCTGTGAGTACTGTGATGTCATTAACCTGGTCTGTGAGTACTGTGATGTCATTAACCTGGTCTGTGAGTACTGTGATGTCATTTACCTGGTCTGTGAGTACTGTGATGTCATTAACCTGGTCTGTGTGAGTACTGTGATGTCATTAACCTGGTCTGTGTGAGTACTGTGATGTCATTAACCTGGTCTGTGAGTACTGTGATGTCATTAACCTGGTCTGTGTGAGTACTGTGATGTCATTAACCTGGTCTGTGAGTACTGTGATGTCATTTACCTGGTCTGTGAGTACTGTGATGTCATTAACCTGGTCTGTGTGAGTACTGTGATGTCATTTAACTGGTCTGTGAGTACTGGGATGTCATTACTAGAGTTCTTGTGTGGAAATAATAAAAACAAATACCCTTCTGTTTAGCCTAGAACTGGCGGTCTAGAACTTAAGGTCATGTGATCAGTGACATCACGTCGGTGTACTCTGCAGGACAAAGAGTGCACCGACGTGAATCATGTCTAGAACTTGGGGTCATATCACATGACCCCAAGTTCTAGACCTCCTTCTAGGCTAAACAGTAGGGGGGGGGGGGGAAACGTTTTCTTAAATTATTTCTAAATAACTATTAATGACATAGTTCAATGTTGAAAATGAGTGGTGTTCATATTGCACTGCGATGCATTGTGAGCTTGTCGATCTGCAATTATCAGCGAAGTCTTTCCCCATAATAACAGAACACAGAAAGTACCCTAGCATAGAGCCCTGAGGCACTCACACGGACCAGGTTCATCGAACAAAATATTCTTTTCAAAACATAATCGATAAGCGATCATTTAACGAAATGATAGGTCTTCATGGTCGATTCCTATAGTTTGGGCATGTCATGAGACCATTGTTCAATGAAGTATAAAAAATAACACTTTGTTGGTAAATGTATTCGTTGTCCATATAGACCTATATTTCAAATATAACATATAATATTTATTCTATTAATCAGAAAAAGAAAAAAGGAGTTACGTGATTGTTGTTGCCCTGGTTATTGTTGCCCACAACTCCTCAACACAACCCCTGTGTCTCTCACGGCTCCGTCTCTCATACCTACGCATGTATTATTGCCTGTTGCTGGTCCATGGATGGCAGGGCATAATGACACCTCGAGTGGTGTAATGGCTGTTTCATTTCACTTTTTTTTGTTGGCTTTTCTGCCTTTATTGATAGATGCAAGTGAAGAATGACAGGAAAGAGGGAGAGAGAGAGACGAGGGGAGACATGCAGCGACGGTCGCCATGAACGGGACTCAAACACGTGTAGACGCTGTCAGGCCAGATCCTCTATGTGGCATGCGCCTGGACCAGTGGCGTGCACAGATAGACACTAGGGGGTGCTAGAGCACCCCCTGCCCTTTTGGCAATGTGCTGTTAAAAAAAAAAAAAAAAAAAAAAAAAGATCCTAATTTGTAGTGTGTGGACCATGGTGACATTGATCAAATCTTGATAAAAAACGCTTCTACTATATTATTTAGGCCCCCACAATCTAAAGCTATGTTTCTATGTCAGTGGTTCTTCGATTAAAAAATAAATAGCAGACCTACAAGCTCGTAGCATGCAGTCTTATCTCGGCTATACGGAGTCAAAGGGGTCGAGCCAGCTGGAGCTCTCTCGTGATCACGCTGAAGTTGAGACATTGATAGAAATCTGAGACATGCAGTGACATCACCGTTTATAGCAGGGGTTCTCAACATGTGGGTGGTCCCGAAATTGTTTTGGGGTTCCCCAAATTATTGAAAATGTGATTGGAGCCGCTTCAACTGTATATAGTATGTGATGATCAGGGGGTGGGTGGGGCTTGGGTTCCATCTCATTTGGATTCATTTGGATCGGCTATTCATTTCCATTCCTGTTGAGAACTCTACCCCGAAAGACAATTATGTCTTCGGGGCAGCTCATTCCCACCGATGAGATTTCTCATTCTTGGGTTATTCTCTGTTTTAACAGCCACATCCACAGATGGACAGGAGTGATTACATGCAAATAAGCTTTTGTGTTCTATATAAAAACACACAGATATTGTCTCTTTCTGTGTCGCGCTGATAAGCGTGGCGAGCGAACAAAACATTTGGAGTGGCACTCTGTTTGAGGAAGTGTGGGTGTAATAATTGTTTGTACTGTGTGTGTGTGTGTGTGTGTGTGTGTGTGTGTGTGTGTGTGTGTGTGTGTGTGTGCGTGTGTGTGCGTGTGCAGGGGTGTGAGTATGTTTGCCATGCTGACAGGGACGCTGCCCTTTACCGTGGAGCCCTTCAACATCAAACACCTGCACCAGAAGATGGTGAACGGAGACATCAGTACAATCCCCAGCGACGTCAGCAAAGGTAACTCACTCCTGATCGCTCATCAACGCAGCTTTGCGTCTTGGTAGACACCTGTATACACCTGTACACATAAAGGTGTGTCGTGTGTGTGTGTGTGTGTGTGTGTGTGTGTGTGTGTGTGTGTGTGTGTGTGTGTGTGTGTGTGTGTGTGTGTGTGTGTGTATACTATTGTGTACATCTGTAGGCCTATATCTATAAAGCTGTACACCTGTAAATGCCTGCACATATCTGTATACACATCTGTACACCTCTACATCTGTACAGCTTATTGCGGCTATATAGGAAGTCCAAAAGAGAACCGCGAGGGACTAAACACGGGACGCACTGCACTGTGGCGCGAATGATTCAACTAATGCACTCCAATTCCACTCCAATTCCTTGTGTTTGGCCTTTTCGTCTTCCACAACACGCAACGCATACAGTACACAACAGGTCCTGTCAGGTGTGAGTCAGGTTCAGTGTAGGACCCAAATGCAGGATGAGAGGCAGAGGCAGGAAAGTCAAGTTCAGTGTTTTTATTGCGACCAAAACAGGAGTCCAGGTACAGCAATTCACAAAACACAGAGGCAGTCGGAAAACAAAACTAGGAACACGAGGAACACAAAGAAAGCAAGGGGAAAACTATACTGGGAAAACTAGGGGATCAAACAAGCAAGGCATCAAGGCTACAAAAATACTCACAGGCAACAAAAGCAACGAACCAACGGAGAACTGAAAACACAAGGGTACATAAATAGACAAGGACTAACTAGACACAGGTGAAATACAACAGACAAATCAACTCAGGGATTGGCTGGGAGAATAACAGGGCACAGGAGGGGAATACTACACTAATCACAGGGTTAGACAAGGCAGGTAAACATGGGAAACATAGGAAACCAAGAGACACTAGAACTACAAAATAAAAGGTAAAAGTACACAAAAGTAAAACCCAAAACAAGGAACATAGGGAAACACATCAGGGTGACAGACCAGGTCACGGATCATGACAGGTCCCAGAATATCCCGTCAACCCGAGCATTAGTACGGATCGATGTCGTGATGCGTGGCGTTGTGTTCGCGATAATGCGTGCGTTGGCAAGTGTTCAACGGACAGTATCACAACCACGCTCGCCACTCTCCAACACACTCCAGATTGCCCACGGGTGAATGGGATCAATTATAATCATTGCCAGCTGCGGAGAACACACCGACCACCCGTAACTGCCAGTGCAGTGCCCACTAACAACAGTTTATAACTTATGGGAAAAGAAAAAAACACGAGTCTTATACACCTCTACACCTGTATACAACTATCTTTACATGATGTACACAAAGGGCTGGCCATTTGATTTGTCCTAATGTTGGTGCTGAATAACACTTAAAGTGCTTCAGCTCTGAGCAGATCCACATGCCATGGGCATGCAACTTGAGGATGCATGCAGGTCATGACCAGGGTTGGGAAGTAACGGATTACATGTAATCCGTTACTGTAATCAGAGTAAAAAAAAACGTAACTGTAACGTCTTAGAGTACATTTTAAAATGTGTAATCTGGATTACAGTAACGGGGGTGTTGTAACGGGGGTTACATGAGGATTACATTCTCCCCTTCCCCTCATTAATTTTACAAACAAGTTATAAATGATTATAACACCAAACGGAATGGATTGGAGTTGAGCGCAGCGCGCACCTCTCTGACTCTGTGTAAAATCCTCACAGTGGAGGCTGCTGCTGCGTCAGGGCGGTGTTGCCAATTTGCGAGAGAAATAAGCAACCAGGTCTATGAAAACAAGCCCAAAAGAAGCGACTATAAAAGGCCACACGAGCACTTCAAAGCTATATATATCGTCCATTAAACAATGTGCATATTTATATATGTTGGCTATTTGAAAATAGACGATCTACAAGCTCACAACCGTTCTACCATTATCTACAAGCAACTTCAGAAAAATAAGCCCAATGTGGCTTATAATAATCAGACCAGGCAACACTGCAGAGATACTAGATAGGAGAGCATATATGATATATTGGATTGGGGATAAATAATGGGTAGCGCAGTCTTCTCTTTTAGGTCAAATACAATGAGGCTTTTTATTTAAAGAGGTATAAATATAATTGTATAGGGCTGAGTTCTTGTAATGGCTCGTCTGAGTACAACCTAGAGAGAGAGAGAGAGAGAGGAGAACATTTGATGGCCTTTGGCTCATTTTGTTGCCCATGCAGGGCACCGTGGCGCTGCCCTACGCACAGTGTGTGCTGTGTGTGTGCCTAGCGGTGGCACTGTGTGTACACATGTGTACACGTGCAATGGTACACCTGTGCACATCTGTATTCATTCACGTGTACACCTGTAGATACCTCTGCACACACGTCGTACAGTATACCTATTCAGTTGTACACCTGTGCACAGCACACTGGCTGAGTTTAACCCATTCTGACCTGAGATCAGATTCATACGAGGTTTCCACTGGACACACGCTGGTCTGATGAACCCATTCTGACCTGAGATCAGATTCTAAAAATGTCAGTCGTTCTTCGATTTTTTTCAAAAATAGCAGACCTACAAGCTCGTATCGCGCCACTCGGTGGCGCGATATGAGCTTGTAGATCTGCTATTTTTCAATAGCTAAAGCATAACATGATGCCAACACCAAAATGGGTGCCCGGTCAGAATGGGTTAAGAAGTAAAAATCGGAGGAGAGACAGACACTTCGTCTTCTCAAACTCGGTGCATCCCTCCGTTCTCACACTTGGATCTCCCCGTTGCACTACACTCTGTCATGGTGTCACCACCAAACAAACACAGCTCCTGTTACCGCTGCGATGAAAATACAGGTCCGATTCCCCCGTCGCGGTGATAAGATCAGCCGAGTTGTAGCACTGTTGCCCCGCGGGCAACAACACATTACAGCCCCGGCGTCTGTGTCGTTGGATTTATCGTTCGGTCTTTGCCACGGGTACTGTGTCCATAGCCTGGATTCTGGGGTCGGGAGGGTAGAGCCAGAGCCTCTCTCGTGATCACCCTGAAGTTGAGACATTGATCAAAATCGAGAAACATGAAACGCAAACGCTGCCTGCGCCGACATCTCCTGTTCTACGTCTTCCTGAGATATGATTGATCATGCCATTTTGACCTTGACCTTCATTGTGACCTTGACCTATGACATTTTCGACCTGAAAGGTCGAAAATGATCGACCTGATCAGTCTAACCGAATTGACCGAAATCAACCCATCCGTTCTCAAATTGTTGACACACACAGATTACAATATGCATGCAATAAACATGTACAGTATGTATACAGAAATACATTAAAGAAATGTTGACTTTAGAGGCTAGAGTCATTGGAGCACTCTCCTTTGATTGGCAAGATGCTGGCTTCAATCCATCGCTGCTTATGAGTAGAACATCTTGGGAACCTCAGACATGGGGTATGTAGGAGCTGATGGTACGTGTGTCGCTCCACCTCAGCAAAACATTTCCCATGAGGGACAGACATGCTTGTTACTCGACTGATACTGACAATACTGTAAGTCATGTCGACCTACTTACTTAATTACTTACTTAATTACTCCACTTGACCCTGCTGCAAGTGTGGCAATCGATAGCAACAGTTGGAGTGGTTGTTGTTGTTGTTGGAAAGACTTGGACTAGTACGGCTGCTTGAAGTCTGTCTGCTCCTCAGGTTCTTCAGGCTAGCAGTGTTCAGCATCTCGAGACAAACAAACAAACAAACAACCAGCCTGACTGGCTGTATGACAGACATACAGACATAATGAAGCTGTTGCATATAGGTCCACCATTTTGAACAATATTGTGTGTGTGTGTGTGTGTGTGTGTGTGTGTGTGTGTGTGTGTGTGTGTGTGTGTGTGTGTGTGTGTGTGTGCGTGCGTGCGTGCGTGCGTGCGTGCGTGCGTGCGTGCGTGCGTGCGTGTGTGCGCGTGCGTGTTTACAGTATGGATGTATGCATGTATTTGCAGTACAAAGTGCTGCATTATTAGCTTGTGACGTTGTCAGCATGTTCAGGAAATGTTCCCAGCCTGTACCCCTTCTATTCAAACTGAGTATCTCAGAGGGGCCGAGGCAGCGCGGCCCAGTGTGAAGCCGGCCGTTCATTTTTCCCATAGACATTTACAAAGATATTCATTATTTTAAGTCTAGAATTTCCTGGTGAATCATGACCATAAAAGCTTTAATTCTGGGAGAAATAAGAAAAAACATTTATTAGATGTAGTAATAAATATTCATTTTATCGCTTGATTCAAGGCTTAAAACAATTGATATAAATAGTATTGTGAAACCCTATGGGAAAACCAGAAAACCACGTCCACTGCTATGCATTGGCCAGGTTATTTCGTGGGTGAAATAGGCTCATTCTCTCTCCCTCCTCTCCATCGGCTCTGTAACCTCGCGTTACCAGGCTTTCCACCTCGGAGGAAAGCCTGGTCTGTGTTACTAAATTGCTGTGTGATCCGGTCAGGAGCGGTTGATATCTTAGAACATCCTTTCCCTCAAACCGGGAGAATAATACCTTCCCAATAAACGCCTTGATGTGTCGTAGTTTCGCTGATTTCTAAAAATGTGAGTGTATTTTCCAGAGACTATTTAGCGTCTGTATACGTTTGTTATCCCACGGGGAAATTCTCATCGCAGGCTACGAGAGAGAGAAACAAGGGAAGATATTATTCTTCCAGTTTGAGGGAAAGGAAGTTCTGGTTTGAGCGTTCCGGTGATGACTACAAATAATGACTACAACATGACGTAAGATATCATCCACCCCCGATTGGATCATAAATCCGAAAAGGGATGCTGACCAGGCTATCGCCCCTGCATACCCATCCATCCATCCATCTCTGTGTTACAGGTGCTGTGGGGTTTGTGATGTCTCTTCTAGAACCAGACCCTGCTAAGAGACCCAGCATCAGAGCTGCTATGGAGGAGAGGTGGATCAATGAAGGCTACGCTAAGAAACCTCTGAACTCCCTCTCCCATAAAAACAGGTACACACACACACACGCACGCACGCACGCACGCACACACACACACACACACACACACACACACACACACACACACACACACACACACACACACACACACACACACACACACACACACACACACACACACACACACACACACACACACACACACACACACTAAGGCTGTCCCCGAACATTCAGGGTTCGAATGTTCGCTCGTTAAGGTTGGCACTCGAATCTTAATTTATGGCCTTGAACCATTCGTTTTTATTTATTATTATTATATTTATTTATTATTATATATATATATATATTTTTTTACTCCGAGAGAATGCGATATGCATATGCGATATGCATATGTTCATGTTGTGTTTACAATAATTTGAAAGTCCTGCAGACGGCAGAAGAGACAAACACAGTGACACACACACACACACACACACACACACACACACACACTCAATGCGCTTCTGAGAGTAGCCGTCACAGGTGGAACAAATTAATGAAAGAGAGACAGCTAACGAGCAAGGCAAGCTTACACTCTCGTTTTAGCTGCCTGCCAGCAACTCATTCAACTATGGCTCATTTTTATGGAATGATGAGCTCGCATCAGGGACGTATGCTGACCATTTGGTTGCCCTACTCGTAGGATATTTGTGCTGCCCCCCTCCCGACGAGAGTGCTGCTAGCCTATTCCTCATGCAGATCGGCTATTTTCGCTGTTTGCGAGGACGCACACACGGCCGCTCGCAGCAGCGGAGCACATGTCGCCACTAGACGCTTTGTGTGTGTGTGTGTGTGTGTGTGTGCCCGCGCACACGCGTGTGTGTTGGGAGAGAGAGAGAGGGGGAGACGCGCTGCGCTCTGATCATGTTCAAGACGGATATCTCGTGTTGTCAAACTTGTCATTATAGTGTATTAAAAGTAAAGACTGTTGTATCCACACAAAATGCACACCTTCCCGGTCGGCCAACCCGGTAGCAACCCTCACCAACCCCTGATGAACTTAACCATTATTTCACTGATAGTCTATGCAACGTCGCCCCGGAGGATCTATTTATGAATTGCAGCCTGGTTAAAAGCACTCTGAGAAATAAATAAATTTGAACCAATTAACCAAATGGTTCGGATGTTCGCTCGGAAATTCCTGCAAATGTTCGAGTCCTAAAAACAGGGCTAGGGTACAGCCTTAACACACACACACACACACACACACACACACAGACAGACAGATCTCACCGTTAAAACACTGTACATTTAGCTGTGTGCTGTACCGGGAGGTGGGAGGGGAAGGGGCGAAATTAATGAAAATTCTTGTGGTATGCAGTGTAATGGGTTTGTATATTATATCGGGCTTAAATGATTTTTACAGCATTTGGCGGGCTGTGGAAATGCAATCGGATACGGCTGCACTTGGCAGTAATGTGTGTTGCCTGGATTCCGTCATGAACCAAACAAGAACCTTTCAGTTTGGCACGGCTCACCATCTTTTACCGTCTGTCACTCAGTGCTCACTGCTTAGTCACCTATATACCCACCATGAGCTGAACTAAAGGCTGATGATTCATTATCACTGAAATGTCTCTGTCTGTCTGTCTGTCTGTCTGTCTGTCTGTCTGTCTGTCTGTCTGTCTGTCTGTCTGTCTGTCTGAAGTATAAGTATAAAATAAGGTTAAAGTGGTTGAACCGATTGTGACACAATATTAACACATTTTGCTGGGGACCCTCTGGTACCCCACCAAGGACCCTTGGGGTCCGTCTACAGTAGCAAATTATCTCTCTCTCTCTCTCTCTCTCTCTCTCTCTCTCTCTCTGTCTCTCTCTCTCTCTCTCTCAGGCTGCATCCTGAGGATCTCAACCAGTCTGTGTTGTCCTACATGACAGAGACCCTGGGCTACTCCCTGTCTGACGTCACCCAGACGCTCACCGCCAACCGGCCCTCCGCCATCATGGCCTCCTACCACCTGCTGCTCAACAAACTCAGCAGGGGTCCCAAGGGAGGGAAGGGCAGCAAGGTATACACACACACACACACACACACACAGTACATGTCTCTAACCCTCGACGTCCCCAAAACATCCATGACCCTAATCTCTAATAGAGGGCAAGGTCGCGCATCATTGTGATGTCAGAACTTCAATGTGATGTCAGAACAGGCCAGCTCCATATATGGAGATCATCAATGCCCAATGGGGAACGATGCGATTTGGAAATGAATGCCCCACCCAGTTATTATGTCTGTGTCCCTTTTATGCCCATATATGGAGTTATTTGTCAGGCATGCCCAAATATGGAGTCGCACAAGTCAGAATATTGTGATGTCAGAACAGGCCAGCTCCATATATATGCCCAGCCTCTGTCCAGAGCCTGGGCAGAGAGAGGCCTTTTGTGGCGATTCAGGACAACTGTGGCTCCGACCGACTAAAGGCCGGGCACTGCACTCCCTGGGGTGGTGTGGAACGCGTGTGGCGCATTTTAAGTTCTCGAGTTACGTGGATTATAGACGCACACACACACACACACACACACACACACACACACCCACACACACACATGTACACACACACACACACACACACATACACAGATATTTGGTGCATTTTTAGATAGATGTTCATCTCCGTAATTGTGCAATAAGTTCGAGCCTAGTCCAACCTATTGACTTCCAGTGAAGTCCTAAATTGTGAAAGAAATATTCACTATGTCGAAAATAGTTACTGCCTTAATTGGCCCATAATGGCAGTGTGCACATTGCATTCGCTGTGTCGCCGTGTGTTCCCCCCACCTGCCCCATTGATTGACAGCCAACGAGCACCATTTTGTTGTAGAACGAGCCAGCCAACAACGAGAAAGCCCCCAAGGCGTCCAGCAGGCCTCTGAGGAGCCAACTGCAGGAGCGGCAGAGCAACAGGAAGGATCACCCCGCCAAGGACGACGAGGAGAACCGGCCGCCCTCTGCCTCCCCGCCCCTCCTCCCCCCTCGCCTGCCCTCGCCCTCCACCACCGCTCCTCTGTCCACGGAGGAGGGCATCACCGACGACGAGATCGCCATCACTCTGGACACCCGAGAGACGCTGTTCCCTGAAGGTATAGGGTATACATCAAGCGCGCACGCACTCACAGGAGTACATATATCACTCAAGAATGTAGCACTTATACCCCTAGGGATGTCCCCATCACATGTTCTTGCTCCTGATCCAATTCCAATTATTTTATCTGCCGATACCAATCTTTCCCGGTCCAATATTTATATTTTCATAGAATACTTAGCCTATGCCATATCACAACAGTACAATATCCAAAATCACAGACAATATCCAGTCTGATATTGATACTAGAGCTCTATGTCCCGATCCGATTCCGATCATTTGAAAATGGCACGATCGGCCCCCAATTTCCGATCACGTGATCGGATCGGGACAACGCTACTTTCCTACCGACACACACATGCACAAACTCATTTCAGCACATGCTCACATTCCTGCTTCTGTTTAGTGTTTGGAATGAACCCATTCTGAACGGGAACCCGTTTTGGTGTCGGCATCATGTCATGCTTTAGCTATTGAAAAATAGCAGATCTACAAGCTCATAGCGCGCCACCGAGTGGCGCGCTACGAGCTTGTAGGTCTGCTATTTTTGAAAAATCGAAGAACGACTGACATTTTTTAGAATCTGATCTCAGGTCAGAATGGGTTCATCAGACCAGTGTGTGTCCAGTGGAAACCTCGTATGAATCTGATCTCAGGTCAGAATGGCTTAAACATATAACGTTGAGGTGTGTGTGCGTGGCACAATGTCTCACATTGTGCACACGCTTGTGTGCGGGTGTCCTTTCCAGTGTCGTTGTTTGGCGACAGGGAGCTGGTCCACCTCTCTCCTCCCAAAAGCTCCGCCACCAAGCTGTGTGACTCCGCCCCGTGTCAAGTCCCCGCGGGCGCCGAGCCGGCGCGGGACGGCGGCACGTCCAGGCCCGCCCGCCCCGCCCACCTGCTCAGGACCACGCACTCGGACGGCTCGGCGGACCCCGGCTCGGACTTCTACCGCGACGACCATCCCCACCACGCGCACGCCAACGGCATCAACGAGCGCCTGGAGAAGCTGCAGACCTTCTACTCCGCGGAGAAGACCGGGATCTCTCCCAGGATGCTCCTGGACTCGGACGCCGCGCACCACCCCGCCGCGGACCGAGAGCGCGCCGCCGCGGCCTCGACGTCGCCGTCGGCCCCGCTCCCCCGCCTGCGCAACGTCGGCCCGGCGGACGGCGGCGCGGCGGCCCGGAAGGTGACGTGGGTGGGGCTGACGCGGCCCCCGGGACCCCCGGGGCTCCTGGTGAACGGGTCCAAGCCTCCGGCCTTCCCCGCCCAGCGGCAGCACACGCTGGTCATCAAGAGCCTGCGGCAGGAGAAGGGGAGGAGAGGAGAGCGGATTGGAGGGGGGGAGAGAGGGGGGGGAGGAGGAGGAGGAGGAGGAGGAGGAGGAGGAGGAGGAGGGGAGAGGGGGACAGGAGGGATGAGTGGAGTGAAGAGGAACACTGTTCAGCTGCGCTCGTCTCTCCAGCGCCGCATGGCGGACTTGAACCTCCCACTGCTCCCCGCAGCTCTGCAGGGCAAAGCGGACAGGAAGAACCAGCTACACAGCATGGACTACTGACGCTCGTCAAACATAGAACTTACCGTACAGACTGTACACTGACTTATGTGTCTGAGGGTGGGGGGGTGGGCGGGGGTTAACAGTATGTGACCGCTATAGAGCACAGCAGTGGGCGTGGTTTTCGGGTCCCACTGGAAAATTGGTCATTCATTTTTCCCCATAGAGATTTACAAAAATATTTATATAAATCATTTTAATCCTAGAATCAAGCCATCCAGGATCCTCACGATTCATGACCACAAAATATTTGAATCGGTTTGAAAAATGACAATTTAAAATTATATGATACTACACATTTAACATTTAACACATTAACCACCAGGATCAATTGATTAATTCACCTCGTACTGCTAAGGACTTCCCCCTGTTTTACCCTTATTTTGAAGAGCCAAAACCTGCGACTGGACGTTACAAAATGTTACTTTCACCGTGTGTGTCGTCGGACCGGATGTTGATCTCCCGCTGGACGATGAGAAAGGACTACCGCGACGATTACAGCGTTATGTGTGCCGTCGAATAATGCTTAATAAGAAAGCTTTTGACCAGGAATCGCATCGTGGGACAAGGGATTGGAGATACAGGCGATCGAAAGAAACACATAGACGTGCGCGAGAAATTCAAGATGGCGCGCTCCACTACTGTTGACATCATCACCTAGCAACCCAATGCTAATGTAAGTACACCATGACTCGATCGATCATAAACACTATCAAATACCCTTTGCGCCCATGGTGGCCTGGTTAGACATTTGAAATGACGTAGATCTACGTCGTCGGGTCGCGTGATAAATACCCTTTGTTTAGCAGTTTAATGTTTGTCTTTTAAACGCCATTGACAATGAAGGGAAAATTTACGTCATAATGTCCCTTTATTTGTTAATGGCGTTTAATGTCTGTGTTGGCACCGTTTGTTTTTTACATCACCATTACATCACCTGATCAACATGAGTTATATTAGCGCCCCTCACTTCACACGGGTGTGATTTTAATTTTCTCACAGAATCAAAGGTTTTATGGGCATGATTAACCCGGATCCTGGATCCTTGGATGGCTTCATTCTGGGCTTAAAATAATTAATATAAATATTTTTTTGTAAATCTCTATGGGAAAGATTAAAGGCTGATTTCTCAGTGGAACCAGAAGACCACTCCCACTGCTATGCCCTGCCCATAGAGAGATGGAGGCAAGATACTACTGTCGCTTCTGACCAAAGGGAAGGACACTCACGCACGCACGCGCGTGCACACACACACACACACACACACACACACACACACGCGCGCGCACGCAGACGCACAAATCCTGAGTGTTAATTTAACTCTGCATAAAGCGCAGCCATTCTCACCCATACTGCAACTTTAACGTCTTTTTTTTGTGACGGAGTAAAAACCAGGACCTTCTTGCTGTGAGCCACAATAAGGAGACGACCGATATGTCACTTTCTTGGTCAAAGCAATAGGGTATTATGCACACAGAATAACTCTTCCTATACTGCCGGGCCCCTTCTCTACTTCCTTCACAGGTGTTACCGATGATACTAATTAAGGCTCTGTTCCATTTATTGTTATTCTCAAAACGTTTTAATTTCAAGTACTCCCATAACTCAGACTGTACAAATGGATTCTTTTCCATTTGTACAGTCTCAGAGTTACAAACCCGTGGGGCCATTTGGAACCGAGTCAAAGACACTTTGAGAGCCACTGCTGTCGCAGTGTGGTGTCTCCAGTGAGCCAGCGCGCACAATTGCGTCGGCGCCCGGAAGTAGGAAGAGTTATTCTGTCATGTGTGCATTATAGAGCCCATTACAGCTGGCAAATTCCTCAGCGTTCATCAGGCACTGGGAGGCAAACTAGAGCCAGGAGTTTGATGTAATGCATTGGGCTGTCTAGCATGGAAAACCCGACGAACCATGCCAACGTGAATAATGCAACTTATTCTGCTCTTTAACCTGCATTTTCAGTACCTCAATTAAAATCACACCCGTGTGAACTTAAGTAAGGGGCACTCTTATCATCGTACATTATCCATTCATTGTCAATGGGAATTAGATCTTTGTGTAGGACAAAAATAGCCGATTTGCTCGTCTACATATGACGTAAATTCTCCATTCATTGTCAATGGGAATTTAATTAGTTTGTGTAAGACGGAAATCTACCTCTTTTGACAGAGGGAGGGAAAGGAAATTGACCGGTGAGGCCGCATTCTCTCAGTCAAATTAACATTCAGGATTTTTCTTTAAATACTGTATCTGAGAGAAGAGACTATCTCAAACACGAGTTATGTACATGTATAGCACACACAGTGAATCTGAACTTGCCTGCACACAGCAAAATGTGTTCATATATGAATGGATCTGAAAGGGTAATTCTTTTTTTTACAAAAGTTAATTACAGCAAATGAGTTAAATTAATACTGTACGTGATTTGACTGTATATGGCTTCTTAGATCGAGCACTTACCCACGAGACCACTATCTCCACGTGACTCGCCGAGCACCATGAGCTGCCTGTAATCTATAGTGCCAAAGAGTGACCGCTCAATGGAGGGGACGCGACACTGAGACAATCACAGGGGAATCTGGGGACACTTGGCCTTTACTTTCACTTAGTCACTTTCACTGCTGCCTGTCACTGTTGATTTCGTCGACTAATACTATGATTGATGACTAAAACCAAGACTAAAATATATTGACAATTTCGTCAGCAAATAAAAACTATAGACTAAAATGTTAGGAAGGGACTAGTGGACAAGAGATCCAGTATAAGTAAAAGACACAAGTCATTTTACACTTGCATGCAAATAGCCGATCTACAAGCTCACAACGTGTCGCGCTGCGGCGCCTTGTGAGCTTGTAGATCGGCTATTTTCAGCAAGTGTAAAATCAGCCATTGCGACGGCACCAAGGCCCGCCAAAATACATTTTAGTCGACTAAATCAATCAAATGTAGCTTTAGTCGACTAAAATCTTATGATATTTAGTCGACTAAAACAAGACTAACACTGAAACACTCCAGGTGCCTGTGTCCTTGTTTCATCCCCATACTGTACTGTATGTCCATTTGGCAGGGGTGGGAAAGGTACTCAATTGTTTTACTTAAGTAAAAGTATCGATTACTGCTACGTGGAACTACTTACAAGTAAAAGTCCGGAATTCAAAATGTGTTTGAGTAAAAGTACAAAAGTATTGGCATCAAAATGTACTTAAAGTACCAAAAGTAGAAAGTACTCACTATGACGAATGTCCCATTAATGTCCCAATATTTTGAAGATAGCAGATCTACTATGATGTAGTGGAGTAGAAGTATTGGAAATTGGAAATACTCAAGTAAAGAACAAATACCTCAAAATTGTAAAGTAAAAGTACTTAATTCTTTCTGTGCTATCTACGATTATAATCGTAGCGCCTCCGTCCCCACCAGCTATGGGATTTATTTTTTTACATCCAGGCTTCATTTAAATCCATTAAAAGCAAGATTTTCAAAGCCCTGTATCTCTAAAGCTTCGAGTGCTGTCCACGGTCAGCCGTCGCGCATCCCGACGATCGTAAATCTTTTAGTCTTGCATCGCTCCGGGACATGTAACAGTTTCTGACGAGAGCCAAGGGGTATATGAGCTGAGTGCAGTACTTTCATCCGACAGAGCATTGGTCCGAACGACAACCTACCTCCTCCCTCACCCTAACCCTAACCTCCCCCGGGGCAGACACCTAAACCTAACCGCAACCCTCTCCCGACCCGCAGCGCACCTCGGAGCATTACTCCTTCGGAGCAATGCTCTGTCGGATGATAGTATGCCTCCCATATGAGCTAATGCTGCTGGTCACCGCCGACAACACTATAGCCCCCACCTCCCTGATAACCCGGAGATGAAACGGCGGGCCGCCCGTTGCAATGGGGAGTGAATGGTAGTTCTACCTGTGCTTATGCTCCAACCTATAGCGGGCATAGAAATAATTTTAAGTAAATGTAGTTATAGTTTCTTTCCACCTCTGCCATATGGTCATTTTACACAGTCAAATCCTCAGTGTTCATTAATGGCGAAATCCGCACAAAGATGAAGTCACTGAAACCCCCCCCCCCCCAAAAAAACATGCCAAGCGTTCCATACCGGATTAGCAGATTTACCCTCCATGCAGGCCTTGCGCTACATCTCTTTTTCAATCGCCCCGCCTAACTTTTCGATTTTTCAAAAATAGCAGACCTACAAGCTTGTAGCGCGCCACTCGGTGGCGCGCTATGGGCTTGTAGATCTGCTATTTTTCAATAGCTAAAGCATAACATAATGCTAACACCAAAAACACCCAAAATGGGTTAAAGGACCAGCGCCCTATAACTTATTTTGTTTATTTTTTAAATACACATTATCAACAGAATTCAGTAAATAAAAACGGCTAGTGCGGAATTCTCCATTAAACCATGAGAATGTATAAATGTAATGTGTATAATTTGTTCACGCTCAGTGTGACAAATGGATGAATTATAACGCTGAGGATTGTACTGTGTACTTTAACCTATTACACTGTGAAGTGCAGGGTCATGCACCTCTAAATGTGTCTCTTTTACCGTATTCATACAGTATGGATCTTAAATAAAACTTTTGTATGCACAGTCTGTTGTTTTGTGTTTCTTTGACTCTCCACACATGCACAGTAAGTCAACAAACCCATACAGAAAAGTTATACTTGCCAAAATAAAATACATGGGTGAAAATGTATTTCAGTTGTCCAAAATATGCCTTTTTGATATTCAGAGAGATTTAAAGAAAATGTGTGTTGTGTGAAAGATGTGTTGTCTTTCACTGCTACCCGCCATCATTCTCCACCCAACCAAACATAGTGAAGCAACAAATACCCCCCCCCCCCCCCCCCTCTCTCTCTCTCTCTCTCTCTCTCTCACTCATCTCTGTCCTTGTCTCTCCTCATCTCTCCATCTTTGAATCATTAATAATGCGGTGCTGAACAGAGATATAGGAATCTGGTTGCTGCCTTGTGGCACTCAGGGGCCACTGAATAATTCAATGGATGTAGTGGCACCTGATGGAGTGTGTGTGTGTGTGTGTGTGTGTGTGTGTGTGTGTGTGTGTGTGTGTGTGTGTGTGTGTGTGTGTGTGTGTGTGTGTGTGTGTGTGTGTGTGTGTGTGTGTGTGTGTGTGTGTGTGTGTGTGTGTGTGTGTGTGTGTGTGTGTGTGTGATCTGTCCTCATGGGAAGGACACACACACACACACACACTAACACAAGTAAACATTAGCCATAATATGTGGAGGAGTACATGCTACCACACACTACTTCTGACCTAACATATCATTAAAGCCAGTGTTGTAGTAAAGTCCAAGTCCAAGTCAAGTCTCCAGTTCCAAGTCATCTTACTTGTCATCTTACTAAGTCAAAGTCAAGTCGCCCAATGATCAGTACAGACTCTTGGTTGTGACAAAGCTTATGCTAGATCAGAAAACAAATGCATATACGAACTCCAAATTCTCCCCCCCCCCCCATCAGATCATAGCGTTTACCATAAGTGAATTTTAGTAGTACCTCTCACAATACTAGATAATCATAATAATAATAATAAACTTTATTTGTATAGCACCTTTCATACATAAATGCAGCTCAAAGTGCTTCACAGGGCAGGACACAAAAATATAATACAATTAAACACAAGTAGTTAAAATGATAGACCAATGGCAAAGAACAAAATTGAATATAAGAACATAAAATAAATACAAACTAATAAAATCACCACATGCAGCAATCAGTCAGGGCACGGTAGGAACAATTATAGATGACTTAATCATTAAACTAATTTGCATTGCTCAGTCATACAATGTGCATTTTTTACTGTTCAAGTTTAAGTCAGAAAACGTCCAAGTCCGAGTCAAGTTAAAAGTCACAGATGTCAAGTTCAAGTCACAAGTTATAGTGACTGCAATTGGACTTGAGCCCGGGTCCGGGAGTCAAGCACTACTACTTAAGAATTAGGAAACAGAAAGAGTCTAAGGTGTTCTACCACTTGAATCCTAGCATCTTGACCCCTACAGCCCCTATCCTGGGGCCAACATAGAGCCCTTGGGAATCCTGTCCACTAAGTATAGGGTTTAAAGGTATATTCAGTGATTTCACTTAATTCAAATATCACTTATTTTTTTGTTTTGTTGTGATAATCCTCCCTACTATAGAGTGTGCTGGCCATATAAGGAGTTCCTCCCTGTCCCCAGTTAACCCCTGGGGGTCAAAAAACCTTAGGTTTCGTTTTTGACTCTCTATCCTGATTGGACGAAAGGCTGGGTCCCACAGCCAAAAACGAAACCTAAGGTTTTTTGAGTGAAATCACTGAATATACCTTTAAGTAAGCACTTGCAGACCAAAGATCCGGCGCCATTGTCTGCCTGGAGGATCACACCAGCTCAGTAGAAACTATCCAGTGCTCACATTAGGCCCCAATCATACCAGCCGCGGTGTTCTGTTTTCTCGCCTGACCTATAGAGTTCGTGAAACAGCCCGAGCCCGGGGGATTGTCGCTCTTCTAATCTTTGCTGAGAGATGAGGGTCGAGTGGGGCTGAGTCTGAATGGTATATGTGTTACATGAGCGATGGGTTTAAAGGGGGGAAAAATGGTATGGAAACTATATCAATTATGTATGGTTGGAATGCAGATGTATCCATGGCTACATCTGTGGCAGAACATTGCTGGTACATGCATGCTACAGTGAGCTACTGAAAAGGCATGCGTGACATGTCACATGTCTTTCCATGTCTTTGCCAAGGTTCATTTGTTAAAGTCAAACAAAGGTCAATGGAAATGCATATTCACATATTTGAGTTACATTTAAGCTCTTAAAATATATTTCCTCATACATAATATTAAACAAATATTAATATTAAAATATTTACATAATATTAAATTATACAAAAGTATTCGTGTCACTGTTATATAGTTACTGTATATTGGGTTTATATACAGCATGTGTGTGTATTCCTACTGCAATAGGACATTCCGTGCACGGAGTATGTGTGTGTGTGTGTGTGTGTGTGTGTGTGTGTGTGAAGATGGAAATTGTATTTTTTACTTCTAAGTAATACTACCTGAATTTAGTACAGAGACGCAGTAGAACTTGCACATTAGATGCAGTGAAAGTAGACCTTCCACAGTGTTAGGCTACATCTCTTGAAGCTAATTTGACTTCGACCTCTACATCCCGTTAATCCTGGTGCTTGTCTTTGGAGACAAAGACAAGAACAGGGTGCCAGGAGTACGTTTTTGCACACACACACACACACACACACACACACACACACACACACACACACACACACACACACACACACACACACACACACACACACACACTCACATAACACAATACATCTTTGTGGGTGAGAGAATTAGGACAACAGAGACTGAAAGAGATTCTTTGTGATTCAGTCACCTCCATCAATGCATGCTGTCTGTGAGTGATAAGCCTCTCTTCATTACCACACCATATACTGTACGTCCTCTAAATAATTCTGATAATTTTCCACACTGTACGTACGTACGTACGTACGTACGTGCGTGCGTGCATGTGAAAACAGAAAAACCAGGGTAAGAAGGTCAAGGTCTTTCAGTGGGTGCACGGTCCACTCCAGACCTAGTGTATATAGTTCTACAATGCTCCTCCATCCATCTTAGTGTTCTAATCTAAAGCATAGTATGTACAGTGCCAGCATCACCTCATGAGACGCACGGAGGTCGTTTCCTGGTAGTGGCCATGGCTGCTGAGGTCATTAAGAGTTCATGTGACGCAGTCTGCTGTGTGGAACATTCCATTCATGAGGTCATGTAACTATAAGGTGCTGGGAGGAAAACTGGAAAGGTCACGTAATATCCAGAGATGGAGCCATTATACTGTATTACTACTGTGGATAGTCAATTAAAATGACCATTTGGCCTCTAAATGTTTCAGGATGGAATCTCTTTCCCCCCTTAGGCTACATTTAACTGGACATCTTCCAGTCATTCAGTGCAAGTATTGTTAATATGTTTTATTCAGACCGGTTGGTTTGCAGAGGGCAGTGGGGTTGTACATTTTATGAATATGGAATTCTCTGCCGGCTTAAGGCAACCTGTCATTAGGTAGGGAGTGAAATGAAACAGCGACAATTCTGTACTCTTCTATACTACTCTTTGTACGTCAACGCACGGTAGCCTGGGCTATACCTCAACGGTCCCTCTACCTGTGTTCTCCTGCAGTGCAGAGCAGAGCAGAGCAGTGAACCTTGACCGAAGTCACTCTCACATTTTGACCTTATCCTATTGAGGTCTTTCCGACGGTACTAGCACTTTTCCTTTCCCTCATAGCTCTGGGCTTAAATGGTAAATGGTAAATGGTGCATTTATATAGCGCCTTTATCCAAGGTGCTTTACATAGATTGTGCATTACATTCACCCATTCACACACACATTCATACACCGATGGCAGCAGAAACCATGCAAGGCAACAACTAGCACATCAGGAGCAATTAGGGGTTCAGTGTCTTGCTCAAGGACACTTCGACAGTAACTCTGGGGGAGCCCGGGTTCGAACTGGCAACCTTACGGTTGCCATCCAGGCACTCTACCCCTGAGCCACCGCCGCCATGGCTTACTAACGCTTGATTTGTGAACGTGCTGTGTACAAAAGAATAGCACATTTACAAGCTTGCAATGTGTTGCGGCGATGGGAGAGTGCCATCTAGC
>NC_139717.1:39245811-39663311 GCF_964188405.1 Protomyctophum parallelum | reverse complement strand
ATGTATTAGCAACTAGCCTACACATTGTAAAGCGCTTCGGAAAAGGCCCTACGTATATATACATTTACAATTGACAGTGGAAGACAGGTGAGGTTATGGGAATTGGCGTGCCTCAGTAATGATAAGCGCCTCTGTGTTTTGGCTTTAAGCTTGTAATGAATGTGAACAATGTTCTCCAGTCCGTTCAAACATAGATGGATGACTTGTTGAGTGGACGCCTAGACGGATGCCTTTGTGTGGCACTCTCAGTGCACAGTGGTTGCATGAATCAAGGCTTCGTCAGAAACGGAGTCATATTTCCATCTGAATGGGGATTCTAATATGATAATAGACTGTAAGGGATGAGCTGCCAATTGTTTTGACAAGCATGAACTCGGCACTTAGACATGCACGCTCTCTCTCACACGCACGCACGCACGCGCACACACACACATCACACACACACACATCACACACACAGAGACAGAGGCAACTTTATCTCAATATCTCTCATGATTGCTATGTCAGCGTGGTCTTAAAGACTTTGCTGTAACGCCACAGCGAGGACAGCACATTAAACACAAGCATTTAGCTGGAGGGTGAGAATGGATGATCAATTACTAATGACGTGTATGTAACAGAGAGTCGGGTCAGACAGGAGACACAGGTGTTTCGTTTAAACGTCATGCTGGACGACCACAGAATGATGTGTCCATTTCAGAAGACGTTTCAGGTCAGATTCAGAACACCTGAAGACTAAGGTCACATTCATACCAGAGAGCTTTGCTGCGATTAAAACGAATCCTGCTGCGCATTGTCAGAAAGTGCGCTTCGTTTGGCAGGTGTGAAGGCTCATTCGAATCCTAATGCGCAGCAAATAACCGCATTTTACTCCGTCCAAAAACGTGGGTTTCGCTTCGCTTCGAATCGCACTTGACTACGATTCGGTGCAGGTGTGAATGCAATCCGCAGTAAATAAAGGAAATGAAGCAAACATAATGTGGCGGGTGAGGAGCTGAACACAGTTGGAGACGGTTAAGGCATATTTTACGCAGCGCAAAGATGTCCCGTTACTGTGGATAGACGTGGTCGAATAAGGAGACTGAAGCCCTGATCGAAATGAGGACGTGTAGGCTACATTAATCAATTGCTTAAGAAAACACATACACTGCAGTGTATTATAGCCTACATAATATTCTGTCTGTCTGTCTGTGCGTGCCGTAAACATGGAGTGCTGTCACTGTGTGGGACTGGGGAGTTATATCAGTGCGCTCATGCAGCGCTGTGCCTCCATGCCCAAAAGAACAGTGTGTGGCGGCTGCGCGTGCGTAGAGAGAGAGAGAGAGAGGGGGGGGTCCCAGGCGGCACGACACATGCACGTTATTAGTGTAATTTTATCACCATAGATTTCACTGTGTAGGCTATAGTTTATGAACGGAACACATTGATAAAGGTCCCCCCTGCTGCGTTTCCAATTGCTGCGAATGACAGTGTGAAGGCAAACCGCAGCCAAATAAATATGCAAGAATCCCCTTTCCCCGCCCATACGGATCTGAGTCTACCGAAGTATTAGGTGAGAATGTGACCTTAGTCAAGGTCACATCGAGACGGCGTATGGAGTCACACCACCAGACAGCGATCTCCCACTGCACTGTTATCATGACAGACATTTGACAGCTTTGCAAATTGCAGTGTAAAACCATATCTCAGCTTGTTAAGCCATATCGTTGATGATGTCAAGACTCATGGTCCAGGGTGAGAGGCGGTTCAAGCCAGTACAACAACCCACATGTGTGCCGCGCACGCACGCACGCACGCACGCACGCACGCACGCACGCACGCACGCACACACGCACACACGCACACACACACACACACACACACACACACACCTACAGTTATCTTCAGTATCTCTCTCTCTCTCTCTCTGTCTCTGTGTCTCTTTCTCTTTGTGTGTGTTGCTCTCTCTCTCTCTCTCTCTCTCTCTCTACCAGAGGAGCCATGCTTTTAACTTTAACTTGAGTCTGACTCGTAGACTATGCAAGAGAAGTTAGAGAACCCACTGTCTCATATGATGCACACAGTGAGAAACCTTGTATGCGAGCTACAATAACCATATATCCATGCAGAGGCCTATCGCCTAACTCTAATAGTCCTTCAGCACCATCTTCTGGGGGAATGGGAAATTGGGAAAAAAGGGTCTCAACATTTGCACGGGCACAGGTTGTTTTGATTGATTGATTGAAATATTTATTAACAGTTTGTAGAATTTACAGTACATTTTAAGCACAAACTCAATACAAAGACTGTCAACTGTGAGTGGACGACCCAATTAAGCATTACACTTGTTTACAACAGGGTCCACATTGTTCAATTCATCAAAACATTTAAAGACATACAAACATTTAGAGACATACAAATAGACATTTCTATGTAGCTAAATTCATCATGTTAATAAACCAAAATGATGCTGATGCTGATGCCAGATGCCAGTGACTTTCGTTTTGGCAACTTGTGTGCATGTTTAATTCTTGAATCTTTATCTTTCTTTTTCTTTTTTATTTATTTTTAAAGTAGGCCGTAATATTAATTCAATCTGTTTGGAAGAACACAAAGAAAATGTAGGCTTAAAAGAAAACATGTTAGGCTTTATTAATCGGCCTATTTTTTATAGTTCATGGTCAACTGGTCAATAGTGCATTACAATAAACTGCACAGGTGTAGTACAGTTTAGACTACAATAACAGAGTTTTTAAGAAAATCATGATAGCATTTATCCAGTATCTTTTTGCTCTTGGGTTAGATACAATTGTTGTAATTACTCCAGCGTATAATCTTCTTTCATCCAGTATAATTTGTTTTTGGCCCGTCCATAGCGTCGGTCCATAGGTTTAGATATGAGATATGAAAACTTCATTACCCAGAAATCCTGTGGTCTAAATGACGTAACCAAGAAGCGACAGGAATACGGAGTTCGAGTTGGTTGCTTGCTTGCTGTGAGTGTGTCAAAGGTAAGCAAGCATAAATCAACATTTCTTGACAGACCAGCAATATGTAATACAATCATGTCGATGTATAATGCATCGTTCACCTTCACTGAAATGTACTTTGCTATTTTGCTAATAGCTCATGCATGCGCATCACATTAATAGTAAATGTAGCTATAACTCTGGGTCAAACTAGGACAAACACAACACACTAGTACTAACTGTAAAGTTTATATTTAGCTGTCAGTGTTTTCTTTATTTAAATTGTATTCAACGTGAAATGCATTACACTACACTGTAGTGTAATGCATTTCACGTTGAAGTAGTGACTACAGCATTGTCATGAATGATTCAACAAAGTGACTCTTATCTTGGTGGCTATGTTGGACACAATGCACATACATTTCAGACACCACCTTTGGACTTTCCACAAGGTTTATTTTTCCTTTGTCTTCAATGCGGAAATACCTATTCTATTTTCTTTTTTTTTGTTTGTCTTCACCTCTTATGTGAAAATAATGTTTTTGTAAAACATTGGGCATTAATTCATTGTAAAAATCAGGTTACCAACAAACAAATGTATTCTCCTTAAAGACCTACTGAAATGAAAAATACGTTTTTCACACTTTTAGACCATATCCGTGGTCATCATATAGGCATATCTATCAATGGATTCAATTTTATTCCCATTGCTGCACATTCCTCCAAACACAGCTGCTTCTTATTACTGAACTACAGATGACATCCAGACAGTGTAATACTCATTTTTAACTTAATCAGCACGCTAAAATAATGTATCTGTTAGAAATAAGCCCCAAGCTTTGTTGCCTGTCTCTGTGTAACTTTGTAAACACACCTTCAAGACATTGTACTGCCTACCATTGCCAGTATCATGTCTTTCCACAGCTCTGTCCCGTGTTCAGCCTGTCCTGTCATGGCGCTGGCTGGGGTGAGAGTCATTGAGCTGGCGGGCCTAGCCCCGGCACCATTCTGTGGCATGATTCTGGCAGACTTTGGTGCCAAGGTGATCCGTGTGGACCGCACTCGAGTTTCCATGGCGTTGGACACGATGGCACGGGGTAAACGCTCTGTAGCACTCGATCTGAAGACTCCCGCAGGTGTGTCTGCGCTCAGAAAGCTCTGTGTCCAATCGGATGTCGTCTTGGAACCCTACCGTAAAGGTCAGAAGTCAGAACTCATACTTCAATAAAAGAAAACGCACCATATCAAGAAAGAGAAATTACGATATACAGTAGTTTTTGGGTCCATAAAGTTCTAGAGTGCTATACATCGTTGAAACAAGCAGGGTTTAAAAATGTCGAGCATAAAAAACATGCAGTAATCCTGGTCACTAAACTGCCTCCCCTGGCCAGCCGAGGCGCCTGATGGAGGGGAAAGGAACTGGTTGGAATAATGTGTTCCTTCCACTCGCTATGTCCAACCAGGGAAACTCCCCCTGTCAGGTGTAAAGGAGCAACCTGGACACCCATGCATAAAGGAAGCATGAGTTCAAGTCCGTTGCTCTCCCCATGTTGGCGAAGGGTGTGTAGAGCCCAGGATCACAATAGATAATTGACACAGGGTGACAGGGGTGAAAAATGGGTTACAAAATCGTGGGATAAAAATTATAGGGGGAAAAAGGATATTGTTGACGAATAGTTACACAACAATTTAACACGAAAAGTAGTTGGTAGAAATAGAAATAAAATAATTCCAGACATGCAGGGAGTGAGTGCTGCATTTGAGGTTTAGCTGTCTGTCATACGCTGAATTGGTCTTGTATTCTATCTACATCATAAATTCCTGACACGTACAGCCTAGGGAGATTTCTCGCTAATCCGTTTAAAAGCGCCACATTTTGCCCAGGGCATGATCTAACGTTTTAGCTAGGGCCCCCGAGCTGGGGACCTTTTTTGGTCGTGACAATTTTTAAATTTCATTATGCTTCCATAATCCATTGCCAATTAATTTGTTAATGACAATTCCCATTTTCCCTCTTGTGTAGTCCCTACAGTTGGTCATTGGGGGTGTGTGTAGACGTCTAGACAGACATGGAATCGTTTTTGTCCCTTACATTTTCCCCAGGTGTGATGGAGAAACTAGGCCTCGGCCCAGAAGATCTACTAAAGGAGAATCCTCGTCTGATCTATGCTCGACTGACTGGCTATGGGCAGACTGGCTCCTATGCCACTGCTGCTGGCCATGATATCAACTACCTCGCCATGTCAGGTATAAAGCATTTAACATACATTTACTTTTTATGGCCACTGCTCCTGATATCAGGACGCATCTGTGTCACTTTAGCGTTTAACCAAATTAACCATTATTTTATACTTTAGTTATTGAAAAATAGCAGAGCTACATAGCTCATAGTGCGGCACCCGGTGCCGCACTATGAGCTTGTAGATCTGTACAAATCTTTGAATATATATATTCTTTCACAGCGACCATTTTTTTAAATTCAAATACCGGTATTTGCTTCTGGGGGTCCCTGGAACAAAATATTTGTCAGATGGGGGTCCGTGTCCAAATTCTGATAATTCTGGGGGTCCTTGACATGAAAAGGTTTGGGCACCACTGATACGTTTTTCAGAAAACTGTCAGGATTTAGAAAACATTTTGTAGAATCAGCCTCAGGTCTTAATGGGTTAAAAATATGCTGCATGCTGTTTACATGCTGCTCCCGTATTTAGCTTCCGCTCTGTTCCACTAAAGGCCTATTCAAGGTCCAGTTTTCAGTGAAGAGGTGAGGTGACCACCGGAAACTACAACATGACGTCACGTCGCGGTGGTCAACGCGCTCACACAACACATCTCTGTTTTTACCAATCCACCAAGAACTGGACTATGAATAGGCCTCATGTGTTTTTTGTCTTCTGTTCTGTTTTCTTCCATAGGTCTGTTATCTAGGCTGGGTCGTAGCGGTGACAAACCCTATGCACCGTTGAACCTGGTCGCAGACTTTGCAGGAGGTGGTCTGACCTGTGCACTGGGTGTTGTCCTAGCGCTGTTGGAGAGGACCACCTCGGGGAAGGGACAAGTTATTGATGCTAGCATGGTAAGATGATTATTTAGGCAGATACATTAACACCACTCCTCCAGAATAAGAACATTTTGCAATGTTTAACATTAGGGGGTAATCCAATCAATTTGTAGCATTTAACTGTGTGTGTGTGTGTGTGTGTGTGACTGTGTGTGTGTGTGTTCAATACGTATCGAAATTGACGTGAATCGAAAATCGAGCCGACACGCGATATTTCATTTTTATTTTTATTTTATTTCACGTCCGTCTATTTTTTCACCCCGGAACGTTTCTCACGGGACGTGTTTCAGCCAGTCGGACCGGATACAACGGTGCACCACGCAGCCTGTAGATCATTGCGTGCAGTCAGCACTCACACAGAGAGCAAACAACATTAAAGGTGCTACACGGTTTTACACAGCATTCTGCAGTGGTCTCTGAAGGTGTCAGACAAGCTAATACACAATGGTGGCAGGATGTAGCCTTTAAGTGTGAAAACAGCAGGGGGCTCGGGCTGCTAGGAATTTGATCAAATGCTGCTGTGATCTGACCAGGGATCAGATCAGATTACTGCAGCGAAATCAGGGGGGCAGTCAGACAGATATTTTGTGAAGCCACAAGGAAATCGGGATTTCCTGAAAGTTCATATAATGGCCTGTTGTGGCGCTGTCATTGGGCCCAAAAAAACCCATAGCCCCATAGAAGTCCATGTATTTGGGCCCAACTTCACCTAGACTGTATTACCTTAATTAATAAACATGGTCATGAATACTTTTTGCTTCCAGTCACTAGTTTAAAGTCATTTTTTCTAATGTCATAATATTCTTTTTGGAAAATTATGGTCCCATTTATAAAATAAATTACCATAAAGTCGTGCATGTTCTGAGGGGCGTGGCTACCGTTACAGTCTATGATCGGGATTCCCCACCCACTCGAAACAAAATAAAAACCAACTAAGAAGAATGGGGGAAGTCCCGCCTCGTTGTCTGGGCCAGCCAATGGGCCAGCTGGGCCCAAACGGATCTAGAAAGATGGCGACTTACAATTCAAGGACTGACAGGCTTCATTTTACGTTCATGTTAGACCCGGGGAACGCTTTGTCCATATTTTTTACAGTCTATGAGCGAAATATATGGGGGAACATGTTTCTCCGTAAGTATAGTGAAAGCCGAGAGACTACGCACGCACGCAATGCATCAAACCTCCGTGGAATCAAATCAATGGCGTGAGGCGTGAGCGATCATGAAATGGATTATTCTTTGAGGTGAAATCTTGTGCGGGTAATTTTTCTTTCCTTTTATGTCGGCTCCACTCCGATCTCAGAACCAATTTCAGAGGTCCATATTATGTCCATTATGGTTTGGTTTGTCCATCATTTTGAACCTGTGAAGAGCTCTGTGTATACTATAAATATATCATTTATTATCCCATATGTTCATTTCTGACTTCCTTATTACCAAGTGATGTCTATGGTAAATGGTGCATTTATATAGCGCCTTTATCCAAGGCGCTTTACAGAGATTGTGCATTACATTCACCCATTCATACACCGATGGCAGCGGAAACCATGCAAGGCACCAACTAGCACATCGGGAGCAATTAGGGGTTCAGTGTCTTGCTCAAGGACACTTCGACAGTAACTCTGGGGGAGCCCGGGTTCGAACTGGCAACCTTACGGTTACCATCCTGACCCCCACCGCTGCAATCCAATGGTTCATGTATTTGTAACCTATTTGTGTTTATATGCCGCTTGAATGTCCCTTAAATAGACTGTCAGAAAATTATAACCAGCTAAATAGTCAGCTAATTAAATCTTGAGGAGCCGGAGGATGCATCCATTTGATTTGGTTACACTTTTCGGAGCTACAGAAAAACAAATGGTGAACGTCATGACGTCAACCTGCCTGATGGCAGTCACGGCACCCCTCACTTAACCCGTTAGGATCTGAGGCAATCTGAAACAATATTTTGTTCCAGAAGCCCCCAGAAGCAAAGATTTGAGTTAATACTGTTCACTTTAAAAGATAATTAAGAAAAATAGCAGATCTACAAGCTCATAGCACTGCACGAAGTGACGTGCTATGAGCTGTCTGCTATTTTTGAAAGGCCAAAGTATAAAATATGATTAAAGTGGATAAAATATAAAGTGACACAGATGCTTTAATTCCCAGTCTTAATGACACAGTGAGGTCAAAAATCCTGCAAATCTAACATTGGCTTTCAAAGTTTACAGGATTGGCCTCTTTTGAACAAAAAGCCTCAAATCATGAACGCAGCGTGCAATTTACGTGAAATCTTTCACAGACGTTCCTTCACATTAGCCTGTTATAGCGCCACCAACAGGTGGATTTTTGCAAAACATTGGAACAAAATGCCTCAAATCATCCAATTCACCCTTTGTCAGCCTTCTGATTGGTCCCTGACTGACTAACCAGCAGGCTCTTCTGCCTTATTCCGCCTTGGCTCCGCCTAGTTTATGTTAAATTTGCTAAATCATCATTTTTGGAAAAAACTAAAAACAAACATATGCCCAGTCACCATGCTGCACCTGTGATGTTCCTTTTTACTGACACCAAGTTTAAAATAAGAATTGAATGCACAGAATATCAATACGAAGCAACTAAAAAACCTGTTATTTCAATGGTAGTGGATGGAGAGAGAGGACTTTTGTCCAACCACGACACGGCAACCAATGGGCGCGAAGAGGGGCAGAACCACGGGTGGGACTTGACAAAGGGTGAATTGCCATCCAAGGCCTAAGAAGAAATGGCACCCTTTTCACGTTGTCTGATTATAGCGCCACCAGGAGGCTTTTCTAGTTTAAACTGCAACGCATGTATGATATTGATATTCATTCATATAGCTATTTGCACTTGTGTCTGTCATTCTGGCTGTGTCTTTTTCTAACGTTCTCTATCTAATGTATGTGTTAACCAGGTGGAGGGAGCAGCATACACAGGTTCTTTTGTATGGAAGTCTCGTCGCATTGGCATGTGGGACCATCGTAGAGGAGAGAACATGTTGGATAGTGGAGCTCCATTCTATGACACCTACAAGACTTCTGATGGAAAATATCTGGCCGTAGGAGCCATTGAACCACAGTTCTATAATCAGCTTATTCATGGTTAGTAGACAGACACACACACACACACACACACACACACACACACACACACACACACACACACTGAATATGCCAACCACTCCAGGATGTATAGCCTATACATAACACATACTAATATACTTATAACTTTGTCAAAGTTAGTTTCACTTTGATTCACACAGTAACAGCTTGTGCAATGTGTCCGGTTGAACGCTGTCTCCATCTAGTGGCCGTACCAAATACAGAATTTGAATAAGAAATGCAGTTTACAATTGAAATTCAAGCTTTTTGGAAACTTGTGTAGACTGTATATCTGACACCACATCACTATATGTTTTTAAGTTTATTTCCATTTGTCCTAGAGAGCAGGACAGAGAATGAAAGATTGATGTCAATGTATCAGACAGTATAGTTGCGAACGCAGTGATTGCGAACACAGTGATTGCGAATTCAGTGAGCACTAACTATGAGACCCTGCAGATCATGTCTGTGTGTGTGTCTGTCTGTGTGTCTGTCTGTCCCGCTGTGACACCACCTGCCCGCCACCAGAGGGCGCAGCTGTAGCACACACACACACACACACACACACACACACACACACACACACACACACACACACACACACACAACCACACACACACACACACACACACACACACACACAGTAGAAAACTTACTAACTAAAAAGGAAAAAAAAGTACGTAATTTATTCGAATTGTTGTTATTGCAATTTACGAGCTGCGTTCGCTTCCCGCGTTTGCGTGTCTTACTTGTATTATTATGAGCGCATGCCTCCTGGTAAATATTTTCACCCTACTGAGCGCACCTTCTAGTATTCCCCTCACTTTTTTGTTTTGCAGGTTTGGCTTTGGATACAAGAGACTTGCCTCCTCAGATGAGCTTTAGCGATTGGCCTGAGCTCAGGCGGATCTTCACTGAGTGCTTTGCCTCTAAATCCCAAGCATATTGGTTGAGTATTTTTGAGGGGACAGATGCCTGTGTTACACCCGTGTTGTCTTTTGATGAAGTGAGCTCCCATCCCCACAACCAGGAAAGAGGGTCTTTCATTAATGACCCTGAGGGTGAAGAGAGCCCCCGACCAGCTCCGCTCCTCTCTCGGACTCCTGCGAAACCTTGCTTGGCACACGACCCCCTTATTGGAGAACATACATGTCAAGTCCTAAAGGAGTATGGATTCAGTCCAGTAGAAATAAAGCAGATGCTAACAGATGGAGTGATAGAGTCGAACCCTGCCAAGGCTAAGTTGTAGAGAATCCATCCATTGTTCCATTTGCAGTGTGCAAGCAGATCGTGCAAGTACTGTAGACCGCTACAAACTTTCAAATCTCAGCCTCTCTTTGAAAGAACGTTTGCAATATTGAATTATTCTGCATATGCATTACTGAACAGACCAAATGTAATAAACCAAATGAAGTGGGTTAAAAGCTGTAGTCTAAATGGAACGGGGGGTTCACGCGCAAAGTGTTTTTTCGGAATCCTTGAAGGGTCTATTTTAAGATTCTGCCAGGTAACAAGAAAAAAATAATGACCCAAGGGGTTCATTTTTAACCCTTTCTTACACATATCCTACCTAAATATGCAAATGAAGAGACAAGAGAAAACGGCATTAACTATTGACATAAACAACTAACGGGGACAAATTAACACATGTTTCCATATTTGGACCCAAGGAATTCAAAAAAATTGTTATTATGAAGATTCAAGCACATATTGATTTTCGGGGGAAAAACTGCACAAAAATAGCTGAAAATGTTTACTAACTTTTTAGGTGGACAGTTATTTTCTGAATCCTTGAAGAGTGTATTTTAAGATTCTGCCAGGTAACCTGCAAGAATTTGTTTTTTATGCCTTTCTTACACAATCCTACCCAAATCCGAAAATGTCAAAAAACAGCATAACTTTTGGAGGAAAAGACCTACTGAGACAAATTGACCAACTTTTCTATACAATAATACAAATATTGCTGAAAACGTTATACACATTTTTTGACATCACCTGTTTTTTCTTGATCCTTGAAGGGTGTATTTTAAGATTCTGCCAGGTAACGGGCTAAAAAAAGGTCCCATTTCTTACATTGTTACCCAGTCTCTGGAACAGTGGAGGTCACCTCTGTTTTTTAGGCTGGTCATTGGCACAACCAGCAGCAACTGATCGGCTGACCTAAGGGCTCTGCATGTAATGTGGTTATATACAAGTTTTGAAAGGAACGGGACCGGTGTACTGCATCTATAGACTACTGTACTACTACTACATATAAAGACCACTGTACTATATCTAGCTCTGTACGAGACCACTGTACTACATCTAAAGACCACTGTACTGTATCTACAGACCACTGCACTATACTAAAATAATAATAATAAGCGTTTTTACTTTTTATTATAATTATAATAATAATTTAATTATAATTATTATTATTTATAGAGCACCTTTCATGACACGAGTTCAGCGCAAAGTGCTTTACAAGACAAATAAAGTAAAAAGTATATCAAACAAAAAATATCAAACAACATAACAATCAAGGCACAATCAAAGTACAAAAAATGCTAAAACATCAACCAACATCACAATCAGGGGCACAATCAGTGAAAGCATAGAACAGAGGTGTGATGAAAAAATGCATAAAAAAAGACAATGAAATAGGTCAGGGGTTTTCAACTGATTATGAACCAGGGACCACCACCCTGACTGAGAATCAACCTGGGGACCACTGTTGTGTTGGGAGGGGGGATATGGGCGTGGTGTGGGGGGGAAATTAACCTTCCATATTAAAATCATGTTGCTGTTCATTGTAACTTACTGTATGTATGAGCGAGCAGACGCATGCAATTAATTATGGGCACATTTCCTTATAATGGTGACTCAACCAGGCAAACCGGTATACAGTTTCCCTTGAGATTCTATCTCCCTTTTCTTTTTCTTGACGTCCGACTTTCCAGTAACTGACAACATCGATCGAGCGTCATCGTATATGTCACCACGTCATTTACTGCATTGTTTCTCAAAACCCATGAAATAGGTCAAAGTGAGTAAAAAAAAAATCAAAGGACTCAGCCCAATGCGGGAGTAAAAAAGTGGGTCTTAAGCTGTGTTTTAAAAACATCTAGGGCGGGTACGTGCCAGTCTAAGGGTGCATTGGACTTTTATTCCAGACGGTCAGCCCGTGGAAGGAGAACGCCATATTTCTTAAGTTAAATGCCATTCTTTGTGGCTTTTCAAGCAGGCCAGCAGTGGCGTATGTAATTGATAGAGAGTAGACATGAAAAGGGTAATGACGGTTTTAACGTGTTATTTAGCACAAACGGCAAAATCCAGTAAACCACTGAGATGTATACAGCAGCAACTGTCTCTCAGTGCAGTGACATTCTGTGAATTTTTGCCATAATCGTATTAAAATGTGTATCGTTTTCGGCCAAATTCAACGAGAAATTGGGGGGTGAGTCAGCTAGGTCTGTGTAGGTCAGGAGGTAACGGGGTGGGGGTGCATGGCCAAAAAAGTTTAGGGACTGCTGGCCTAGACGAATATGCCATAAATTATGCATATTTGAGGGTATTTAAAGTGTCTGTTTTACAATGGTCTCCCTCATCATCTACATTTACTTTGGACCTTTCCCTGTTTGGAAATCCCAGAATTCTACACTGTGGTCATGTTATGGCTGGGTATGTCCTTTAGAGAAATGTTGCCTCGAGGAAGCTTCAAGTGGTCAAAGCGTCAAAAACATTCCTATGGGGATTTTGATTATGTCATAGTGATGTCATGAGACCTGGGCACAATATATGGGGGCTTTCCCCATGTATGGGGATTTTTTGAGTGACAAAAAACGCAATATTTCATATTTAAAATTGCTAGCAAAGTGTAACATGCAGTGAGGACAGAACGTTTGTTCTAGCCCAGGTTCTCTGGGGTCCCAATATAAGGAGCACAGCTTCCGGTTCCCCTCATTCTGGAAAGAAAAGCAACACGTCAAATATTTTCATTGCTCCGTCTTCATCCCTGTTTATTCAGGTTCAGTTTTGAGACCCGTAACAGAGGCTTGTCATGTCAGCTGTCAATCATTCAACTCAATGAAGGCCAATGGAAGACGATATGGGCTGTAAAATAATCTGCCCATTTTGACCTATTCAGTTTTTCTTGCTGCAGCTTTAGATTCTACCAGCATATAAACACAGCAGAGGCCCTTCCACGGACCCCTGGGTGCCACAGGTACACACAGTTTCATTCGACTATGAATGGGCCTTTTGCGTCATAACACAGTACGTGCCCTCTTGCCCAAGGGTATAAATGCATGCATACTCGCCATGCGAAAACTTTATTTTAATTTTTTTTATCCCACGATTTTGTAACCCATTTTTCACCCCTGTGTCAATCGTCTAATTTGATCCTGGGCTCTACACACCCTCCACCAACCTAGTCCCCTGGGGGACAAGGGGAGAGCAACAGACTTGAACTCATGCTTCCTTCATGCCTGAGTGTCCAAGTTGCTCCTTTCCACCTGACAGGGGGGAGTTTCCCTGGTTTGATGTAGCGCGTGCATCTTGTCTTTTATTTCTCATCGCATTTTTTGTCTCGTCCTTTTTTCTCGTCTCACCACGCATCAAGGAAGCAGGCACGACTGCAATTCATCTTAATGTATTTTATCGGTTGCACGGTCTGGGAAGAACCTGTTAAACAAGACAATACCAGCACTCACGGAACTGTCCTTAAAGGAACTTTATTGTTTCGATTTCCCAGAGTATAATTTTTCAGTTCCTTGTTCCTTGTATATATATATTTTTTACCTTCCTTGTCTGGTTAAATGTGGTAATGTGTAAAAAGGCTGAGTCAGACTTGTTGTTCACAGCGCACACCTGACAAAATATATGAAATATTCAGACTGTACATGACCAAGACATCTCCCTTCAGGAACGGTATGGGTATTTGTGACATGGGGTACCAGAGCTAAAGGAAACCCATATTACTAAAGTATGGCTTTCCCGGTGTATTGTGCAGGAGGCTATTACTGGGTGAGTAGTACACACACACACACACAGTGCTACAAGTTTAAATGCCGATGTGGTCAGTCTGATAACCGTGAGTGGATAGGACAGATCTATGTCTGTGTATTTGGAATACATGAAATGTATGTAACATTATTGGCATATTAACAATATTGGAATCACCGTTGGTTCAGATAAGTAAGAAGTGCAGCATCGTTGATACTTGGTTTTCTTTATTTTGCTCTTGTTTCCTTTTTTCTATGTAACAACTAATATAAATATGAATAAGGTGGACATAATAAGCTTTGGCTTCAGCCCATTCCTTTTTACTGTATTATGCCAACCTTTATTCTTACAACTGCTGTGCTAAACCATGACCGAGACAAAGAAACTAACTTCATAAAAGCATTCTGAACAAAAGGACTGACTAGACACAGGTAAACACAACTGACAATCAACACTGGGATAGGCTGGGAGACTGTGAATGAGAGAACACAGGTGGAAACACTGGACAATCACAGGACTGGTGAGGCAAGATGGGTAACAGCTTGGCAACAGAGGAAACCAGGACACACTAACAAACCACAAAATAAAGGAACACGAGTAAAGTGAAAAGTCTATGACTAGTAAACAAGGAACACAAGAAAACACAGCAGGGAGACGGAACATGTCACGGATGGTGAGTATCCAGTGGTATGAGTCCAGTCTGTCTTAGGACGGTATTGACGGCAGGGATGAGACGTGTGCTGTAGTTGAGCACTCGGCCATCATACACCAGCTGGTCTGCTGAAAAGGGTTTGAATGGAGGTCTAGAGAAGAGATAGAACATACTGCAGTTATACAAATCATAATAAACTCTTTAAATTCTATACTGCTATAGACTACAGTACCACTTGTATGTTCTCCCCATGAGACACCATCAACCACTTCTGCATGCACTTTTTGTACAAGTACATTTACATACAGAACACACGTACAAACCCATCAATCCTTTTCCTTACCTAGTATGATATAACATTGCCGTTGTGGTGTCGACCCAAACACACCCCTTCTTAGAGTCCAGCAGGCCGTGGACGGTGGGTCTGAACACAGCCCGGGGGTTTACAATGACCTTAAAGTTGTTGAAAACTGTGGTGTGGGGAAGGGGTGGTTCGTGGAAGAGGTGTGCCAGGATGTTGACCCCAGATACTCCTTTCCACTCTGGGCAGCATCCGGCATGATGCTCATGAGCGCCGGGGCTCAGAGGAGGAGGTGCAGAGGTGAAGACAGTGGAACGAAACACGTTGTTCTCAAAACTGTAACCAAAGTCTTCCCCGTGTTTCTGCTCCAGCAGTGGAAGTAGCTCTGACCAGCTGGTGAGAAATTCTTATGTTAAGGAGAATTCCATGCTAGAAGGCTTTCTTAGGTCCAGGTGTTATGTTGTACAAAAGCGCATTATTGGCTATTTCCCCTAATATAAGCCCCCCCTTTCCGCTATTCATTTCAGTGGAAGTTGCTCAGTGGCGTTTTGAAGCACCCGGAAGACTGCCGGAAGTATAATTATGACTCAATGGGGTGTTGTGCTAATTCGCTTATTTCCATCACATCATATATCAATTGTTTTGTATATATCCTCTGTTCATAATGTAAATAGTATCCCAAGCGGCACACTTTACTACTTATTTAGATGGAAATAACTAAATAAGCGATTAAGCACAAAAAACCCAACCCCCATTGAGGGCTTATATTAGGGGAAATAGCCAATAATGCACTTTTGCACAAAATAACACCTGGACCTCCTCCGGTACGTATAACAACTACAAATAAAGGTAAGAAAGCCTTCCAGCATGGAATTCTCCTCACGGCATTCCATATTTAAGTGAATGAAGGAAGTTACTTTAACTTAACGATTGGTCTGTGTACAGTATGTACAGTACAAGTATCTGTTTGCAAACATTTTGTCTGAAGTGAGTCAAAACATGGCACCTCTTCAGTTGAATTTATTCGTTTTTTTTTAGGGGCGCTAGCTCCTCCAATGCATGGTGTATGGCGACAAACTTATTAAGCCACCGAGAGGCTAAAAGCGGGGAAATGTACTGCCAGCCGCGCTGCGTGCCAAGGACTCACTTCTCCAGTGTACTGCGTTTTATTCATTTATTAAAGGTAGTTAAAACATTTGGCATCATAACAAGCGTTTACAAAGCGGTCAGCAAAGTTGGACTTCCCCGTCATTCACCCCCTCTCCTTCCATTCATGAAATGCCACTGGTGAACAGCTGATTTTACTACCTGTCTGACACCAAGGACTGTCTAAAGAGGACAAGAAGCGAAGACCGTACGGGCGACGCCATGTTGCTCACATGGTGCACCATGGAAGGAAAGAAACATGCGCAGTTGCAGACCAAGGAAGCTGAAGGAGGAAGTGTTGGCTGCATAAAGCCCACTGCGCATGTTTCTTTCCTTCCATGGAGCACCATGGCGGCGCCCGTACGGTCTTCGCTTCCCGTCCTCTTTAGACAGTCCTTGTCTGACACCACCCAACACCACGTGACCATAGTAACCACTAACCACAGCAACCCATCGAGCTGTCTAACCTGTCCCCCACAGTTGGCAGTTTAGAGTCTAATTACGAATTATAAAGAGGAGACGTCTCAGGAGGGAGAAGAGACATGCCCGGACTAGAGCAGCAATTGAATTACTGTAATTATTATCTATTTATTTTCTCCCCCTCTGTCTTCTATTATAGCCTACAGCTGAATAACCTCAAGCTGATATAGACTATCAAGTAAAATGGAAATACGACCTGGTCTAATGCAGTGGCGTATCTAAAATAAGGCGATGCCTGTCCACATCCATTTCTGCCTGGCCAAAATCCATACACTGAGAAAAAAGAGACCTGAGAACTATTAGTGGACAGCGGAATGGCACGCTGCGTGTAGAGCGCGACCCTCAATCAACCAGCCTTTGTAACCTACTCGTCTGGCAGGTATATCTCATCTTGCCTGCCCCAAATGTAATTCCTGGAAACGCCACTGGTCTAATGGACTCTTTATTTATCTTATTTTCTTCAAATTTTGTCCATCAGCATTTCTTTTTTTAATGTTTTTTTTGCGGCTTTCGCCTTTATTTTTTTCATATTTTTTATAGAGGGACAGACAGTAGGCTGACAGGAAATGGGGGAGAGAGATGGGGGAGTGACATGCAGTAAAGGCCGTCGGGATTGGGAGTCCAACCCGCGGCACACTGCCAGACTCGGGCTATCGGCCAAGGTGCCTGGACCACTGAGCCACCGCCCAGGCCTCCATCAGTATTTATGTTGCTTTTTCCCCTGTAATTATTAGCTATTATGCCAGGATACGTACAGGTGCTCCTTTGAGTACTAGCCAAAAATAATAATGTGCCCCCCTGCTTATGAGACAATTTAAAATGAAACTTCTATGACAGTGCTGACATAATGAAGTGACATTATTCCGGGAGAGTGGCTCAGCCCTGCGGTCGCTCTCGCCTATATTAAGGCGTCTTACTGGTTTATTTATTTATGTATATGCGTTTCTATTTATTATTGATTATGTTCTAAACCCTAAGAGAAGCTCTTGTCATCCTGCTAAATACCTAACTGAAACCGCGCTTCGCTGATGACATCGCGCTTATCAGTCAAACGTTGGAGTACGCTCTCAGGCTCTCCTTCAGTCCCTTGAGCAGGCCTCCAACTGTGTTGGTCTTTATCTCAACGAGACAAAAACTGAATACGTAAATATATATGCACATCCAACAATAACCACATTATCAAAACACTTAACCGAATCTATGCCAAGAACGCGGGACCTCGTTCTTCTCTCCACGACCCAGGACCCACCTGTGCCAAAACGAGGGAACTCGTCTTTCTTTAATTTCATTTCATTGAGTAATTAAAAAAATATTATTTCTTGATATTTCTATGAAACAATTCAAGGCCAACATGTATGGACAGGATTATATAGGATGATTATAGGTCTGGAATTTAACTGACTTTAATAAATTCCCTTTTTTAGCGGTTTTCAGATATGATTTGACAGAGAATCATAGGTTCCATGCAGGCTTGAAATAATTACCTGTCCACTTGTTTCGGCAGTATGAGCTCATCTGGGTCGTGCATGGCGATATACCGTGTCTGGTACATGTATCTGTAGACGAAGTCATTCAGAGCAGCGATCTGGCCATAGTAATGTAGCTGACCATTACCGAGTGAAGGGAGCCAGCTGTCAGACACTTTCACAAATCTGGGTAAAGACCAAGGAATCACCTCCACCAGACCTTCGAGGGAGACATACAGAGAAAGAAAAGGATTGTGTCTTAACCCATTTAGACCTGAGGACGGTTCTACAAATGACTTCTAAATCCTGACAGTTTTCTGAAAAACCTCTGTTCTCAAACATTTTCATGTCAAGGACCCCCAAATATATGTGTAATTGGCCGCCGACCCCCATCTGAAAATATGTTGTTCCAGGGACCCCCCCCCCCAGAAGCAAAGATTTGAGTTAAATATGTTTGATGTCAAAGAATAGATTATTCAAAGATTTGTGCCACGTTTTCACGATTAAAAAAAATATAGCAGACCTACAAGCTCGTAGCGCTGCCCTCAGTGCCCTATGAGCTTGTAGATCTGCTATTTTTCAAAAGCTAAAGTATAACGTAGTGCTTAAAACACCAAAAGGGGTACCCCCTTTTAAGGATCCTGTCTCCATAGAATCAGTTTAAAGAAGTACAGTATATGTTTACCTATGTGTGTGTAATAGTCCAGAATCCTCTGTATATCTGCGTTACAGCTGGTCTTATAGATGACCACTCTGGTCACCCCCAGTAGCCTCAGCATCTCCATGGTCTGGACCAGCTGAAAGGTTCACCACACACTGCAAATAACTCACAGGGGTCAACTGAGCTTTGACAACAGTGTTGTTTTCGTCGAATACTATGACGAAAAATGTTCGTCGACTGCCTTTTTTCACGGACAAAAGCTACATAAAAACTAAATAAAAACTAAGCCATGATGACAAAAACTATGACTAAATATACTGACAATTTCGTCAACCAAGGTCACAAGGTCACAACGCGTTGTGACCTTGTAGACCTGCTATTTTCAGCAAATGTAAAATGAGCCATTACGACGGCAAATACAAAATACATTTTAGTCGACTAAATCAACTGTAGATTTAATCTCATGACATTTAGTAGACTAAAATATGACAAAAACTAAATTAAGTTTCAGTCCAAAGACTATGACTAAACTAAAAATAGATAATTTGCTGCTAAAAACAACACTGTTTGACAATGCAGTTAGCCTACTGAATATGCTGGGTGTTGAGGAGCAGTACCTGCAGAACGTTGGTGAAACCGAACATGGCAGAGAAGCAGACAGTGAAATTGTGAGGAAAGGAGTCACTTCTCGTCTCCTGGTTCAACACCTCCAGAAACACTGGCAGCTGCTCTAAAACCGTGCCTGGGAGGACAAACAAAAACAAATTCACTTTTGTTAATAGGCCACTCTTTCTGAGCTCAATCTTTAAGCCCAAACCACAGCGGTATAGGGACTATCCTTCCTTTGGGACAAAACCGTTTTAAGGTGTGGTTGGCCTTAAAACGGCTTTGTCTCAAGGAGTCCCTACCGGTGTGGTCTGGGCTTTAAAGACCGATTCATAATATTTCATAAGCATAAGAGACAACCCGGTGCTCCTGGATCAGTCGGGATATGACATCAAATAGAAAAGAAGGAGATCCGGACACTCAAAGTTTAAAAAGAGAAGATACTTTATTAATCCAATAGCCTCGATACCCAGGCTTTCATTTCGTCTGCGCGAAAGATGAAAGCCTGGAAAAAGCCGTGGGCTGAACCAGTCTAAAAGTGGGAGTCAACCCTTCCGGGTGGGCGTCGCTCTAAATGATGTGACGTAGCGCTGCACTAGGGGGGAGAGGAGGGGCCGGGGGTGACGGACAGATCGATGAGATCCAATCAGGGTGCGCGTTTTTCTGAGGCGCGACCCTCCCATCTAGGCCAGAAATGTCTCTGCTTAGGTCAGGCTATTAATCCAAAGGATATAGGATCAATAAAGTATCTTCTCCTCTTTTTAAACTTTGAGAGCCTGGATCTCCTTCTTTTTTTTATCATAAAATGTCATGCTTAATACAGTTGAGTTTTCAATTGAATCAAGTGTTAAAATGCGTAATTTATTATGACTTTTGTACCGTCTTTAGTTACAGCAACTTGGAAGGGTTCCTCACAGCCTGCGGGGACGGGACACAGGATATCCAATGTTCCGTACTCAAAGTCAAAATGGTTGGAGTGGAAGGTGCTGCCACCCTTAGAAATGTGAAACCCTTGAATGAACGAATGAATTAATACATTTATTTTATGATTAAAAGTAACAGCATATAACACAAATATGTTTTTCTGACAGCTGAACACATGCCCCTTTTCAGAAAGAAAAAAAAATCCGTTCTGAATATATGAACACCAAATTATGTACAGTGTGGGTAATGCGATGTAATAGATCACATTACTGATTGGGAGGGAATTGTCCTGTCTCTATTGTGACGCTATCACAAACATAGCGGATTTATTCCCCAAATACTTTTGCAATAAACATTTTCCCGCATTTGCGGCGCCCCCTGTGGATGAAAATGGAATTGCTTTGGGGTTTTTGTAAAACAGGCCTTGATTAAACCACCCTCACATGTGAATGAAATTTGGGGTGGATTGGACATTCCGATTTGTGTAATTTTTTGTAAAACGGGCCCCGCCGCCCCTCCCATTTACTTTGGAAGCTGATTACAGTCGAACGATAGATGGGTTTTTTTAATCGGATAGGTCCAGAGATCATGTGTAGCGTTTGCTGTGAGATTTGCACAAAAGCTGTAGGTGGAAGAGCAAAAAGTGTGTTTTGAAGAAAAGTCAAAATGGCGGAAAATCTATCCTGACACAAATGGTCTTGGCCTTTATGGACCCAAGGAATCCAGGGAAAGTGACATTTGGATTTTACGACCTACGCAGGGGTTGACACTAAGGTCTCAGAGGCACTTCCCCTTTGGCAAGTAAAGGTCATGTTCTACTTGCCCTCAGCTCATTACCACTCATGACCACAAATATATTGTAAATGTTGCATTACTGTTTATTTTAACGTTAAACGTTTCACTTCCGCTTGACTTCCTGCCTTCAATGGAGACACGTCGTCGCTCGAATGAACTGCAGCGGCCAGTGAGGCATCTATATTTTTTAATATCTATGTTTTAAAAACACCCAGGGACTGCGCAAAGCGAATGGGAAGAGGCAGGGCATTCCACAGCGTGGGACCGGCCACGCAAACTTGGTCACCTCTAGTGACACAGTCAAGGGTATAGATCTTAAGATTTTACTGACAGTAAAGTGTCTCATCTTTACCGTGGTGCCTCTTATAATTCCAGAATTCCAGGTCTAGTTTTTCTCGGCAATGGAGGAGGCAAAGATAGGCCACTGCTTCTGTCCGCGGTGCCACAGCGATGATACGGACCTGAGAGGATGAGGCAGAGATGAAGTGGTGCCATTCTTGTGCTATGAAAAGGTCATGCGTGTCCAAGCTTTCATCCCGGCCAAACATTAAACTAGCTGCATGACTGCAGTTCATTTGCCAAATCAGCTGAGCGAAAACCTGCACGCTTTTGGTGGTTAGAAATAGAACATGAAATAGTTTCATGACATAGGCCTACCTGTCGTGTTGGGTGACGGTGCTCCATGTATGCTGACACCAGCAGTGTATGCGTCCCATTGACCGCTACTGGCCTGCAGGGCACCTTTTCTGTCTGTGGAACTGTGGATTGAAGATATTATTACATTCTGTGTGTGTGTGTGTGTGTGTGTGTGTGTGTGTGTGTGTGTGTGTGTGTGTGTGTGTGTGTGTGTGTGTGTGTGTGTGTGTGTGTGTGTGTGTGTGTGTGTGTGTGTGTGAGAGAGAGAGACCCGTCTTCTCTTTCTGTCATAGTGACATTGTCCTGCATCAGATCATGTCCAAATCAGGTTCTCCAATCTCCAGTAGCCTCTTCAGTTTTTTGAAGATTTTTTGAGTGGTGCAACCACTGACCACTCCCTTACGGAGCTATGTGTGTGGCTTGCTGGCTGGCTGGGTCTGAGCACTATGTGTGTGGTTGGCTGGCTGGGTCTGAGCACTATGTGTGTGGCTTGCTGGCTGGCTGGGTCTGAGCACTATGACCCCTTTTCCACCGGTTGGTTCCCAATGGGAACTGGTTCAGTTCTTTTTGGTTTTTAGTCCATGAGCCAGAGCTCCAAAATTGGTGGGCAAACTATACCCTATATTAAATTGTTTATAGGATCAATACAAGTAAATTAATACATGATAACCCTTCCACAGTAGTAGCTTTTTCATATTTTCGATTATTTTGCATATTTTCCAACATAATGCCTCATTTGCATATTTAGATTTTTTTTTTTTTTTAATACAATAGATCATTGTCTTCATGTAAGTACTCAATTGGGGAAGTTTCACGGTGATAACAATCTAATATAGGTATGGTTTTGCCCACTCAATTCATAATTAACGTTTCAATTTTGGAGCTCTGGCTCATGGACTAAAAACCAAAAAGAACGGAACCGGTTCCCATTGGGAACCAACCGGTGGAAAAGGGGCCTATGTGTGTGGCTTGCTGGCTGGCTGGGTCTGAGCACTATGTGTGTGGCTGGCTGGGTCTGAGCACTATGTGTGTGGCTGGCTGGGTCTGAGCACTATGTGTGTGGCTTGCTTGCTGGGTGGGTCTGAGCACTATGTGTGTGGCTGGCTGGCTGGCTGGGTCTGAGCACTATGTGTGTGGCTTGCTGGATGGCTGGCTGGGTCTGAGCATACATAGATAGATAGATATTATAGCAGTGACTGACTGAGACATCAAGTGTGCATCCGCAACTGGTTGTGGCCCCCATCAAGTGACCTTTTGACCAATGCGGCCCTCGCCCCAAGTTGAGTTCGACACCCCTGCTGTAGAGGGTGACGAAGCACACTAATTACAGGGATGTTAGACATGGCATGATGGCACATACATGATGTGATGGCCTATTGTAGATCGGCTCCTACACCATGGCGCATAACACACCGCATCTCCACTAGCTAAAGAGTGCTGGGATCTACAAGCTCTCAACGTGTCGCAGCGCGACGCGTTGTGAGCTTTGTGAGCGAGCGCTGTGAGCAAGCTCGCAACGCGCTGTGAGCTTGTAGATCTGCTATTTTCTCTCTGCACGTCCCTGATCCTATGTGTGTCTGGCAGAAGCCAGGCCAAACATTTGGTACATGCATCACATGCATTACATTACAAACTATCATCACACATACAACGAGTGGGACAACATCACCTGGTCGTCGAGGGGCAGGTCTTGAACGTTGAGGGGCAGGTCCTGGACGTAACGTTGCTGCTGGGTTCTGGGCCAGGAAGAGTGTTTTCCTACATGTGTGGTGAAAACAGAACCACCCGGTCTTCAACGTTTTTCAAACCAAGGAAATTAAGCAGGGACCCCCACTATAAAGTATACATGACATATGCATGATATATGTATTGTGTTGCAGATTAAACTTTTCTATATAGACTTGTTTGATAGCACTATATCATTAGTGTCGATGCGTATTGATGATTTAACCATGCACTTAAACAATACTGTCAATACTTAGTAAACTTGCTCTATACATGGTCTCACGTTGTGAGCTTGTAGATATGCTATTTCTGGCTAAATTATCCTCAGATTAGGGATGCTATGGTTCAAGGTTAACACGGTGACTGCGGATAATTGAAATAGTGAAATAAGCTTCACTGCTGAGTATTTCACTAACCTTTGAAAACAGCATGCCTTTGATCTTCTGCGCAGCAAATATTTAGACGACTGTCATGTATATAATGCCTTATAAACTCATTATAATGCAGTATAAATACGTATATCTGTTATTTTACCTCCATGTTTTTAATCAGTCAAATAAAGATGAAGAAAACAAAGAACTATAAATAGAGAATTGTTTGCATATTCTTACCAGGGTTTTTACAGATTTGTTATTTAAACCCTAGCAATGCAGAGGCAGAGCAGAACCATATCCACTTGTTGCCGATCACACTCTAGCTAGGATTAGAGGACTTCTTTTGACTTTGAGAATTTTACTCAACAGAAGTTATTTTAGCCCTAATTCACATTATGATATTTAGCTGCTTGACTTGGGAATTATCCTTTATTCTACTTTATTATTATCTAATTTCGACAATTTGTGTTGACTTTTATCTTTTCATTTTTCTAACTTGCATTTCTCTGCCAAATTCTTAAACCTTTTTGGAGAATTATTGGAATTAAGAATACTCATTTTGCCGTACTCATTTGGTCTTTCTATGCACATTTCTTGGGGAGTAACGTTTGTGACAGATGAAATCATCTTTGAGTGACACATGTACTGAAAGCGTCCCCAGAAGCGAGTTAGGCTCTGGGACGTATAGCGCATAAGGGCATAACGGCAACGTCAAATATACCTGACGGGGTGGTTTTCAAGGTTATAACAAATAGAAGCCAATGCCATTTTTATTGAATCCGCACACTGTCAACAATTGCAATAATAAATTATTGTGATTTGCATATTGTGCACAATTAGACGTGTTTGACATACCTGTACATACTGTATAAGAGCAGCAGGGTGAGAAAGGTGATGACACAACTCCACTTCAGTGTCCTCAGCTGCCACGTTGACCTGCAAGGCCTCATGACCGTGTCCTATTGGCTGCTGTCCCCACATGCAGATAGACATTTCATTATAAGACTAAATAAGAGTGGAACTAGAAAAGGTCTGTAAGGTCAGGAGACAGGAACGTCTGTGACGTTTGGAACAAAACTTGTAGAAGTAATTGCGTTTTTTTTGCTAAAATGTGCCTCCAAAGTGGCGCTATAGGGCAATGTTAAAATGGTGGTTTTAATTGTTACTCAATGTAGTGGAAATATGTGTGCAAAGTTTCACAGAATTTGGATGCACACGCGTGGAAACACGCACGTGACATGTATTACATTATGTCTGATTAATGTAACACTTGGCCAGAATAATATGAAAACCTGCACCTCATCAGTCATCATGTCAGTCATGCCTCGTGACACACTCCATATATGCAGGCCAATACAGAATGTGGATCTCCATAATGTGGAGCTGAATTATCTGTTTTGACTCTCAGGCCATTATATTGTCCCAGCATCATGCATAGATTCATTCATTATCGTCAACATAGACTACTCACTACAGCACCGCACCTTCATGGAATTATTTGACAACTTAACCTATTCTGACCTGAGATCAGATTCATACCAGGTTTCCGCCGGACACACACTGGTCTGATGAACCCATTCTGACCTGAGATCAGATTTAAAAAAATGTCAGTCGTTCTTCGATTGTTCAAAAATAGCAGACCTACAAGCTCGTATCGCGCCACTCGGTGGCGCGATATGAGCTTGTAGATCTGCTATTTTTAAATAGCTAAAGCACGACATGATGCTGACACCAAAATGGGTGCCCGGTCAGAATGGGTTAAGCTATGTTGACAGACAAGAAAAATAGTTTAGCTCGTATAACTTCCTGTTCTCAAATAACCCAGGATTGTGTGGCCTTGCTCATTCCCTGATGGACTGATCGAGGGTATTATACAGAGGACCACAATGGAAACAAGCCTAGGCCCTATAGGGGCTTAGCCCAAAGCATGTTAATAAAGTATTCAATCAATCAATAAATAGCAATAGAAAAAGAAAGGTTTAATTTTACTTAAGATTAATAATGACTTAATAATGACTTTTCTTTGTAATAATATCTTTTATATAATATTTTATATATTATATTTTAAATCATATTTGATTTAACTGGTACTCCCCACTCCCCACTGACTACCTGTGAGTGGGGAGTGTTGGCTGATGAATGAATATCAACATCCTAATACATCCTAATACTGGTGGGTCAAATTATGACAGGCAATTCCTGCTGTCAAAATATGACCCCCCCCCCCCCCCCCCCCCCCCCCCCCAGTCAAAAAACACTTTGTTTGAAATAGACACTCATTGATGTAAATCAAAAGGGGGGGGGGGGTAACTACCTGTCAGTGGGGAGTGTTGGCTGATCAAATTATGACCCCCCCCCAGTCAAAAAACAAAGAAGAATCATTTTACCTTTTGTGTGTTTGTCTTTTCCACCTGTCCTGCTTTATTCGACTGTGTTATGCAGCATGTAAAAACTATTCTGACACGCCTCTGTCTCAACCTGATGGGCGGCCCATAATTTTTTCATAACCCGCCCGTCCTGTCCTTAGAGAATATATTAATAGAGACGACGTCACCGGATTCCTCCTCCCATCCACTTGCATTGAGTTGCTCACCCTGCAGCGCATGAGGCATTCTTCCGGGTTGGAAACAGTGCATTCTGTTTGTCATGTTTCATATTGTCATAATGAGATAGGATCCAACAGGAAGCATGCACATCTCCAGAAATCCTACAGGTGCTGGTCAAAAATATACGTACAATGAAAAGGAAGGCACGCTGTTTCTCTGCTTGTGATAAAGACAGAATGCTTTTTCACTTTTCCTCTTGAGCCACACATGTTTGTTTGTTTTTCCTTTTCTGTTTGGCATAACCTCATTTCGTACTCAGTATTCCCACATGTCAGTATTCAGTCATTATCAACAGTTTGCTAACTATGCATGCCGGCTAAGTTAGCAATCAGTTGATCTTGACTTCTACCGTATGTATATATTCATTCATTTCATTTCATCATTTGGACAGAGACAATTGGTTGGTCAAACATACTTTTATTCCTTTCAAAGTTTCAAACTTTCAACAGTTTGACAACATAGTAATGATAACTCAAACACCCACTACTCACACCATCCTCATTTCCTGGTCAAAAGTACACAAATGAGTCACTACTGAATCCACTGCTCCTTTTATAGGTGGAGGATTCAAATTGGGTTGCACCATGTTGCAGGGGTGCATGTATCTGGCAATACATATTATTTAATATGATTGTAACGAGATGGGTTGTTTAAGACCTGATTTGTTGATTACTTTGGTGTTGACAAATATACTGTAATTGTTGGGAAATGTTTTCTATGTTGCATGTTCACTAGATTAATAAGTGAATGCTTTGGGAAAACCTGTCTCTAGACAGATGGTTTGGGCCAATAGTCAGAGGCCTGAGTGTGAGTTCATGTAGTCAGTCCATGGTGAGACATGGGGAGAGAGGGGGCACAATGCGGGAAGCTCTGCCCTAGGACAGTGTAGGGACTGGTAAATGTCCACACTGGATGCTTGGATTTAAGCATGTCATTTCATTTTGTTATTTTCATTTTATTTGAAAGTTATAGTTTATTTTTGTGAAAAATATTTTCCTGCGAAATTATTTTGAACCTTTATTTTTGGAACTGATTGAAGAAATAAACCTTTGGCAACGATGGAGATCTTTTGGTATGTCATTTTTCTGTGCACCTAGCCCTCATCAAACGGACTCATTTACACTGCTCCCAGGAAAATGTTATTGGTACAACGTTTTTCCCTAATGGTACTGATCGAGGGTAGCTACTGGGATGCAAGTCGGGACTTGATCACCCTGGCTGGGTCGCCTGAGTGAGGGGTATGATGTTCGAGAGACCCGAAACCCGATGACCTTGGGATACATCACTGAGGATACGTACCAGGTGCATCCATGCGATGTTTTTTGTTATAGTTCTTCTATTTATAGTGACTCATAGGAATAGACTATGTGACAACCAGGTATAGTCTGGTGACCACCGGAGAGACGGGTGACAGCCGGAATGTAGACGGCACCCGGGTGAGCAGTATGGTTTAGCGCCCCAGCCTGCGTCCTCCGTGAGGAGGAAGCCTAAAAACCCTCGTTGAGGCCTTTAGGAGGGCCATTATTATCCACCGCTCCTGAACGAAGTGCCTGGTGCTGGGAGTCTGGTACAACGCACAGGTCCTGGGCCTGGTGAGAGCAGGAGTGGACCTGGTGAGACGTAGGAGGGGCCCGGACAGGAGTCAACCCACAGAGCCTAGCAAGTCCTTCCATGCGCCAGAAGCGTACCTCCCAGCCCTGGCAGAGTAGTTCTGGAGTAGTTCCAACGGATTGTGTGGCCTTGGTCTTTCCCTAATGGGACTGATCGAGGGTAGCTACTGGGACGTAAGTCGGTACTTGATCACCCTGGCTGGGTCGCCTGAGTGAGGGGTATGATGTTCGAGAGACCCGAATGTCACCTGGAATGTGTTAGTGTTAGTATAGTTTTTGTCAACTAAATATCATACGATACGATTTTAGTTGACTAAATCTACGGTTGATTTAGTCGACTGAAATGTATTTTAATAATAAATAATAATAATTATGACCAATTGATGCCGTCGTAATGACGTAATGACTAATGACATGATGTTTTATGTGTGGCTGTAGCTGGGGTGAAAGCCCAAGACAAATTTCCCTTGTGGACAATAAAGTTTACCTTGACCTTGACCTTGACATGAAACCAAGTGTAAAATGACTCTTGTCCACTAGTCCGCTCCTAACATTATAGTCTAGTCTAACATTTTTCGTCTGTTTTAGTCAACAAAATCAACATTGATAGTTACCCAGCGAGCATGTGGGCCATGCATATGCTACATAATTTCCATGTTTGGAATTTCAATAAATGCGTCTTTAATATCAGTACAGTTGCAGGAGAAAAAGGGCCACTTAGGTGAATGGTAGCATACTCGAGAGCTACACATTAGGTTATTACAGTAGGCCTATATAGACTGATGGCTTCTCAGAGGACGGAGGAGACAAGTTATACAAGTTAAACTAGCTTTATTGTCACCATAAGAAAGTATGCATGATGCTGGAACAATATAATTGTGTGTAATTTAGTGTGTAATACAATGGTTTGACTGGTTGCCAACAGCCAGGGTTGAAGTTATGACGTGTGCTCCAGAAAGTGTAGCCCTATACTGTTACATAATAAATAAGTCAAAGTATATACCGGTAGATAATGGCTACGTTTACATGGACAGTTAAATCCCCTTTTCATTCAGAATAAAAGTTAAATCCTATTAAAAGTTGTCATGTAAACACCTACAAAAACTTAAATCGGAATGAAAATGGCCATCTGATTTAAACTTAGATCTGATGTAATTGACCGGTTTATTCAATTTTTTAATCCTATTGAAACAATTGTGGACTCATGTAAACACTCATTTGGATTTAAGTTCAATCAAACTAAGGCACTGGTGTCGTACTTCTGGTTTACCGGAACGGGGTTCAACTCCCTGCAGTGCCCTGCTCAATGTGTTGTATTTACATGGTTCATTGGTCCATGGTCTCAGAGGTCATTGTTGTTGAGGATTTTTAAAAAGGTGAAAATCAAGGAAAAGCGAAAGGCTATAGTCCATGGTTTCGGAGGGCATACTATAGTATGTCGTTTTTTACGATTTCGGAGGATTTGAAAAAAAGGTGAAAATCGCGGAAAAGCGAAAGGCTATAGTCCATGGTCACGGACCGCATACTGGTCAAGATCGGGTGAAGGTCCTTTATACTGGTCAAGGTCATTTACTAGTCTTATGAAGGTCATTTATACTGCTCAAGGTCATTGATATTGGTCAAGGTCATTGAGCGGTGCGCTATAGTGCGTGATTCTTCATCATTTTTGAGGATTTGATAAAAGGTGAAAATCAAGGAAAATAAAAAGGCTATAGTCCATGGTGTCAGAGGGCATACTATAGTATGTCGTTTTTCACGATTTCGGAGGATTTGAAAAGAAGGTGAAAATCGCGGAGAAGCGAAAGGCTATAGTCCATGGTCACAGACCGCATACTGGTCAAGGTCATTTATACTTCTATACTTTTTATTTTTCTAAAACTATGACACATTTCAAAGATTCCTTTTCAGGCAAACATGTCCACCGTAAGATGAACCTAAGTAGGCTAGAATGGGATTGCTAGGTGTAAGTATGTAGGACTAGTAGCATGCCAAAGTTTGTGCTATTGCCATAGAATGCATTGGGCGTTTAAGTTAAATAACTCAGAAACTATAAAACATTTCAAAGTAAAAAGTTCCAGCATGTGTCTCCACAGTAAGCTGAATAATAAAAAGTGTGAATGGAGTTTCTAGGTGAAAGTGATTTTTTGACGTGCCAAAATCTGCCATTGAGCCCCATTATAAAAGTCTCAAATTTGAAAGCACTATATTTCTAAAACTATGACACCTTTCAAAGATTCCTTTTCATGTCCACCGTAAGATGAACCTAAGTAGGCTAGAATGTGGTTGCTAGGTGTAAGTATGTAGGCTTCTATGTTGTTAGCAAAACATCATCATGGGTGTTGCGGAGGATGAGAAACATTAGTTTCTCATCCTCCGCAACACCCATTCTCATACACCGCTATACTTTTAAGTATGTTGCGGTAGAGAACGTCATCATTTTGGACCATGGGCTATAGCCCATATTGTACGGCATACTATAGCACGCCGTTTTTCATCATTTTTGAGGATTTGAAAAAAATGAAAAAATGAAAAAAACGATGGGTTATAGCCCATCGTTTTTTTTATCTTATTTATCCTCGTTTTTCATAATTTTGTATGTAGGACTAGTAGCATGCCAAAGTTTGTGCTATTGCCATAGAGAATGCATTGGGCGTGCATTGGGCGTGAATGGAGTTTCTAGTTGAAAGTGATTTTTGACGTGCCAATGTCTGCCATTGAGCCCCATTGTAAATTTGAAAGCACTATATTTCTAAAACTATGAAACATTTCAAATATTCCTTTTCAGGCAAACATGTCCACCGTAAGATGAACCTAAGTAGGCTACAATGGGGTTGCTAGGTGTAAGAATGTAGGCTTCTATGTTGTTAGCAAAACATCATCATGGGTGTTGCGGAGGATGAGAAACAGTTTCTCATCCTCCGCAACACCCATTCTCATACACCACGGTAGAGAACGTCATCATTTTGGACCATGTGCTATAGCCCATATCGTACGGCATACTATAGCACGCCGTTTTTCATCATTTTTGAGGATTTGAAAAAAAAAAGAAATGAAAAAAACGATCGTTTTTTGAATTTTTGCTAAAAAAATTGTCCTAGTTTTTCATCATTTTGGACCATGGGCTAGCCAGGGCTCGACGCTTAGCATTTTTCCAAGTAGCATGTGTGCGCCTAAGTTGAAAAATCTAGTAGCACACAAATTATTTTAGGAGCACGATGAAAAATGATGTATTTTTAAGGGGCGCTAGCCCCTCCTATATACAGCCTTTGTCCCCACACATCTCAAAATGAGCCATTGACAATCAACAGAGAAATTTCGTCAAAATTCTGCTAAATATGACATAAATTAAACGCCATTGACATTTAAGGGAAAATGTATGTCATATGTAAACGAGCAAATCAGCTAACCAATCACAGGCAACAGGCATTCTGATTGGCCAGTATAAGATGATATCTGATGATGTATGATGACAAGAGCGCCCCTCACTTAACATGGGTGTGATTTTTCTTTAATGAAGTGATATGAGGTAGGGGTGGAAAATAATATGTCAAAATATTATATCACTATCTTTTCAGCAATTATCACAAAATAGTGATATTCATCATGATATCATTGTTACTTGCGCAAGCAGAGCGCGCAAGTAATATTTTCGCCCGGTCTCCTTCTTCGTGACAGCTGTTCCGCCATTCGAGGCTTACGCAGAAAAACATCAAATCTGTGCCTGTGTTGCTGGACCAATGATGACGAAATGACCATATTTCTTACGTCATCATTTAGAGCTAGTCATACGTATACTATATACATAATCAGTAAAAAATAAAATAGCAAATTGTGCCTGATCTGCTGGGACCAGAGTACGTGGTGTGTATGTGTATGACTAGCTCTAAATGATGACGTAAGAAATATGGTCATTTCGTCATCATTGGTCCAGCAACACAGGCACAGATTTGATGTTTTTCTGCGTAAGCCTCAAATGGCGGAACAGCTGTCACGGTTTTTGGCGCAAAGTAACCACAGTATACCGCTAATCAACTTACAACTACACACTTTATACAGTATAGAGTATAGAGTATATATGTATACATATATAGTATATGCCTATATACTATATATATACTATATATATTTCTTACGTCATCATTTAGAGCTAGTCATACGTATACTATATACATAATCAGTAAAAAATAAAATAGCAAATTGTGCCTGATCTGCTGGGACCAGAGTACGTGGTGTGTATGTGTATGACTAGCTCTAAATGATGACGTAAGAAATACGGTCATTTCGTCATCATTGGTCCAGCAACACAGGCACAGATTTGATGTTTTTCTGCGTAAGCCTCAAATGGCGGAACAGCTGTCACGGTTTTTGGCGCAAAGTAACCACAGTATACCGCTAATCAACTTACAACTACACACTTTATACAGTATAGAGTATAGAGTATATATGTATACGTATATAGTATATGCCTATATACTATATATATACTATATATATTTCTTACGTCATCATTTAGAGCTAGTCATACGTATACTATATACATAATCAGTAAAAAATAAAATAGCAAATTGTGCCTGATCTGCTGGGACCAGAGTACGTGGTGTGTATGTGTATGACTAGAAAAACTAAAAAGGGATCCAGAATATATCTACAACGATAAAACAGTATTTCTTATATAGATAGAAACTTGAATCATACTTAATAATACTAGATGTTTATATGTATAAAGTAGGTAGCAAATAGTTACATCTAAACATTAATCATTTCAAACGTTCCTTCACAGAGATACTGAGATTTGACAGTTTACAGCGGTCGAAAGGACTTGCGCGCTCTGCTTGCGCACTAGTTGGCCATTTATGGCCTACTAGTGTGCAACAAGCAAGTATGCACTCGACAGAGTGCAGTTCTAGTTATGTTTGTTTTCATATAATCTATATAATCAATTTGTTTTATGCTAATACTTTGTAGATAGATCGATAGTAGCTCTGTTCCATACCTCTAATACGTGCAACACATTAGAGCTTTGGACCAGAGCTAGATAGAATATGTTGCTCATGGATGGATAGACAGGATATCCGTTTTTATCCTGCTGTTCTGTTATGTTAGTGTGACATTCAGACAGTGCAGAGGCTGCTCGATGGTGAATTAGTATTGTCACATTCTCCTTGGCTTTGACTGACTGACTGATATTAATACGGTAATCCAGCCAGTTCGGTCATTCGCATTATCATTTATGCTGGGCACACGCTTTTGTAAGCAAACTCTAAGCAAGGGTTGTTTTTGATAATCATCAATCCGTCCACTCCATGTGTGTGTGTGTGTGTGTGTGTGCGCGCGTGCGTGCACGGCTGTACGCTGTTTCACCCGCGTTTGGTTAAAAGTAAGTACGTACGTAAACGTTTGAACTTTGAACATTACAAACAAACTTTGCAAATAACGTTTCGGGGTCCAAGCAATTCCCTCTGAATCTGTGCTATCATGCTAATCCTATCCTACTGAGTTTGCTCCGTCTTCGCTGCTGACAGTCAGCAAGCAGTGACAGGGAAGAGAACAGAGCAGCAACACAGAGAGGGGAGGGGCGGTGGGAGCAAAGGGGACAGATCTTCAAATGAACACCGCATTGAGGCTCGACACGTTGTTAGCTTGTAGCTCTGCTCTTTTTGGCGAACGACACCGCCGTTCAGAAATATAAATTTAGGTATAGAACCGCGACTATAGAATGTGCACTTGCTGTAGACAGAGACTTGTCTTTATCACGATTGAATGGTCAAATCCTGTAGTCGCACCTGTGCTACAAATCTAATTTTACAAGTCGCACAGTGATATTTTTTGTCGCAAATGCGAGTACCTAGTCGCACTGTCGAGCCCTGGGGCTAGCCCATATCGTACCGTCGTACGGCATACTATAGCACGCCGTTTTTCATCAAAAATTTCAAAAATAACAAATAAAAAAAACGATGGGCTATAACCCATTGTTTTTTTCATTTTTTCATTTTTTTCAAATCCTCAAAAATGATGAAAAACGGCGTGCCTACAGTATGCCGTACGATATGGGCTATAGCCCATGGTCCAAAATGATGAAAAACAAGGATACATTTTTTTTTCAAAAATTCAAAAAACGATGGGTTATAGCCCATCGTTTTTTGAATTTTATTTATCCTCGTTTTTCATCATTTTGTATGTAGGCCAAAGTTTGTGCTATTGCCATAGAGAATGCATTGGGCGTTTAAGTTAAATAACTCAGAAACTATAAAACATTTCAAAGTAAAAAAGTTCCAGCATGTGTGTTACATAATCGGGGGATTATATATATTTATGAGATGGTAACGTGGTGATTGTATTTATATATATATATATTATATGATAACGTGGTTATGCTTATATATATATATATATATATATATATAATTATAATATATCATGAATAGGTTACATTATACAGAGTGCTGATCAGTTCTTTCAGCCACAGGTCTGATCTGCTGTGGTGCGTGGAGGCGGAGACCCATCAACCTGTCTGCCCACCCCCTCGTCACCAGGAACCAATCCGCTCTCAGAGGACCAGCCTGGGAACACTACTTAGCAGCAGCTGTGCCGCTTGATCGTTGGCATTGTCTCTCAGTCACCCATACCGTGCAGTACTCTGTCCATGTCGGAGCTAGTTAACGCTCAATAGTCAATACTGTGTGTATTCTGTGTTAGGCATAGGCCTGGGTCTCCAGTTCACCTGTGGGGAGCACCCAGAGCCTTTACCTGTCTCATTACCTGAGGGTACCAGTGATTATATATATATATATATAGGTAGAGAGAATATATATATAATGTAAACGGAGTATGGGAGCGTGTTTATTGTAATCTTTTGTTAGGCAGTAGGGAGTTTAGGCAGTTAAATCTTGTGTAACCCCTCTTTTCCTTTTATAGATTAGGTTTAGGTATAGGGCTCAGTTGATCCAGAATAGGGCTAGATAGTTTTGATTGTTTTGCTAAGTTGCCCCATACAGCCGGTTCCCCTTGTACTGTTCCTCGTATACACATTGTGTAAAGGGCTCTTCCCTTATTTTGATTTGGTTGGAAACCCTTAACTATCGTTATTAGTCGCTTACAGGTTGCCAGGATAGAAGGAGGTAGATATATATATATATATATATATATAGAGATATAGATATATTCCACTGCTTACATATAGAGATATAGACGTATATACTATGTGAACTGTGTGTGAACCACCTTCTGTCCAGTTGACAGTTGTGTACACCTTATCATCTTGCCGGGCAATAAATAACAACTCTTATGTCAGCCGTGTTGCATCCTCTTCTTGATATACCCCTAGACATTCAAAGGGGAATGTAACACAGTAAGCTGAATAATAAAAAGTGTGAATGGAGTTTCTAGGTGAAAGTGATTTTTGACGTGCCAATGTCTGCCATTGAGGCCCATTGTAAATTTGAAAGCACTATATTTCTAAAACTATGAAACATTTCAAATATTCCTTTTCAGGCAAACATGTCCACCGTAAGCCATTTTTGAGGATTTGAAAAAAAATGAAAAAATGAAAAAAACGATGGGTTATAGCCCATCGTTTTTTGAATTTTTGAAAAAACAATGTCCTCGTTTTTCATCATTTTGGACCATGGGCTATAGTGATTTGACAGTGTACACATGGTCAAATGAGGTACAGAAAACCGTATGACTCCCAGGCTGATCTCACTGGGGGGAAACTGTATGAGTTTATTTGTTTAAGAACTAACAATACATTGAAAAATATATTCTGGATGTGACACTTACAAGCCGAAATAACGCAGTTGGTAGAGCATTAGACTGAATATCTAAAGGTCCCTGGTTCAATCCAAGCTTTCGGCAGTTGAAATGAGGTACAGAAAATCCTATGACTCTTAGGCTGATCTCACTGGGTGAAAAACTAGTGAACTAACTAATGAACAAGACCAATTTCAGGAGAACAAAACAAACAAAAAAGCAGTGTGAATTGTCTGGAACCAGTGTCTCAGTGTGTTAGAACATTGGCCACATGATCGGGAGATGGTGAGTTCAAACCCCACTCAATTCTTTACTTTCAAGACCGATTTCAGCAGAATAAAACAAACAAAAAAGCATTGTGAATTGTCTGGAACCAGTGGCTCAGTGTGTTAGAACACTGGCCACATGTTTGGGAGATGGTGAGTTCAAACCCCACTCAAGTCTTTACTTTCAATCCAATTTCAGAAGAATAAAATAAACAAAAAAGCAGTGTGAATTGTCTGGAACCAGTGGCTCAGTGTGTTAGAACGCTGCCACATGATCGGGAGATGGTGGGTTCAAACCCCACTCACGTTCAAAGAAAAAAATAAAGGGGCCAATCCCACCCCAGTCTTTACTGACACTTTGCATTCCACACTAACAACAAGTAGCACAGAAAAGCTGTGTTGTATAGTAACCAGCAGTTAGCTCAGTGTGATGAGCGGCTGTGCTTGTGATCCACAGGTCCAGGGTTCAGGCAGGAGGAGAGTAGGCGAGGGGGCCCCAGGCAGGAGGAGAGTTGGTGAGGGGGCCCCAGGCAGGAGGAGAGTAGGTGAGAGGGCCCCAGGCAGGAGGAGAGTAAAAAATCACTTTCACCTAGAAACTCCATTCACACTTTTTATTATTCAGCTTACTGTGGAGACACATGCTGGAACGTTTTACTTTGAAATGTTTTGTAGTTTCTGAGTTATTTAACTTAAACGCCCAATGCATTCTCTATGGCAATAGCACAAACTTTGGCATGCTACTAGTCCTACATACTTAAACCTACCAACCCCATTCTAGCCTACTTAGGTTCTTCTTACGGTGGACATGTTTGCCTGAAAAGGAATCTTTGAAATGTGTCATAGTTTTAGAAATATAGTGCTTTCAAATATGAGACTTTTATAATGGGGCTCAATGGCAGATTTTGGCACGTAAAAAATCACTTTCACCTAGAAACTCCATTCACACTTTTTATTATTCAGCTTACTGTGGAAACTCCATTCACACATTTTATTATTCAGCTTACTGTGGAGACACATGCTGGAAGTTTTTACTTTTAAAAATGTTTTGTAGTTTTACAAGTTATTTAACTTAAACTAGCACAAACTTTGGCATGCTACTAGTCCTACATATTCAAACCTACCAAGCCCATTCTAGCCTACTTATCATCATTTTTGAAGATTTGAAAAAAAATTCATTTCATTTTTTCATTTATTTTATCCCACTGAGCATTTTCTGGTCTAATAGACTAATATTTGTCTAAAGGGCCGTCTGAAAATGGGATAAAAAACGTCTAAAAATAGACGTCTAAAAAACGTCTAAAAATAGACGTCTAAAACACGTCTATTTTTAGACGTTTTTTATCCCATTTTTAGACGCTCGTCTAATAGCCCATATCGTACGGCATTGTAGCACGCCGTTTTTCATCATTTTTGCCATTGAGCCCCATTGTAAATTTGAAAGCACTATATTTCTAAAACTATGAAACATTTCAAAGATTCCTTTTCAGGCAAACATGTCCACCGTAAGATGAACCTAAGTAGGCTAGAATGGGGTTGCTAGGTGTAAGTATGTAGGACTAGTAGCATGCCAAAGTTTGTGCTATTGCCATAGAGAATGCATTGGCCGTTTAAGTTAAATAACTCAAAAACTACAAAACATAAAAATAAAAAAAAGTTCCAGCATGTGTCTCCACAGTAAGCTGAATAATAAAAAGTGTGAATGGAGTTTCTAGGTGAAAGTGACTTTTGACGTGCCTATAGAGCTGCCATTGAGCCCTATGTTAAATGTCTCAAATTTGAAAGCACTATATTTCTAAAACTATGAAACATTTCAAAGATTCCTTTTCAGGCAAACATGTCCACCGTAAGATGAACCTAAGTAGGCTAGAATGGGGTTGCTAGGTGTAAGTATGTAGGACTAGTAGCATGCCAAAGTTTGTGCTATTGCCATAGAGAATACATTGGCCGTTTAAGTTAAATAACTCAAAAACTACAAAACATAAAAATAAAAAAAAGTTCCAGCATGTGTCTCCACAGTAAGCTGAATAATAAAAAGTGTGAATGGAGTTTCTAGGTGAAAGTGACTTTTGACGTGCCTATAGAGCTGCCATTGAGCCCCATGTTAAATGTCTCAAATTTGAAAGCACTATATTTCTAAAACTATGAAACATTTCAAAGATTCCTTTTCAGGCAAACATGTCCACCGTAAGATGAACCTAAGTAGGCTAGAATGGGGTTGCTAGGTGTAAGTATGTAGTTACTAGTGCATGCCAAAGTTTGTGCTATTGCCATAGAGAATGCATTGGGCGTTTAAGTTAAATAACTCATAAACTACAAAACATAAAAATAAAAAAAAGTTCCAGCATGTGTCTCCACAGTAAGCTGAATAATAAAAAGTGTGAATGGAGTTTCTAGGTGAAAGTGACTTTTGACGTGCCTATAGAGCTGCCATTGAGCCCCATGTTAAATGTCTCAAATTTGAAAGCACTATATTTCTAAAACTATGAAACATTTCAAAGATTCCTTTTCAGGCAAACATGTCCACCGTAAGATGAACCTAAGTAGGCTAGAATGGGGTTGCTAGGTGTAAGTATGTAGTTACTAGTGCATGCCAAAGTTTGTGCTATTGCCATAGAGAATGCATTGGGCGTTTAAGTTAAATAACTCATAAACTACAAAACATAAAAATAAAAAAAAGTTCCAGCATGTGTCTCCACAGTAAGCTGAATAATAAAAAGTGTGAATGGAGTTTCTAGGTGAAAGTGACTTTTGACGTGCCTATAGAGCTGCCATTGAGCCCCATGTTAAATGTCTCAAATTTGAAAGCACTATATTTCTAAAACTATGAAACATTTCAAAGTTTCCTTCTCAGGCAAACATGTCCACCGTAAGATGAACCTAAGTAGGCTAGAATGGGGTTGCTAGGTGTAAGTATGTAGGACTAGTAGCATGCCAAAGTTTGTGCTATTGCCATAGAGAATACATTGGCCGTTTAAGTTAAATAACTCAAAAACTACAAAACATAAAAATAAAAAAAAGTTCCAGCATGTGTCTCCACAGTAAGCTGAATAATAAAAAGTGTGAATGGAGTTTCTAGGTGAAAGTGACTTTTGACGTGCCTATAGAGCTGCCATTGAGCCCCATGTTAAATGTCTCAAATTTGAAAGCACTATATTTCTAAAACTATGAAACATTTCAAAGATTCCTTTTCAGGCAAACATGTCCACCGTAAGATGAACCTAAGTAGGCTAGAATGGGGTTGCTAGGTGTAAGTATGTAGTTACTAGTGCATGCCAAAGTTTGTGCTATTGCCATAGAGAATGCATTGGGCGTTTAAGTTAAATAACTCATAAACTACAAAACATAAAAATAAAAAAAAGTTCCAGCATGTGTCTCCACAGTAAGCTGAATAATAAAAAGTGTGAATGGAGTTTCTAGGTGAAAGTGACTTTTGACGTGCCTATAGAGCTGCCATTGAGCCCCATGTTAAATGTCTCAAATTTGAAAGCACTATATTTCTAAAACTATGAAACATTTCAAAGATTCCTTTTCAGGCAAACATGTCCACCGTAAGATGAACCTAAGTAGGCTAGAATGGGGTTGCTAGGTGTAAGTATGTAGTTACTAGTGCATGCCAAAGTTTGTGCTATTGCCATAGAGAATGCATTGGGCGTTTAAGTTAAATAACTCATAAACTACAAAACATAAAAATAAAAAAAAGTTCCAGCATGTGTCTCCACAGTAAGCTGAATAATAAAAAGTGTGAATGGAGTTTCTAGGTGAAAGTGACTTTTGACGTGCCTATAGAGCTGCCATTGAGCCCCATGTTAAATGTCTCAAATTTGAAAGCACTATATTTCTAAAACTATGAAACATTTCAAAGTTTCCTTCTCAGGCAAACATGTCCACCGTAAGATGAACCTAAGTAGGCTAGAATGGGGTTGCTAGGTGTAAGTATGTAGGACTAGTAGCATGCCAAAGTTTGTGCTATTGCCATAGATAATGCATTGGGCGTTTAAGTTGAATAACTCATAAACTACAAAACATAAAAATAAAAAAAAGTTCCAGCATGTGTCTCCACAGTAAGCTGAATAATAAAAAGTGTGAATGGAGTTTCTAGGTGAAAGTGACTTTTGACGTGCCTATGGAGCTGCCATTGAGCCCCATGTTAAATGTCTCAAATTTGAAAGCACTATATTTCTAAAACTATGAAACATTTCAAAGTTTCCTTTTCAGGCAAACATGTCCACCGTAAGATGAACCTAAGTAGGCTAGAATGGGGTTGCTAGGTGTAAGTATGTAGGACTAGTAGCATGCCAAAGTTTGTGCTATTGCCATAGAGAATGCATTGGGCGTTTAAGTTGAATAACTCATAAACTACAAAACATAAAAATAAAAAAAAGTTCCAGCATGTGTCTCCACAGTAAGCTGAATAATAAAAAGTGTGAATGGAGTTTCTAGGTGAAAGTGACTTTTGACGTGCCTATAGAGCTGCCATTGAGCCCCATGTTAAATGTCTCAAATTTGAAAGCACTATATTTCTAAAACTATGAAACATTTCAAAGTTTCCTTTTCAGGCAAACATGTCCACCGTAAGATGAACCTAAGTAGGCTAGAATGGGGTTGCTAGGTGTAAGTATGTAGTTACTAGTGCATGCCAAAGTTTGTGCTATTGCCATAGAGAATGCATTGGGCGTTTAAGTTAAATAACTCATAAACTACAAAACATAAAAATAAAAAAAAGTTCCAGCATGTGTCTCCACAGTAAGCTGAATAATAAAAAGTGTGAATGGAGTTTCTAGGTGAAAGTGACTTTTGACGTGCCTATAGAGCTGCCATTGAGCCCCATGTTAAATGTCTCAAATTTGAAAGCACTATATTTCTAAAACTATGAAACATTTCAAAGATTCCTTTTCAGGCAAACATGTCCACCGTAAGATGAACCTAAGTAGGCTAGAATGGGGTTGCTAGGTGTAAGTATGTAGTTACTAGTGCATGCCAAAGTTTGTGCTATTGCCATAGAGAATGCATTGGGCGTTTAAGTTGAATAACTCATAAACTACAAAACATAAAAATAAAAAAAAGTTCCAGCATGTGTCTCCACAGTAAGCTGAATAATAAAAAGTGTGAATGGAGTTTCTAGGTGAAAGTGACTTTTGACGTGCCTATAGAGCTGCCATTGAGCCCCATGTTAAATGTCTCAAATTTGAAAGCACTATATTTCTAAAACTATGAAACATTTCAAAGTTTCCTTTTCAGGCAAACATGTCCACCGTAAGATGAACCTAAGTAGGCTAGAATGGGGTTGCTAGGTGTAAGTATGTAGTTACTAGTGCATGCCAAAGTTTGTGCTATTGCCATAGAGAATGCATTGGGCGTTTAAGTTAAATAACTCATAAACTACAAAACATAAAAATAAAAAAAAGTTCCAGCATGTGTCTCCACAGTAAGCTGAATAATAAAAAGTGTGAATGGAGTTTCTAGGTGAAAGTGACTTTTGACGTGCCTATAGAGCTGCCATTGAGCCCCATGTTAAATGTCTCAAATTTGAAAGCACTATATTTCTAAAACTATGAAACATTTCAAAGATTCCTTTTCAGGCAAACATGTCCACCGTAAGATGAACCTAAGTAGGCTAGAATGGGGTTGCTAGGTGTAAGTATGTAGTTACTAGTGCATGCCAAAGTTTGTGCTATTGCCATAGAGAATGCATTGGGCGTTTAAGTTGAATAACTCATAAACTACAAAACATAAAAATAAAAAAAAGTTCCAGCATGTGTCTCCACAGTAAGCTGAATAATAAAAAGTGTGAATGGAGTTTCTAGGTGAAAGTGACTTTTGACGTGCCTATAGAGCTGCCATTGAGCCCCATGTTAAATGTCTCAAATTTGAAAGCACTATATTTCTAAAACTATGAAACATTTCAAAGATTCCTTTTCAGGCAAACATGTCCACCGTAAGATGAACCTAAGTAGGCTAGAATGGGGTTGCTAGGTGTAAGTATGTAGTTACTAGTGCATGCCAAAGTTTGTGCTATTGCCATAGAGAATGCATTGGGCGTTTAAGTTGAATAACTCATAAACTACAAAACATAAAAAAAAAAAAAAGTTCCAGCATGTGTCTCCACAGTAAGCTGAATAATAAAAAGTGTGAATGGAGTTTCTAGGTGAAAGTGACTTTTGACGTGCCTATAGAGCTGCCATTGAGCCCCATGTTAAATGTCTCAAATTTGAAAGCACTATATTTCTAAAACTATGAAACATTTCAAAGATTCCTTTTCAGGCAAACATGTCCACCGTAAGATGAACCTAAGTAGGCTAGAATGGGGTTGCTAGGTGTAAGTATGTAGTTACTAGTGCATGCCAAAGTTTGTGCTATTGCCATAGAGAATGCATTGGGCGTTTAAGTTGAATAACTCATAAACTACAAAACATAAAAATAAAAAAAAGTTCCAGCATGTGTCTCCACAGTAAGCTGAATAATAAAAAGTGTGAATGGAGTTTCTAGGTGAAAGTGACTTTTGACGTGCCTATAGAGCTGCCATTGAGCCCCATGTTAAATGTCTCAAATTTGAAAGCACTATATTTCTAAAACTATGAAACATTTCAAAGATTCCTTTTCAGGCAAACATGTCCACCGTAAGATGAACCTAAGTAGGCTAGAATGGGGTTGCTAGGTGTAAGTATGTAGTTACTAGTGCATGCCAAAGTTTGTGCTATTGCCATAGAGAATGCATTGGGCGTTTAAGTTGAATAACTCATAAACTACAAAACATAAAAATAAAAAAAAGTTCCAGCATGTGTCTCCACAGTAAGCTGAATAATAAAAAGTGTGAATGGAGTTTCTAGGTGAAAGTGACTTTTGACGTGCCTATAGAGCTGCCATTGAGCCCCATGTTAAATGTCTCAAATTTGAAAGCACTATATTTCTAAAACTATGAAACATTTCAAAGTTTCCTTTTCAGGCAAACATGTCCACCGTAAGATGAACCTAAGTAGGCTAGAATGGGGTTGCTAGGTGTAAGTATGTAGTTACTAGTGCATGCCAAAGTTTGTGCTATTGCCATAGAGAATGCATTGGGCGTTTAAGTTGAATAACTCATAAACTACAAAACATAAAAATAAAAAAAAGTTCCAGCATGTGTCTCCACAGTAAGCTGAATAATAAAAAGTGTGAATGGAGTTTCTAGGTGAAAGTGACTTTTGACGTGCCTATAGAGCTGCCATTGAGCCCCATGTTAAATGTCTCAAATTTGAAAGCACTATATTTCTAAAACTATGAAACATTTCAAAGATTCCTTTTCAGGCAAACATGTCCACCGTAAGATGAACCTAAGTAGGCTAGAATGGGGTTGCTAGGTGTAAGTATGTAGTTACTAGTGCATGCCAAAGTTTGTGCTATTGCCATAGAGAATGCATTGGGCGTTTAAGTTGAATAACTCATAAACTACAAAACATAAAAATAAAAAAAAGTTCCAGCATGTGTCTCCACAGTAAGCTGAATAATAAAAAGTGTGAATGGAGTTTCTAGGTGAAAGTGACTTTTGACGTGCCTATAGAGCTGCCATTGAGCCCCATGTTAAATGTCTCAAATTTGAAAGCACTATATTTCTAAAACTATGAAACATTTCAAAGTTTCCTTTTCAGGCAAACATGTCCACCGTAAGATGAACCTAAGTAGGCTAGAATGGGGTTGCTAGGTGTAAGTATGTAGTTACTAGTGCATGCCAAAGTTTGTGCTATTGCCATAGAGAATGCATTGGGCGTTTAAGTTAAATAACTCATAAACTACAAAACATAAAAATAAAAAAAAGTTCCAGCATGTGTCTCCACAGTAAGCTGAATAATAAAAAGTGTGAATGGAGTTTCTAGGTGAAAGTGACTTTTGACGTGCCTATAGAGCTGCCATTGAGCCCCATGTTAAATGTCTCAAATTTGAAAGCACTATATTTCTAAAACTATGAAACATTTCAAAGATTCCTTTTCAGGCAAACATGTCCACCGTAAGATGAACCTAAGTAGGCTAGAATGGGGTTGCTAGGTGTAAGTATGTAGTTACTAGTGCATGCCAAAGTTTGTGCTATTGCCATAGAGAATGCATTGGGCGTTTAAGTTGAATAACTCATAAACTACAAAACATAAAAATAAAAAAAAGTTCCAGCATGTGTCTCCACAGTAAGCTGAATAATAAAAAGTGTGAATGGAGTTTCTAGGTGAAAGTGACTTTTGACGTGCCTATAGAGCTGCCATTGAGCCCCATGTTAAATGTCTCAAATTTGAAAGCACTATATTTCTAAAACTATGAAACATTTCAAAGTTTCCTTTTCAGGCAAACATGTCCACCGTAAGATGAACCTAAGTAGGCTAGAATGGGGTTGCTAGGTGTAAGTATGTAGTTACTAGTGCATGCCAAAGTTTGTGCTATTGCCATAGAGAATGCATTGGGCGTTTAAGTTAAATAACTCATAAACTACAAAACATAAAAATAAAAAAAAGTTCCAGCATGTGTCTCCACAGTAAGCTGAATAATAAAAAGTGTGAATGGAGTTTCTAGGTGAAAGTGACTTTTGACGTGCCTATAGAGCTGCCATTGAGCCCCATGTTAAATGTCTCAAATTTGAAAGCACTATATTTCTAAAACTATGAAACATTTCAAAGATTCCTTTTCAGGCAAACATGTCCACCGTAAGATGAACCTAAGTAGGCTAGAATGGGGTTGCTAGGTGTAAGTATGTAGTTACTAGTGCATGCCAAAGTTTGTGCTATTGCCATAGAGAATGCATTGGGCGTTTAAGTTGAATAACTCATAAACTACAAAACATAAAAATAAAAAAAAGTTCCAGCATGTGTCTCCACAGTAAGCTGAATAATAAAAAGTGTGAATGGAGTTTCTAGGTGAAAGTGACTTTTGACGTGCCTATAGAGCTGCCATTGAGCCCCATGTTAAATGTCTCAAATTTGAAAGCACTATATTTCTAAAACTATGAAACATTTCAAAGATTCCTTTTCAGGCAAACATGTCCACCGTAAGATGAACCTAAGTAGGCTAGAATGGGGTTGCTAGGTGTAAGTATGTAGTTACTAGTGCATGCCAAAGTTTGTGCTATTGCCATAGAGAATGCATTGGGCGTTTAAGTTGAATAACTCATAAACTACAAAACATAAAAAAAAAAAAAAGTTCCAGCATGTGTCTCCACAGTAAGCTGAATAATAAAAAGTGTGAATGGAGTTTCTAGGTGAAAGTGACTTTTGACGTGCCTATAGAGCTGCCATTGAGCCCCATGTTAAATGTCTCAAATTTGAAAGCACTATATTTCTAAAACTATGAAACATTTCAAAGATTCCTTTTCAGGCAAACATGTCCACCGTAAGATGAACCTAAGTAGGCTAGAATGGGGTTGCTAGGTGTAAGTATGTAGTTACTAGTGCATGCCAAAGTTTGTGCTATTGCCATAGAGAATGCATTGGGCGTTTAAGTTGAATAACTCATAAACTACAAAACATAAAAATAAAAAAAAGTTCCAGCATGTGTCTCCACAGTAAGCTGAATAATAAAAAGTGTGAATGGAGTTTCTAGGTGAAAGTGACTTTTGACGTGCCTATAGAGCTGCCATTGAGCCCCATGTTAAATGTCTCAAATTTGAAAGCACTATATTTCTAAAACTATGAAACATTTCAAAGTTTCCTTTTCAGGCAAACATGTCCACCGTAAGATGAACCTAAGTAGGCTAGAATGGGGTTGCTAGGTGTAAGTATGTAGTTACTAGTGCATGCCAAAGTTTGTGCTATTGCCATAGAGAATGCATTGGGCGTTTAAGTTGAATAACTCATAAACTACAAAACATAAAAATAAAAAAAAGTTCCAGCATGTGTCTCCACAGTAAGCTGAATAATAAAAAGTGTGAATGGAGTTTCTAGGTGAAAGTGACTTTTGACGTGCCTATAGAGCTGCCATTGAGCCCCATGTTAAATGTCTCAAATTTGAAAGCACTATATTTCTAAAACTATGAAACATTTCAAAGATTCCTTTTCAGGCAAACATGTCCACCGTAAGATGAACCTAAGTAGGCTAGAATGGGGTTGCTAGGTGTAAGTATGTAGTTACTAGTGCATGCCAAAGTTTGTGCTATTGCCATAGAGAATGCATTGGGCGTTTAAGTTGAATAACTCATAAACTACAAAACATAAAAATAAAAAAAAGTTCCAGCATGTGTCTCCGCAGTAAGCTGAATAATAAAAAGTGTGAATGGAGTTTCTAGGTGAAAGTGACTTTTGACGTGCCTATAGAGCTGCCATTGAGCCCCATGTTAAATGTCTCAAATTTGAAAGCACTATATTTCTAAAACTATGAAACATTTCAAAGATTCCTTTTCAGGCAAACATGTCCACCGTAAGATGAACCTAAGTAGGCTAGAATGGGGTTGCTAGGTGTAAGTATGTAGTTACTAGTGCATGCCAAAGTTTGTGCTATTGCCATAGAGAATGCATTGGGCGTTTAAGTTGAATAACTCATAAACTACAAAACATAAAAATAAAAAAAAGTTCCAGCATGTGTCTCCACAGTAAGCTGAATAATAAAAAGTGTGAATGGAGTTTCTAGGTGAAAGTGACTTTTGACGTGCCTATAGAGCTGCCATTGAGCCCCATGTTAAATGTCTCAAATTTGAAAGCACTATATTTCTAAAACTATGAAACATTTCAAAGATTCCTTTTCAGGCAAACATGTCCACCGTAAGATGAACCTAAGTAGGCTAGAATGGGGTTGCTAGGTGTAAGTATGTAGTTACTAGTGCATGCCAAAGTTTGTGCTATTGCCATAGAGAATGCATTGGGCGTTTAAGTTGAATAACTCATAAACTACAAAACATAAAAATAAAAAAAAGTTCCAGCATGTGTCTCCACAGTAAGCTGAATAATAAAAAGTGTGAATGGAGTTTCTAGGTGAAAGTGACTTTTGACGTGCCTATAGAGCTGCCATTGAGCCCCATGTTAAATGTCTCAAATTTGAAAGCACTATATTTCTAAAACTATGAAACATTTCAAAGATTCCTTTTCAGGCAAACATGTCCACCGTAAGATGAACCTAAGTAGGCTAGAATGGGGTTGCTAGGTGTAAGTATGTAGTTACTAGTGCATGCCAAAGTTTGTGCTATTGCCATAGAGAATGCATTGGGCGTTTAAGTTGAATAACTCATAAACTACAAAACATAAAAATAAAAAAAAGTTCCAGCATGTGTCTCCACAGTAAGCTGAATAATAAAAAGTGTGAATGGAGTTTCTAGGTGAAAGTGACTTTTGACGTGCCTATAGAGCTGCCATTGAGCCCCATGTTAAATGTCTCAAATTTGAAAGCACTATATTTCTAAAACTATGAAACATTTCAAAGATTCCTTTTCAGGCAAACATGTCCACCGTAAGATGAACCTAAGTAGGCTAGAATGGGGTTGCTAGGTGTAAGTATGTAGTTACTAGTGCATGCCAAAGTTTGTGCTATTGCCATAGAGAATGCATTGGGCGTTTAAGTTGAATAACTCATAAACTACAAAACATAAAAATAAAAAAAAGTTCCAGCATGTGTCTCCACAGTAAGCTGAATAATAAAAAGTGTGAATGGAGTTTCTAGGTGAAAGTGACTTTTGACGTGCCTATAGAGCTGCCATTGAGCCCCATGTTAAATGTCTCAAATTTGAAAGCACTATATTTCTAAAACTATGAAACATTTCAAAGTTTCCTTTTCAGGCAAACATGTCCACCGTAAGATGAACCTAAGTAGGCTAGAATGGGGTTGCTAGGTGTAAGTATGTAGTTACTAGTGCATGCCAAAGTTTGTGCTATTGCCATAGAGAATGCATTGGGCGTTTAAGTTGAATAACTCATAAACTACAAAACATAAAAATAAAAAAAAGTTCCAGCATGTGTCTCCACAGTAAGCTGAATAATAAAAAGTGTGAATGGAGTTTCTAGGTGAAAGTGACTTTTGACGTGCCTATGGAGCTGCCATTGAGCCCCATGTTAAATGTCTCAAATTTGAAAGCACTATATTTCTAAAACTATGAAACATTTCAAAGATTCCTTTTCAGGCAAACATGTCCACCGTAAGATGAACCTAAGTAGGCTAGAATGGGGTTGCTAGGTGTAAGTATGTAGTTACTAGTGCATGCCAAAGTTTGTGCTATTGCCATAGAGAATGCATTGGGCGTTTAAGTTGAATAACTCATAAACTACAAAACATAAAAATAAAAAAAAGTTCCAGCATGTGTCTCCACAGTAAGCTGAATATTAAAAAGTGTGAATGGAGTTTCTAGGTGAAAGTGACTTTTGACGTGCCTATGGAGCTGCCATTGAGCCCCATGTTAAATGTCTCAAATTTGAAAGCACTATATTTCTAAAACTATGAAACATTTCAAAGATTCCTTTTCAGGCAAACATGTCCACCGTAAGATGACCCTAAGTAGGCTAGAATGGGGTTGCTAGGTGTAAGTATGTAGTTACTAGTGCATGCCAAAGTTTGTGCTATTGCCATTGAGAATGCATTGGGCGTTTAAGTTGAATAACTCATAAACTACAAAACATAAAAAAAAAAAAAAGTTCCAGCATGTGTCTCCACAGTAAGCTGAATAATAAAAAGTGTGAATGGAGTTTCTAGGTGAAAGTGACTTTTGACGTGCCTATAGAGCTGCCATTGAGCCCCATGTTAAATGTCTCAAATTTGAAAGCACTATATTTCTAAAACTATGAAACATTTCAAAGATTCCTTTTCAGGCAAACATGTCCACCGTAAGATGAACCTAAGTAGGCTAGAATGGGGTTGCTAGGTGTAAGTATGTAGTTACTAGTGCATGCCAAAGTTTGTGCTATTGCCATAGAGAATGCATTGGGCGTTTAAGTTGAATAACTCATAAACTACAAAACATAAAAATAAAAAAAAGTTCCAGCATGTGTCTCCACAGTAAGCTGAAAAATAAAAAGTGTGAATGGAGTTTCTAGGTGAAAGTGACTTTTGACGTGCCTATAGAGCTGCCATTGAGCCCCATGTTAAATGTCTCAAATTTGAAAGCACTATATTTCTAAAACTATGAAACATTTCAAAGTTTCCTTTTCAGGCAAACATGTCCACCGTAAGATGAACCTAAGTAGGCTAGAATGGGGTTGCTAGGTGTAAGTATGTAGTTACTAGTGCATGCCAAAGTTTGTGCTATTGCCATAGAGAATGCATTGGGCGTTTAAGTTGAATAACTCATAAACTACAAAACATAAAAATAAAAAAAAGTTCCAGCATGTGTCTCCACAGTAAGCTGAATAATAAAAAGTGTGAATGGAGTTTCTAGGTGAAAGTGACTTTTGACGTGCCTATAGAGCTGCCATTGAGCCCCATGTTAAATGTCTCAAATTTGAAAGCACTATATTTCTAAAACTATGAAACATTTCAAAGATTCCTTTTCAGGCAAACATGTCCACCGTAAGATGAACCTAAGTAGGCTAGAATGGGGTTGCTAGGTGTAAGTATGTAGTTACTAGTGCATGCCAAAGTTTGTGCTATTGCCATAGAGAATGCATTGGGCGTTTAAGTTGAATAACTCATAAACTACAAAACATAAAAATAAAAAAAAGTTCCAGCATGTGTCTCCACAGTAAGCTGAATAATAAAAAGTGTGAATGGAGTTTCTAGGTGAAAGTGACTTTTGACGTGCCTATGGAGCTGCCATTGAGCCCCATGTTAAATGTCTCAAATTTGAAAGCACTATATTTCTAAAACTATGAAACATTTCAAATTTTCCTTTTCAGGCAAACATGTCCACCGTAAGATGAACCTAAGTAGGCTAGAATGGGGTTGCTAGGTGTAAGTATGTAGTTACTAGTGCATGCCAAAGTTTGTGCTATTGCCATAGAGAATGCATTGGGCGTTTAAGTTGAATAACTCATAAACTACAAAACATAAAAATAAAAAAAAGTTCCAGCATGTGTCTCCACAGTAAGCTGAATAATAAAAAGTGTGAATGGAGTTTCTAGGTGAAAGTGACTTTTGACGTGCCTATAGAGCTGCCATTGAGCCCCATGTTAAATGTCTCAAATTTGAAAGCACTATATTTCTAAAACTATGAAACATTTCAAAGATTCCTTTTCAGGCAAACATGTCCACCGTAAGATGACCCTAAGTAGGCTAGAATGGGGTTGCTAGGTGTAAGTATGTAGTTACTAGTGCATGCCAAAGTTTGTGCTATTGCCATTGAGAATGCATTGGGCGTTTAAGTTGAATAACTCATAAACTACAAAACATAAAAATAAAAAAAAGTTCCAGCATGTGTCTCCACAGTAAGCTGAATAATAAAAAGTGTGAATGGAGTTTCTAGGTGAAAGTGACTTTTGACGTGCCTATAGAGCTGCCATTGAGCCCCATGTTAAATGTCTCAAATTTGAAAGCACTATATTTCTAAAACTATGAAACATTTCAAAGATTCCTTTTCAGGCAAACATTGTCCACCGTAAGATGAACCTAAGTAGGCTAGAATGGGGTTGCTAGGTGTAAGTATGTAGTTACTAGTGCATGCCAAAGTTTGTGCTATTGCCATAGAGAATGCATTGGGCGTTTAAGTTGAATAACTCATAAACTACAAAACATAAAAATAAAAAAAAGTTCCAGCATGTGTCTCCACAGTAAGCTGAATAATAAAAAGTGTGAATGGAGTTTCTAGGTGAAAGTGACTTTTGACGTGCCTATAGAGCTGCCATTGAGCCCCATGTTAAATGTCTCAAATTTGAAAGCACTATATTTCTAAAACTATGAAACATTTCAAAGTTTCCTTTTCAGGGAAACATGTCCACCGTAAGATGAACCTAAGTAGGCTAGAATGGGGTTGCTAGGTGTAAGTATGTAGTTACTAGTGCATGCCAAAGTTTGTGCTATTGCCATAGAGAATGCATTGGGCGTTTAAGTTAAATAACTCATAAACTACAAAACATAAAAATAAAAAAAAGTTCCAGCATGTGTCTCCACAGTAAGCTGAATAATAAAAAGTGTGAATGGAGTTTCTAGGTGAAAGTGACTTTTGACGTGCCTATAGAGCTGCCATTGAGCCCCATGTTAAATGTCTCAAATTTGAAAGCACTATATTTCTAAAACTATGAAACATTTCAAAGATTCCTTTTCAGGCAAACATGTCCACCGTAAGATGAACCTAAGTAGGCTAGAATGGGGTTGCTAGGTGTAAGTATGTAGTTACTAGTGCATGCCAAAGTTTGTGCTATTGCCATAGAGAATGCATTGGGCGTTTAAGTTGAATAACTCATAAACTACAAAACATAAAAATAAAATAAAGTTCCAGCATGTGTCTCCACAGTAAGCTGAATAATAAAAAGTGTGAATGGAGTTTCTAGGTGAAAGTGACTTTTGACGTGCCTATAGAGCTGCCATTGAGCACCATGTTAAATGTCTCAAATTTGAAAGCACTATATTTCTAAAACTATGAAACATTTCAAAGATTCCTTTTCAGGCAAACATGTCCACCGTAAGATGAACCTAAGTAGGCTAGAATGGGGTTGCTAGGTGTAAGTATGTAGTTACTAGTGCATGCCAAAGTTTGTGCTATTGCCATAGAGAATGCATTGGGCGTTTAAGTTAAATAACTCATAAACTACAAAACATAAAAATAAAAAAAAGTTCCAGCATGTATCTCCACAGTAAGCTGAATAATAAAAAGTGTGAATGGAGTTTCTAGGTGAAAGTGACTTTTGACGTGCCTATAGAGCTGCCATTGAGCCCCATGTTAAATGTCTCAAATTTGAAAGCACTATATTTCTAAAACTATGAAACATTTCAAAGATTCCTTTTCAGGCAAACATGTCCACCGTAAGATGAACCTAAGTAGGCTAGAATGGGGTTGCTAGGTGTAAGTATGTAGTTACTAGTGCATGCCAAAGTTTGTGCTATTGCCATAGAGAATGCATTGGGCGTTTAAGTTGAATAACTCATAAACTACAAAACATAAAAATAAAAAAAAGTTCCAGCATGTGTCTCCACAGTAAGCTGAATAATAAAAAGTGTGAATGGAGTTTCTAGGTGAAAGTGACTTTTGACGTGCCTATAGAGCTGCCATTGAGCCCCATGTTAAATGTCTCAAATTTGAAAGCACTATATTTCTAAAACTATGAAACATTTCAAAGATTCCTTTTCAGGCAAACATGTCCACCGTAAGATGAACCTAAGTAGGCTAGAATGGGGTTGCTAGGTGTAAGTATGTAGTTACTAGTGCATGCCAAAGTTTGTGCTATTGCCATAGAGAATGCATTGGGCGTTTAAGTTGAATAACTCATAAACTACAAAACATAAAAATAAAAAAAAGTTCCAGCATGTGTCTCCACAGTAAGCTGAATAATAAAAAGTGTGAATGGAGTTTCTAGGTGAAAGTGACTTTTGACGTGCCTATAGAGCTGCCATTGAGCCCCATGTTAAATGTCTCAAATTTGAAAGCACTATATTTCTAAAACTATGAAACATTTCAAAGATTCCTTTTCAGGCAAACATGTCCACCGTAAGATGAACCTAAGTAGGCTAGAATGGGGTTGCTAGGTGTAAGTATGTAGTTACTAGTGCATGCCAAAGTTTGTGCTATTGCCATAGAGAATGCATTGGGCGTTTAAGTTGAATAACTCATAAACTACAAAACATAAAAATAAAAAAAGTTCCAGCATGTGTCTCCACAGTAAGCTGAATAATAAAAAGTGTGAATGGAGTTTCTAGGTGAAAGTGACTTTTGACGTGCCTATAGAGCTGCCATTGAGCCCCATGTTAAATGTCTCAAATTTGAAAGCACTATATTTCTAAAACTATGAAACATTTCAAAGTTTCCTTTTCAGGCAAACATGTCCACCGTAAGATGAACCTAAGTAGGCTAGAATGGGGTTGCTAGGTGTAAGTATGTAGTTACTAGTGCATGCCAAAGTTTGTGCTATTGCCATAGAGAATGCATTGGGCGTTTAAGTTGAATAACTCATAAACTACAAAACATAAAAATAAAAAAAAGTTCCAGCATGTGTCTCCACAGTAAGCTGAATAATAAAAAGTGTGAATGGAGTTTCTAGGTGAAAGTGACTTTTGACGTGCCTATAGAGCTGCCATTGAGCCCCATGTTAAATGTCTCAAATTTGAAAGCACTATATTTCTAAAACTATGAAACATTTCAAAGATTCCTTTTCAGGCAAACATGTCCACCGTAAGATGAACCTAAGTAGGCTAGAATGGGGTTGCTAGGTGTAAGTATGTAGGACTAGTAGCATGCCAAAGTTTGTGCTATTGCCATAGAGAATGCATTGGGCGTTTAAGTTGAATAACTCATAAACTACAAAACATAAAAATAAAAAAAAGTTCCAGCATGTGTCTCCACAGTAAGCTGAATAATAAAAAGTGTGAATGGAGTTTCTAGGTGAAAGTGACTTTTGACGTGCCTATAGAGCTGCCATTGAGCCCCATGTTAAATGTCTCAAATTTGAAAGCACTATATTTCTAAAACTATGAAACATTTCAAAGATTCCTTTTCAGGCAAACATGTCCACCGTAAGATGAACCTAAGTAGGCTAGAATGGGGTTGCTAGGTGTAAGTATGTAGTTACTAGTGCATGCCAAAGTTTGTGCTATTGCCATAGAGAATGCATTGGGCGTTTAAGTTGAATAACTCATAAACTACAAAACATAAAAATAAAAAAAAGTTCCAGCATGTGTCTCCACAGTAAGCTGAATAATAAAAAGTGTGAATGGAGTTTCTAGGTGAAAGTGACTTTTGACGTGCCTATAGAGCTGCCATTGAGCCCCATGTTAAATGTCTCAAATTTGAAAGCACTATATTTCTAAAACTATGAAACATTTCAAAGATTCCTTTTCAGGCAAACATGTCCACCGTAAGATGAACCTAAGTAGGCTAGAATGGGGTTGCTAGGTGTAAGTATGTAGTTACTAGTGCATGCCAAAGTTTGTGCTATTGCCATAGAGAATGCATTGGGCGTTTAAGTTGAATAACTCATAAACTACAAAACATAAAAATAAAAAAAGTTCCAGCATGTGTCTCCACAGTAAGCTGAATAATAAAAAGTGTGAATGGAGTTTCTAGGTGAAAGTGACTTTTGACGTGCCTATAGAGCTGCCATTGAGCCCCATGTTAAATGTCTCAAATTTGAAAGCACTATATTTCTAAAACTATGAAACATTTCAAAGTTTCCTTTTCAGGCAAACATGTCCACCGTAAGATGAACCTAAGTAGGCTAGAATGGGGTTGCTAGGTGTAAGTATGTAGTTACTAGTGCATGCCAAAGTTTGTGCTATTGCCATAGAGAATGCATTGGGCGTTTAAGTTGAATAACTCATAAACTACAAAACATAAAAATAAAAAAAAGTTCCAGCATGTGTCTCCACAGTAAGCTGAATAATAAAAAGTGTGAATGGAGTTTCTAGGTGAAAGTGACTTTTGACGTGCCTATAGAGCTGCCATTGAGCCCCATGTTAAATGTCTCAAATTTGAAAGCACTATATTTCTAAAACTATGAAACATTTCAAAGATTCCTTTTCAGGCAAACATGTCCACCGTAAGATGAACCTAAGTAGGCTAGAATGGGGTTGCTAGGTGTAAGTATGTAGGACTAGTAGCATGCCAAAGTTTGTGCTATTGCCATAGAGAATGCATTGGGCGTTTAAGTTGAATAACTCATAAACTACAAAACATAAAAATAAAAAAAAGTTCCAGCATGTGTCTCCACAGTAAGCTGAATAATAAAAAGTGTGAATGGAGTTTCTAGGTGAAAGTGACTTTTGACGTGCCTATAGAGCTGCCATTGAGCCCCATGTTAAATGTCTCAAATTTGAAAGCACTATATTTCTAAAACTATGAAACATTTCAAAGTTTCCTTTTCAGGCAAACATGTCCACGGTAAGATGAACCTAAGTAGGCTAGAATGGGGTTGCTAGGTGTAAGTATGTAGTTACTAGTGCATGCCAAAGTTTGTGCTATTGCCATAGAGAATGCATTTGGCGTTTAAGTTGAATAACTCATAAACTACAAAACATAAAAATAAAAAAAAGTTCCAGCATGTGTCTCCACAGTAAGCTGAATAATAAAAAGTGTGAATGGAGTTTCTAGGTGAAAGTGACTTTTGACGTGCCTATAGAGCTGCCATTGAGCCCCATGTTAAATGTCTCAAATTTGAAAGCACTATATTTCTAAAACTATGAAACATTTCAAAGTTTCCTTTTCAGGCAAACATGTCCACGGTAAGATGAACCTAAGTAGGCTAGAATGGGGTTGCTAGGTGTAAGTATGTAGTTACTAGTGCATGCCAAAGTTTGTGCTATTGCCATAGAGAATGCATTGGGCGTTTAAGTTGAATAACTCATAAACTACAAAACATAAAAATAAAAAAAAGTTCCAGCATGTGTCTCCACAGTAAGCTGAATAATAAAAAGTGTGAATGGAGTTTCTAGGTGAAAGTGACTTTTGACGTGCCTATAGAGCTGCCATTGAGCCCCATGTTAAATGTCTCAAATTTGAAAGCACTATATTTCTAAAACTATGAAACATTTCAAAGTTTCCTTTTCAGGCAAACATGTCCACCGTAAGATGAACCTAAGTAGGCTAGAATGGGGTTGCTAGGTGTAAGTATGTAGTTACTAGTGCATGCCAAAGTTTGTGCTATTGCCATAGAGAATGCATTGGGCGTTTAAGTTGAATAACTCATAAACTACAAAACATAAAAATAAAAAAAAGTTCCAGCATGTGTCTCCACAGTAAGCTGAATAATAAAAAGTGTGAATGGAGTTTCTAGGTGAAAGTGACTTTTGACGTGCCTATAGAGCTGCCATTGAGCCCCATGTTAAATGTCTCAAATTTGAAAGCACTATATTTCTAAAACTATGAAACATTTCAAAGTTTCCTTTTCAGGCAAACATGTCCACCGTAAGATGAACCTAAGTAGGCTAGAATGGGGTTGCTAGGTGTAAGTATGTAGTTACTAGTGCATGCCAAAGTTTGTGCTATTGCCATAGAGAATGCATTGGGCGTTTAAGTTAAATAACTCATAAACTACAAAACATAAAAATAAAAAAAAGTTCCAGCATGTGTCTCCACAGTAAGCTGAATAATAAAAAGTGTGAATGGAGTTTCTAGGTGAAAGTGACTTTTGACGTGCCTATAGAGCTGCCATTGAGCCCCATGTTAAATGTCTCAAATTTAAAAGCACTATATTTCTAAAACTATGAAACATTTCAAAGTTTCCTTCTCAGGCAAACATGTCCACCGTAAGATGAACCTAAGTAGGCTAGAATGGGGTTGCTAGGTGTAAGTATGTAGGACTAGTAGCATGCCAAAGTTTGTGCTGTTGCCATAGAGAATGCATTGGGCGTTTAAGTTGAATAACTCATAAACTACAAAACATAAAAATAAAAAAAAGTTCCAGCATGTGTCTCCACAGTAAGCTGAATAATAAAAAGTGTGAATGGAGTTTCTAGGTGAAAGTGACTTTTGACGTGCCTATAGAGCTGCCATTGAGCCCCATGTTAAATGTCTCAAATTTGAAAGCACTATATTTCTAAAACTATGAAACATTTCAAAGTTTCCTTTTCAGGCAAACATGTCCACCGTAAGATGAACCTAAGTAGGCTAGAATGGGGTTGCTAGGTGTAAGTATGTAGGACTAGTAGCATGCCAAAGTTTGTGCTATTGCCATAGAGAATGCATTGGGCGTTTAAGTTGAATAACTCATAAACTACAAAACATAAAAATAAAAAAAAGTTCCAGCATGTGTCTCCACAGTAAGCTGAATAATAAAAAGTGTGAATGGAGTTTCTAGGTGAAAGTGACTTTTGACGTGCCTATAGAGCTGCCATTGAGCCCCATGTTAAATGTCTCAAATTTGAAAGCACTATATTTCTAAAACTATGAAACATTTCAAAGTTTCCTTTTCAGGCAAACATGTCCACCGTAAGATGAACCTAAGTAGGCTAGAATGGGGTTGCTAGGTGTAAGTATGTAGTTACCAGTGCATGCCAAAGTTTGTGCTATTGCCATAGAGAATGCATTGGGCGTTTAAGTTGAATAACTCATAAACTACAAAACATAAAAATAAAAAAAAGTTCCAGCATGTGTCTCCACAGTAAGCTGAATAATAAAAAGTGTGAATGGAGTTTCTAGGTGAAAGTGACTTTTGACGTGCCTATAGAGCTGCCATTGAGCCCCATGTTAAATGTCTCAAATTTGAAAGCACTATATTTCTAAAACTATGAAACATTTCAAAGATTCCTTTTCAGGCAAACATGTCCACCATAAGATGAACCTAAGTAGGCTAGAATGGGGTTGCTAGGTGTAAGTATGTAGTTACTAGTGCATGCCAAAGTTTGTGCTATTGCCATAGAGAATGCATTGGGCGTTTAAGTTGAATAACTCATAAACTACGAAACATAAAAATAAAGAAAAGTTCCAGCATGTGTCTCCACAGTAAGCTGAATAATAAAAAGTGTGAATGGAGTTTCTAGGTGAAAGTGACTTTTGACGTGCCTATAGAGCTGCCATTGAGCCCCATGTTAAATGTCTCAAATTTGAAAGCACTATATTTCTAAAACTATGAAACATTTCAAAGTTTCCTTTTCAGGCAAACATGTCCACCGTAAGATGAACCTAAGTAGGCTAGAATGGGGTTGCTAGGTGTAAGTATGTAGTTACTAGTGCATGCCAAAGTTTGTGCTATTGCCATAGAGAATGCATTGGGCGTTTAAGTTGAATAACTCATAAACTACAAAACATAAAAATAAAAAAAAGTTCCAGCATGTGTCTCCACAGTAAGCTGAATAATAAAAAGTGTGAATGGAGTTTCTAGGTGAAAGTGACTTTTGACATGCCTATAGAGCTGCCATTGAGCCCCATGTTAAATGTCTCAAATTTGAAAGCACTATATTTCTAAAACTATGAAACATTTCAAAGTTTCCTTTTCAGGCAAACATGTCCACCGTAAGATGAACCTAAGTAGGCTAGAATGGGGTTGCTAGGTGTAAGTATGTAGTTACTAGTGCATGCCAAAGTTTGTGCTATTGCCATAGAGAATGCATTGGGCGTTTAAGTTAAATAACTCATAAACTACAAAACATAAAAATAAAAAAAAGTTCCAGCATGTGTCTCCACAGTAAGCTGAATAATAAAAAGTGTGAATGGAGTTTCTAGGTGAAAGTGACTTTTGACGTGCCTATAGAGCTGCCATTGAGCCCCATGTTAAATGTCTCAAATTTAAAAGCACTATATTTCTAAAACTATGAAACATTTCAAAGTTTCCTTCTCAGGCAAACATGTCCACCGTAAGATGAACCTAAGTAGGCTAGAATGGGGTTGCTAGGTGTAAGTATGTAGGACTAGTAGCATGCCAAAGTTTGTGCTGTTGCCATAGAGAATGCATTGGGCGTTTAAGTTGAATAACTCATAAACTACAAAACATAAAAATAAAAAAAAGTTCCAGCATGTGTCTCCACAGTAAGCTGAATAATAAAAAGTGTGAATGGAGTTTCTAGGTGAAAGTGACTTTTGACGTGCCTATAGAGCTGCCATTGAGCCCCATGTTAAATGTCTCAAATTTGAAAGCACTATATTTCTAAAACTATGAAACATTTCAAAGTTTCCTTTTCAGGCAAACATGTCCACCGTAAGATGAACCTAAGTAGGCTAGAATGGGGTTGCTAGGTGTAAGTATGTAGGACTAGTAGCATGCCAAAGTTTGTGCTATTGCCATAGAGAATGCATTGGGCGTTTAAGTTGAATAACTCATAAACTACAAAACATAAAAATAAAAAAAAGTTCCAGCATGTGTCTCCACAGTAAGCTGAATAATAAAAAGTGTGAATGGAGTTTCTAGGTGAAAGTGACTTTTGACGTGCCTATAGAGCTGCCATTGAGCCCCATGTTAAATGTCTCAAATTTGAAAGCACTATATTTCTAAAACTATGAAACATTTCAAAGTTTCCTTTTCAGGCAAACATGTCCACCGTAAGATGAACCTAAGTAGGCTAGAATGGGGTTGCTAGGTGTAAGTATGTAGTTACTAGTGCATGCCAAAGTTTGTGCTATTGCCATAGAGAATGCATTGGGCGTTTAAGTTGAATAACTCATAAACTACAAAACATAAAAATAAAAAAAAGTTCCAGCATGTGTCTCCACAGTAAGCTGAATAATAAAAAGTGTGAATGGAGTTTCTAGGTGAAAGTGACTTTTGACGTGCCTATAGAGCTGCCATTGAGCCCCATGTTAAATGTCTCAAATTTGAAAGCACTATATTTCTAAAACTATGAAACATTTCAAAGTTTCCTTTTCAGGCAAACATGTCCACCATAAGATGAACCTAAGTAGCCTAGAATGGGGTTGCTAGGTGTAAGTATGTAGTTACTAGTGCATGCCAAAGTTTGTGCTATTGCCATAGAGAATGCATTGGGCGTTTAAGTTGAATAACTCATAAACTACAAAACATAAAAATAAAAAAAAGTTCCAGCATGTGTCTCCACAGTAAGCTGAATAATAAAAAGTGTGAATGGAGTTTCTAGGTGAAAGTGACTTTTGACGTGCCTATAGAGCTGCCATTGAGCCCCATGTTAAATGTCGCAAATTTGAAAGCACTATATTTCTAAAACTATGAAACATTTCAAAGATTCCTTTTCAGGCAAACATGTCCACCGTAAGATGAACCTAAGTAGGCTAGAATGGGGTTGCTAGGTGTAAGTATGTAGTTACTAGTGCATGCCAAAGTTTGTGCTATTGCCATAGAGAATGCATTGGGCATTTAAGTTGAATAACTCATAAACTACAAAACATAAAAATAAAAAAAAGTTCCAGCATGTGTCTCCACAGTAAGCTGAATAATAAAAAGTGTGAATGGAGTTTCTAGGTGAAAGTGACTTTTGACGTGCCTATAGAGCTGCCATTGAGCCCCATGTTAAATGTCTCAAATTTGAAAGCACTATATTTCTAAAACTATGAAACATTTCAAAGATTCCTTTTCAGGCAAACATTGTCCACCGTAAGATGAACCTAAGTAGGCTAGAATGGGGTTGCTAGGTGTAAGTATGTAGTTACTAGTGCATGCCAAAGTTTGTGCTATTGCCATAGAGAATGCATTGGGCGTTTAAGTTGAATAACTCATAAACTACAAAACATAAAAATAAAAAAAAGTTCCAGCATGTGTCTCCACAGTAAGCTGAATAATAAAAAGTGTGAATGGAGTTTCTAGGTGAAAGTGACTTTTGACGTGCCTATAGAGCTGCCATTGAGCCCCATGTTAAATGTCTCAAATTTGAAAGCACTATATTTCTAAAACTATGAAACATTTCAAAGTTTCCTTTTCAGGGAAACATGTCCACCGTAAGATGACCCTAAGTAGGCTAGAATGGGGTTGCTAGGTGTAAGTATGTAGTTACTAGTGCATGCCAAAGTTTGTGCTATTGCCATTGAGAATGCATTGGGCGTTTAAGTTGAATAACTCATAAACTACAAAACATAAAAATAAAAAAAAGTTCCAGCATGTGTCTCCACAGTAAGCTGAATAATAAAAAGTGTGAATGGAGTTTCTAGGTGAAAGTGACTTTTGACGTGCCTATAGAGCTGCCATTGAGCCCCATGTTAAATGTCTCAAATTTGAAAGCACTATATTTCTAAAACTATGAAACATTTCAAAGATTCCTTTTCAGGCAAACATTGTCCACCGTAAGATGAACCTAAGTAGGCTAGAATGGGGTTGCTAGGTGTAAGTATGTAGTTACTAGTGCATGCCAAAGTTTGTGCTATTGCCATAGAGAATGCATTGGGCGTTTAAGTTGAATAACTCATAAACTACAAAACATAAAAATAAAAAAAAGTTCCAGCATGTGTCTCCACAGTAAGCTGAATAATAAAAAGTGTGAATGGAGTTTCTAGGTGAAAGTGACTTTTGACGTGCCTATAGAGCTGCCATTGAGCCCCATGTTAAATGTCTCAAATTTGAAAGCACTATATTTCTAAAACTATGAAACATTTCAAAGTTTCCTTTTCAGGGAAACATGTCCACCGTAAGATGAACCTAAGTAGGCTAGAATGGGGTTGCTAGGTGTAAGTATGTAGTTACTAGTGCATGCCAAAGTTTGTGCTATTGCCATAGAGAATGCATTGGGCGTTTAAGTTAAATAACTCATAAACTACAAAACATAAAAATAAAAAAAAGTTCCAGCATGTGTCTCCACAGTAAGCTGAATAATAAAAAGTGTGAATGGAGTTTCTAGGTGAAAGTGACTTTTGACGTGCCTATAGAGCTGCCATTGAGCCCCATGTTAAATGTCTCAAATTTGAAAGCACTATATTTCTAAAACTATGAAACATTTCAAAGATTCCTTTTCAGGCAAACATGTCCACCGTAAGATGAACCTAAGTAGGCTAGAATGGGGTTGCTAGGTGTAAGTATGTAGTTACTAGTGCATGCCAAAGTTTGTGCTATTGCCATAGAGAATGCATTGGGCGTTTAAGTTGAATAACTCATAAACTACAAAACATAAAAATAAAATAAAGTTCCAGCATGTGTCTCCACAGTAAGCTGAATAATAAAAAGTGTGAATGGAGTTTCTAGGTGAAAGTGACTTTTGACGTGCCTATAGAGCTGCCATTGAGCACCATGTTAAATGTCTCAAATTTGAAAGCACTATATTTCTAAAACTATGAAACATTTCAAAGATTCCTTTTCAGGCAAACATGTCCACCGTAAGATGAACCTAAGTAGGCTAGAATGGGGTTGCTAGGTGTAAGTATGTAGTTACTAGTGCATGCCAAAGTTTGTGCTATTGCCATAGAGAATGCATTGGGCGTTTAAGTTAAATAACTCATAAACTACAAAACATAAAAATAAAAAAAAGTTCCAGCATGTATCTCCACAGTAAGCTGAATAATAAAAAGTGTGAATGGAGTTTCTAGGTGAAAGTGACTTTTGACGTGCCTATAGAGCTGCCATTGAGCCCCATGTTAAATGTCTCAAATTTGAAAGCACTATATTTCTAAAACTATGAAACATTTCAAAGATTCCTTTTCAGGCAAACATGTCCACCGTAAGATGAACCTAAGTAGGCTAGAATGGGGTTGCTAGGTGTAAGTATGTAGTTACTAGTGCATGCCAAAGTTTGTGCTATTGCCATAGAGAATGCATTGGGCGTTTAAGTTGAATAACTCATAAACTACAAAACATAAAAATAAAAAAAAGTTCCAGCATGTGTCTCCACAGTAAGCTGAATAATAAAAAGTGTGAATGGAGTTTCTAGGTGAAAGTGACTTTTGACGTGCCTATAGAGCTGCCATTGAGCCCCATGTTAAATGTCTCAAATTTGAAAGCACTATATTTCTAAAACTATGAAACATTTCAAAGTTTCCTTTTCAGGCAAACATGTCCACCGTAAGATGAACCTAAGTAGGCTAGAATGGGGTTGCTAGGTGTAAGTATGTAGGACTAGTAGCATGCCAAAGTTTGTGCTATTGCCATAGAGAATGCATTGGGCGTTTAAGTTGAATAACTCATAAACTACAAAACATAAAAATAAAAAAAAGTTCCAGCATGTGTCTCCACAGTAAGCTGAATAATAAAAAGTGTGAATGGAGTTTCTAGGTGAAAGTGACTTTTGACGTGCCTATAGAGCTGCCATTGAGCCCCATGTTAAATGTCTCAAATTTGAAAGCACTATATTTCTAAAACTATGAAACATTTCAAAGTTTCCTTTTCAGGCAAACATGTCCACCGTAAGATGAACCTAAGTAGGCTAGAATGGGGTTGCTAGGTGTAAGTATGTAGTTACCAGTGCATGCCAAAGTTTGTGCTATTGCCATAGAGAATGCATTGGGCGTTTAAGTTGAATAACTCATAAACTACAAAACATAAAAATAAAAAAAAGTTCCAGCATGTGTCTCCACAGTAAGCTGAATAATAAAAAGTGTGAATGGAGTTTCTAGGTGAAAGTGACTTTTGACGTGCCTATAGAGCTGCCATTGAGCCCCATGTTAAATGTCTCAAATTTGAAAGCACTATATTTCTAAAACTATGAAACATTTCAAAGATTCCTTTTCAGGCAAACATGTCCACCATAAGATGAACCTAAGTAGGCTAGAATGGGGTTGCTAGGTGTAAGTATGTAGTTACTAGTGCATGCCAAAGTTTGTGCTATTGCCATAGAGAATGCATTGGGCGTTTAAGTTGAATAACTCATAAACTACGAAACATAAAAATAAAGAAAAGTTCCAGCATGTGTCTCCACAGTAAGCTGAATAATAAAAAGTGTGAATGGAGTTTCTAGGTGAAAGTGACTTTTGACGTGCCTATAGAGCTGCCATTGAGCCCCATGTTAAATGTCTCAAATTTGAAAGCACTATATTTCTAAAACTATGAAACATTTCAAAGTTTCCTTTTCAGGCAAACATGTCCACCGTAAGATGAACCTAAGTAGGCTAGAATGGGGTTGCTAGGTGTAAGTATGTAGTTACTAGTGCATGCCAAAGTTTGTGCTATTGCCATAGAGAATGCATTGGGCGTTTAAGTTGAATAACTCATAAACTACAAAACATAAAAATAAAAAAAAGTTCCAGCATGTGTCTCCACAGTAAGCTGAATAATAAAAAGTGTGAATGGAGTTTCTAGGTGAAAGTGACTTTTGACATGCCTATAGAGCTGCCATTGAGCCCCATGTTAAATGTCTCAAATTTGAAAGCACTATATTTCTAAAACTATGAAACATTTCAAAGTTTCCTTTTCAGGCAAACATGTCCACCGTAAGATGAACCTAAGTAGGCTAGAATGGGGTTGCTAGGTGTAAGTATGTAGTTACTAGTGCATGCCAAAGTTTGTGCTATTGCCATAGAGAATGCATTGGGCGTTTAAGTTAAATAACTCATAAACTACAAAACATAAAAATAAAAAAAAGTTCCAGCATGTGTCTCCACAGTAAGCTGAATAATAAAAAGTGTGAATGGAGTTTCTAGGTGAAAGTGACTTTTGACGTGCCTATAGAGCTGCCATTGAGCCCCATGTTAAATGTCTCAAATTTAAAAGCACTATATTTCTAAAACTATGAAACATTTCAAAGTTTCCTTCTCAGGCAAACATGTCCACCGTAAGATGAACCTAAGTAGGCTAGAATGGGGTTGCTAGGTGTAAGTATGTAGGACTAGTAGCATGCCAAAGTTTGTGCTGTTGCCATAGAGAATGCATTGGGCGTTTAAGTTGAATAACTCATAAACTACAAAACATAAAAATAAAAAAAAGTTCCAGCATGTGTCTCCACAGTAAGCTGAATAATAAAAAGTGTGAATGGAGTTTCTAGGTGAAAGTGACTTTTGACGTGCCTATAGAGCTGCCATTGAGCCCCATGTTAAATGTCTCAAATTTGAAAGCACTATATTTCTAAAACTATGAAACATTTCAAAGTTTCCTTTTCAGGCAAACATGTCCACCGTAAGATGAACCTAAGTAGGCTAGAATGGGGTTGCTAGGTGTAAGTATGTAGGACTAGTAGCATGCCAAAGTTTGTGCTATTGCCATAGAGAATGCATTGGGCGTTTAAGTTGAATAACTCATAAACTACAAAACATAAAAATAAAAAAAAGTTCCAGCATGTGTCTCCACAGTAAGCTGAATAATAAAAAGTGTGAATGGAGTTTCTAGGTGAAAGTGACTTTTGACGTGCCTATAGAGCTGCCATTGAGCCCCATGTTAAATGTCTCAAATTTGAAAGCACTATATTTCTAAAACTATGAAACATTTCAAAGTTTCCTTTTCAGGCAAACATGTCCACCGTAAGATGAACCTAAGTAGGCTAGAATGGGGTTGCTAGGTGTAAGTATGTAGTTACTAGTGCATGCCAAAGTTTGTGCTATTGCCATAGAGAATGCATTGGGCGTTTAAGTTGAATAACTCATAAACTACAAAACATAAAAATAAAAAAAAGTTCCAGCATGTGTCTCCACAGTAAGCTGAATAATAAAAAGTGTGAATGGAGTTTCTAGGTGAAAGTGACTTTTGACGTGCCTATAGAGCTGCCATTGAGCCCCATGTTAAATGTCTCAAATTTGAAAGCACTATATTTCTAAAACTATGAAACATTTCAAAGTTTCCTTTTCAGGCAAACATGTCCACCATAAGATGAACCTAAGTAGCCTAGAATGGGGTTGCTAGGTGTAAGTATGTAGTTACTAGTGCATGCCAAAGTTTGTGCTATTGCCATAGAGAATGCATTGGGCGTTTAAGTTGAATAACTCATAAACTACAAAACATAAAAATAAAAAAAAGTTCCAGCATGTGTCTCCACAGTAAGCTGAATAATAAAAAGTGTGAATGGAGTTTCTAGGTGAAAGTGACTTTTGACGTGCCTATAGAGCTGCCATTGAGCCCCATGTTAAATGTCGCAAATTTGAAAGCACTATATTTCTAAAACTATGAAACATTTCAAAGATTCCTTTTCAGGCAAACATGTCCACCGTAAGATGAACCTAAGTAGGCTAGAATGGGGTTGCTAGGTGTAAGTATGTAGTTACTAGTGCATGCCAAAGTTTGTGCTATTGCCATAGAGAATGCATTGGGCATTTAAGTTGAATAACTCATAAACTACAAAACATAAAAATAAAAAAAAGTTCCAGCATGTGTCTCCACAGTAAGCTGAATAATAAAAAGTGTGAATGGAGTTTCTAGGTTAAAGTGACTTTTGACGTGCCTATAGAGCTGCCATTGAGCCCCATGTTAAATGTCTCAAATTTGAAAGCACTATATTTCTAAAACTATGAAACATTTCAAAGATTCCTTTTCAGGCAAACATGTCCACCGTAAGATGAACCTAAGTAGGCTAGAATGGGGTTGCTAGGTGTAAGTATGTAGTTACTAGTGCATGCAAAAGTTTGTGCTATTGCCATAGAGAATGCATTGGGCGTTTAAGTTGAATAACTCATAAACTACAAAACATAAAAATATAAAAAAGTTCCAGCATGTGTCTCCACAGTAAGCTGAATAATAAAAAGTGTGAATGGAGTTTCTAGGTGAAAGTGACTTTTGACGTGCCTATAGAGCTGCCATTGAGCCCCATGTTAAATGTCTCAAATTTGAAAGCACTATATTTCTAAAACTATGAAACATTTCAAAGTTTCCTTTTCAGGCAAACATGTCCACCGTAAGATGAACCTAAGTAGGCTAGAATGGGGTTGCTAGGTGTAAGTATGTAGGACTAGTAGCATGCCAAAGTTTGTGCTATTGCCATAGAGAATGCATTGGGCGTTTAAGTTGAATAACTCATAAACTACAAAACATAAAAATAAAAAAAAGTTCCAGCATGTGTCTCCACAGTAAGCTGAATAATAAAAAGTGTGAATGGAGTTTCTAGGTGAAAGTGACTTTTGACGTGCCTATAGAGCTGCCATTGAGCCCCATGTTAAATGTCTCAAATTTGAAAGCACTATATTTCTAAAACTATGAAACATTTCAAAGTTTCCTTTTCAGGCAAACATGTCCACCGTAAGATGAACCTAAGTAGGCTAGAATGGGGTTGCTAGGTGTAAGTATGTAGTTACTAGTGCATGCCAAAGTTTGTGCTATTGCCATAGAGAATGCATTGGGCGTTTAAGTTGAATAACTCATAAACTACAAAACATAAAAATAAAAAAAAGTTCCAGCATGTGTCTCCACAGTAAGCTGAATAATAAAAAGTGTGAATGGAGTTTCTAGGTGAAAGTGACTTTTGACATGCCTATAGAGCTGCCATTGAGCCCCATGTTAAATGTCTCAAATTTGAAAGCACTATATTTCTAAAACTATGAAACATTTCAAAGTTTCCTTTTCAGGCAAACATGTCCACCGTAAGATGAACCTAAGTAGGCTAGAATGGGGTTGCTAGGTGTAAGTATGTAGGACTAGTAGCATGCCAAAGTTTGTGCTATTGCCATAGAGAATGCATTGGGCGTTTAAGTTGAATAACTCATAAACTACAAAACATAAAAATAAAAAAAAGTTCCAGCATGTGTCTCCACAGTAAGCTGAATAATAAAAAGTGTGAATGGAGTTTCTAGGTGAAAGTGACTTTTGACGTGCCTATAGAGCTGCCATTGAGCCCCATGTTAAATGTCTCAAATTTGAAAGCACTATATTTCTAAAACTATGAAACATTTCAAAGTTTCCTTTTCAGGCAAACATGTCCACCGTAAGATGAACCTAAGTAGGCTAGAATGGGGTTGCTAGGTGTAAGTATGTAGTTACTAGTGCATGCCAAAGTTTGTGCTATTGCCATAGAGAATGCATTGGGCGTTTAAGTTGAATAACTCATAAACTACAAAACATAAAAATAAAAAAAAGTTCCAGCATGTGTCTCCACAGTAAGCTGAATAATAAAAAGTGTGAATGGAGTTTCTAGGTGAAAGTGACTTTTGACATGCCTATAGAGCTGCCATTGAGCCCCATGTTAAATGTCTCAAATTTGAAAGCACTATATTTCTAAAACTATGAAACATTTCAAAGTTTCCTTTTCAGGCAAACATGTCCACCGTAAGATGAACCTAAGTAGGCTAGAATGGGGTTGCTAGGTGTAAGTATATAGTTACTAGTGCATGCCAAAGTTTGTACTATTGCCATAGAGAATGCATTGGGCGTTTAAGTTGAATAACTCATAAACTACAAAACATAAAAATAAAAATAAAGTTCCAGCATGTGTCTCCACAGTAAGCTGAATAATAAAAAGTGTGAATGGAGTTTCTAGGTGAAAGTGACTTTTGACGTGCCTATAGAGCTGCCATTGAGCCCCATGTTAAATGTCTCAAATTTGAAAGCACTATATTTCTAAAACTATGAAACATTTCAAAGATTCCTTTTCAGGCAAACATGTCCACCGTAAGATGATCCTAAGTAGGCTAGAATGCGGTTGCTAGGTGTAAGTATGTAGTTACTAGTAACTAGTGCATGCCAAAGTTTGTGCTATTGCCATAGAGAATGCATTGGGCGTTTAAGTTGAATAACTCATAAACTACAAAACATAAAAATAAAAAAAGGTTCCAGCATGTGTCTCCACAGTAAGCTGAATAATAAAAAGTGTGAATGGAGTTTCTAGGTGAAAGTGACTTTTGACGTGCCTATAGAGCTGCCATTGAGCCCCATGTTAAATGTCTCAAATTTGAAAGCACTATATTTCTAAAACTATGAAACATTTCAAAGTTTCCTTTTCAGGCAAACATGTCCACGGTAAGATGAACCTAAGTAGGCTAGAATGGGGTTGCTAGGTGTAAGTATGTAGTTACTAGTGCATGCCAAAGTTTGTGCTATTGCCATAGAGAATGCATTGGGCGTTTAAGTTGAATAACTCATAAACTACAAAACATAAAAATTAAAAAAAGTTCCAGCATGTGTCTCCACAGTAAGCTGAATAATAAAAAGTGTGAATGGAGTTTCTAGGTGAAAGTGACTTTTGACGTGCCTATAGAGCTGCCATTGAGCCCCATGTTAAATGTCTCAAATTTGAAAGCACTATATTTCTAAAACTATGAAACATTTCAAAGTTTCCTTTTCAGGCAAACATGTCCACCGTAAGATGAACCTAAGTAGGCTAGAATGGGGTTGCTAGGTGTAAGTATGTAGTTACTAGTGCATGCCAAAGTTTGTGCTATTGCCATAGAGAATGCATTGGGCGTTTAAGTTGAATAACTCATAAACTACAAAACATAAAAATAAAAAAAAGTTCCAGCATGTGTCTCCACAGTAAGCTGAATAATAAAAAGTGTGAATGGAGTTTCTAGGTGAAAGTGACTTTTGACGTGCCTATAGAGCTGCCATTGAGCCCCATGTTAAATGTCTCAAATTTGAAAGCACTATATTTCTAAAACTATGAAACATTTCAAAGTTTCCTTTTCAGGCAAACATGTCCACGGTAAGATGAACCTATAGTAGGCTAGAATGGGGTTGCTAGGTGTAAGTATGTAGTTACTAGTGCATGCCAAAGTTTGTGCTATTGCCATAGAGAATGCATTGGGCGTTTAAGTTGAATAACTCATAAACTACAAAACATAAAAATAAAAAAAAGTTCCAGCATGTGTCTCCACAGTAAGCTGAATAATAAAAAGTGTGAATGGAGTTTCTAGGTGAAAGTGACTTTTGACGTGCCTATAGAGCTGCCATTGAGCCCCATGTTAAATGTCTCAAATTTGAAAGCACTATATTTCTAAAACTATGAAACATTTCAAAGTTTCCTTTTCAGGCAAACATGTCCACCGTAAGATGAACCTAAGTAGGCTAGAATGGGGTTGCTAGGTGTAAGTATGTAGGACTAGTAGCATGCCAAAGTTTGTGCTATTGCCATAGAGAATGCATTGGGCGTTTAAGTTGAATAACTCATAAACTACAAAACATAAAAATAAAAAAAAGTTCCAGCATGTGTCTCCACAGTAAGCTGAATAATAAAAAGTGTGAATGGAGTTTCTAGGTGAAAGTGACTTTTGACGTGCCTATAGAGCTGCCATTGAGCCCCATGTTAAATGTCTCAAATTTGAAAGCACTATATTTCTAAAACTATGAAACATTTCAAAGTTTCCTTTTCAGGCAAACATGTCCACCGTAAGATGAACCTAAGTAGGCTAGAATGGGGTTGCTAGGTGTAAGTATGTAGTTACTAGTGCATGCCAAAGTTTGTGCTATTGCCATAGAGAATGCATTGGGCGTTTAAGTTAAATAACTCATAAACTACAAAACATAAAAAAAAAAAAAAGTTCCAGCATGTGTCTCCACAGTAAGCTGAATAATAAAAAGTGTGAATGGAGTTTCTAGGTGAAAGTGACTTTTGACGTGCCTATAGAGCTGCCATTGAGCCCCATGTTAAATGTCTCAAATTTGAAAGCACTATATTTCTAAAACTATGAAACATTTCAAAGATTCCTTTTCAGGCAAACATGTCCACCGTAAGATGAACCTAAGTAGGCTAGAATGGGGTTGCTAGGTGTAAGTATGTAGTTACTAGTGCATGCCAAAGTTTGTGCTATTGCCATAGAGAATGCATTGGGCGTTTAAGTTGAATAACTCATAAACTACAAAACATAAAAATAAAAAAAAGTTCCAGCATGTGTCTCCACAGTAAGCTGAATAATAAAAAGTGTGAATGGAGTTTCTAGGTGAAAGTGACTTTTGACGTGCCTATAGAGCTGCCATTGAGCCCCATGTTAAATGTCTCAAATTTGAAAGCACTATATTTCTAAAACTATGAAACATTTCAAAGTTTCCTTTTCAGGCAAACATGTCCACGGTAAGATGAACCTAAGTAGGCTAGAATGGGGTTGCTAGGTGTAAGTATGTAGTTACTAGTGCATGCCAAAGTTTGTGCTATTGCCATAGAGAATGCATTGGGCGTTTAAGTTGAATAACTCATAAACTACAAAACATAAAAATAAAAAAAAGTTCCAGCATGTGTCTCCACAGTAAGCTGAATAATAAAAAGTGTGAATGGAGTTTCTAGGTGAAAGTGACTTTTGACGTGTCTATAGAGCTGCCATTGAGCCCCATGTTAAATGTCTCAAATTTGAAAGCACTATATTTCTAAAACTATGAAACATTTCAAAGTTTCCTTTTCAGGCAAACATGTCCACCGTAAGATGAACCTAAGTAGGCTAGAATGGGGTTGCTAGGTGTAAGTATGTAGTTACTAGTGCATGCCAAAGTTTGTGCTATTGCCATAGAGAATGCATTGGGCGTTTAAGTTGAATAACTCATAAACTACAAAACATAAAAATAAAAAAAAGTTCCAGCATGTGTCTCCACAGTAAGCTGAATAATAAAAAGTGTGAATGGAGTTTCTAGGTGAAAGTGACTTTTGACGTGCCTATAGAGCTGCCATTGAGCCCCATGTTAAATGTCTCAAATTTGAAAGCACTATATTTCTAAAACTATGAAACATTTCAAAGATTCCTTTTCAGGCAAACATGTCCACCGTAAGATGAACCTAAGTAGGCTAGAATGGGGTTGCTAGGTGTAAGTATGTAGTTACTAGTGCATGCCAAAGTTTGTGCTATTGCCATAGAGAATGCATTGGGCGTTTAAGTTAAATAACTCATAAACTACAAAACATAAAAATAAAAAAAAGTTCCAGCATGTGTCTCCACAGTAAGCTGAATAATAAAAAGTGTGAATGGAGTTTCTAGGTGAAAGTGACTTTTGACGTGCCTATAGAGCTGCCATTGAGCCCCATGTTAAATGTCTCAAATTTGAAAGCACTATATTTCTAAAACTATGAAACATTTCAAAGTTTCCTTCTCAGGCAAACATGTCCACCGTAAGATGAACCTAAGTAGGCTAGAATGGGGTTGCTAGGTGTAAGTATGTAGGACTAGTAGCATGCCAAAGTTTGTGCTATTGCCATAGAGAATGCATTGGGCGTTTAAGTTGAATAACTCATAAACTACAAAACATAAAAATAAAAAAAAGTTCCAGCATGTGCCTCCACAGTAAGCTGAATAATAAAAAGTGTGAATGGAGTTTCTAGGTGAAAGTGACTTTTGACGTGTCTATAGAGCTGCCATTGAGCCCCATGTTAAATGTCTCAAATTTGAAAGCACTATATTTCTAAAACTATGAAACATTTCAAAGTTTCCTTTTCAGGCAAACATGTCCACCGTAAGATGAACCTAAGTAGGCTAGAATGGGGTTGCTAGGTGTAAGTATGTAGTTACTAGTGCATGCCAAAGTTTGTGCTATTGCCATAGAGAATGCATTGGGCGTTTAAGTTGAATAACTCATAAACTACAAAACATAAAAATAAAAAAAAGTTCCAGCATGTGTCTCCACAGTAAGCTGAATAATAAAAAGTGTGAATGGAGTTTCTAGGTGAAAGTGACTTTTGACGTGCCTATAGAGCTGCCATTGAGCCCCATGTTAAATGTCTCAAATTTGAAAGCACTATATTTCTAAAACTATGAAACATTTCAAAGATTCCTTTTCAGGCAAACATGTCCACCGTAAGATGAACCTAAGTAGGCTAGAATGGGGTTGCTAGGTGTAAGTATGTAGTTACTAGTGCATGCCAAAGTTTGTGCTATTGCCATAGAGAATGCATTGGGCGTTTAAGTTAAATAACTCATAAACTACAAAACATAAAAATAAAAAAAAGTTCCAGCATGTGTCTCCACAGTAAGCTGAATAATAAAAAGTGTGAATGGAGTTTCTAGGTGAAAGTGACTTTTGACGTGCCTATAGAGCTGCCATTGAGCCCCATGTTAAATGTCTCAAATTTGAAAGCACTATATTTCTAAAACTATGAAACATTTCAAAGTTTCCTTCTCAGGCAAACATGTCCACCGTAAGATGAACCTAAGTAGGCTAGAATGGGGTTGCTAGGTGTAAGTATGTAGGACTAGTAGCATGCCAAAGTTTGTGCTATTGCCATAGAGAATGCATTGGGCGTTTAAGTTGAATAACTCATAAACTACAAAACATAAAAATAAAAAAAAGTTCCAGCATGTGTCTCCACAGTAAGCTGAATAATAAAAAGTGTGAATGGAGTTTCTAGGTGAAAGTGACTTTTGACGTGCCTATGGAGCTGCCATTGAGCCCCATGTTAAATGTCTCAAATTTGAAAGCACTATATTTCTAAAACTATGAAACATTTCAAAGTTTCCTTTTCAGGCAAACATGTCCACCGTAAGATGAACCTAAGTAGGCTAGAATGGGGTTGCTAGGTGTAAGTATGTAGGACTAGTAGCATGCCAAAGTTTGTGCTATTGCCATAGAGAATGCATTGGGCGTTTAAGTTGAATAACTCATAAACTACAAAACATAAAAATAAAAAAAAGTTCCAGCATGTGTCTCCACAGTAAGCTGAATAATAAAAAGTGTGAATGGAGTTTCTAGGTGAAAGTGACTTTTGACGTGCCTATAGAGCTGCCATTGAGCCCCATGTTAAATGTCTCAAATTTGAAAGCACTATATTTCTAAAACTATGAAACATTTCAAAGTTTCCTTTTCAGGCAAACATGTCCACCGTAAGATGAACCTAAGTAGGCTAGAATGGGGTTGCTAGGTGTAAGTATGTAGTTACTAGTGCATGCCAAAGTTTGTGCTATTGCCATAGAGAATGCATTGGGCGTTTAAGTTAAATAACTCATAAACTACAAAACATAAAAATAAAAAAAAGTTCCAGCATGTGTCTCCACAGTAAGCTGAATAATAAAAAGTGTGAATGGAGTTTCTAGGTGAAAGTGACTTTTGACGTGCCTATAGAGCTGCCATTGAGCCCCATGTTAAATGTCTCAAATTTGAAAGCACTATATTTCTAAAACTATGAAACATTTCAAAGATTCCTTTTCAGGCAAACATGTCCACCGTAAGATGAACCTAAGTAGGCTAGAATGGGGTTGCTAGGTGTAAGTATGTAGTTACTAGTGCATGCCAAAGTTTGTGCTATTGCCATAGAGAATGCATTGGGCGTTTAAGTTGAATAACTCATAAACTACAAAACATAAAAATAAAAAAAAGTTCCAGCATGTGTCTCCACAGTAAGCTGAATAATAAAAAGTGTGAATGGAGTTTCTAGGTGAAAGTGACTTTTGACGTGCCTATAGAGCTGCCATTGAGCCCCATGTTAAATGTCTCAAATTTGAAAGCACTATATTTCTAAAACTATGAAACATTTCAAAGATTCCTTTTCAGGCAAACATGTCCACTGTAAGATGAACCTAAGTAGGCTAGAATGGGGTTGCTAGGTGTAAGTATGTAGTTACTAGTGCATGCCAAAGTTTGTGCTATTGCCATAGAGAATGCATTGGGCGTTTAAGTTAAATAACTCATAAACTACAAAACATAAAAATAAAAAAAAGTTCCAGCATGTGTCTCCACAGTAAGCTGAATAATAAAAAGTGTGAATGGAGTTTCTAGGTGAAAGTGACTTTTGACGTGCCTATAGAGCTGCCATTGAGCCCCATGTTAAATGTCTCAAATTTGAAAGCACTATATTTCTAAAACTATGAAACATTTCAAAGTTTCCTTCTCAGGCAAACATGTCCACCGTAAGATGAACCTAAGTAGGCTAGAATGGGGTTGCTAGGTGTAAGTATGTAGGACTAGTAGCATGCCAAAGTTTGTGCTATTGCCATAGAGAATGCATTGGGCGTTTAAGTTGAATAACTCATAAACTACAAAACATAAAAATAAAAAAAAGTTCCAGCATGTGTCTCCACAGTAAGCTGAATAATAAAAAGTGTGAATGGAGTTTCTAGGTGAAAGTGACTTTTGACGTGCCTATGGAGCTGCCATTGAGCCCCATGTTAAATGTCTCAAATTTGAAAGCACTATATTTCTAAAACTATGAAACATTTCAAAGTTTCCTTTTCAGGCAAACATGTCCACCGTAAGATGAACCTAAGTAGGCTAGAATGGGGTTGCTAGGTGTAAGTATGTAGGACTAGTAGCATGCCAAAGTTTGTGCTATTGCCATAGAGAATGCATTGGGCGTTTAACTTGAATAACTCATAAACTACAAAACATAAAAATAAAAAAAAGTTCCAGCATGTGTCTCCACAGTAAGCTGAATAATAAAAAGTGTGAATGGAGTTTCTAGGTGAAAGTGACTTTTGACGTGCCTATAGAGCTGCCATTGAGCCCCATGTTAAATGTCTCAAATTTGAAAGCACTATATTTCTAAAACTATGAAACATTTCAAAGTTTCCTTTTCAGGCAAACATGTCCACCGTAAGATGAACCTAAGTAGGCTAGAATGGGGTTGCTAGGTGTAAGTATGTAGTTACTAGTGCATGCCAAAGTTTGTGCTATTGCCATAGAGAATGCATTGGGCGTTTAAGTTAAATAACTCATAAACTACAAAACATAAAAATAAAAAAAAGTTCCAGCATGTGTCTCCACAGTAAGCTGAATAATAAAAAGTGTGAATGGAGTTTCTAGGTGAAAGTGACTTTTGACGTGCCTATAGAGCTGCCATTGAGCCCCATGTTAAATGTCTCAAATTTGAAAGCACTATATTTCTAAAACTATGAAACATTTCAAAGATTCCTTTTCAGGCAAACATGTCCACCGTAAGATGAACCTAAGTAGGCTAGAATGGGGTTGCTAGGTGTAAGTATGTAGTTACTAGTGCATGCCAAAGTTTGTGCTATTGCCATAGAGAATGCATTGGGCGTTTAAGTTGAATAACTCATAAACTACAAAACATAAAAATAAAAAAAAGTTCCAGCATGTGTCTCCACAGTAAGCTGAATAATAAAAAGTGTGAATGGAGTTTCTAGGTGAAAGTGACTTTTGACGTGCCTATAGAGCTGCCATTGAGCCCCATGTTAAATGTCTCAAATTTGAAAGCACTATATTTCTAAAACTATGAAACATTTCAAAGATTCCTTTTCAGGCAAACATGTCCACCGTAAGATGAACCTAAGTAGGCTAGAATGGGGTTGCTAGGTGTAAGTATGTAGTTACTAGTGCATGTCAAAGTTTGTGCTATTGCCATAGAGAATGCATTGGGCGTTTAAGTTAAATAACTCATAAACTACAAAACATAAAAATAAAAAAAAGTTCCAGCATGTGTCTCCACAGTAAGCTGAATAATAAAAAGTGTGAATGGAGTTTCTAGGTGAAAGTGACTTTTGACGTGCCTATAGAGCTGCCATTGAGCCCCATGTTAAATGTCTCAAATTTGAAAGCACTATATTTCTAAAACTATGAAACATTTCAAAGTTTCCTTTTCAGGCAAACATGTCCACCGTAAGATGAACCTAAGTAGGCTAGAATGGGGTTGCTAGGTGTAAGTATGTAGTTACTAGTGCATGCCAAAGTTTGTGCTATTGCCATAGAGAATGCATTGGGCGTTTAAGTTGAATAACTCATAAACTACAAAACATAAAAATAAAAAAAAGTTCCAGCATGTGTCTCCACAGTAAGCTGAATAATAAAAAGTGTGAATGGAGTTTCTAGGTGAAAGTGACTTTTGACGTGCCTATAGAGCTGCCATTGAGCCCCATGTTAAATGTCTCAAATTTGAAAGCACTATATTTCTAAAACTATGAAACATTTCAAAGATTCCTTTTCAGGCAAACATGTCCACCGTAAGATGAACCTAAGTAGGCTAGAATGGGGTTGCTAGGTGTAAGTATGTAGTTACTAGTGCATGCCAAAGTTTGTGCTATTGCCATAGAGAATGCATTGGGCGTTTAAGTTAAATAACTCATAAACTACAAAACATAAAAATAAAAAAAAGTTCCAGCATGTGTCTCCACAGTAAGCTGAATAATAAAAAGTGTGAATGGAGTTTCTAGGTGAAAGTGACTTTTGACGTGCCTATAGAGCTGCCATTGAGCCCCATGTTAAATGTCTCAAATTTGAAAGCACTATATTTCTAAAACTATGAAACATTTCAAAGTTTCCTTCTCAGGCAAACATGTCCACCGTAAGATGAACCTAAGTAGGCTAGAATGGGGTTGCTAGGTGTAAGTATGTAGGACTAGTAGCATGCCAAAGTTTGTGCTATTGCCATAGAGAATGCATTGGGCGTTTAAGTTGAATAACTCATAAACTACAAAACATAAAAATAAAAAAAAGTTCCAGCATGTGTCTCCACAGTAAGCTGAATAATAAAAAGTGTGAATGGAGTTTCTAGGTGAAAGTGACTTTTGACGTGCCTATGGAGCTGCCATTGAGCCCCATGTTAAATGTCTCAAATTTGAAAGCACTATATTTCTAAAACTATGAAACATTTCAAAGTTTCCTTTTCAGGCAAACATGTCCACCGTAAGATGAACCTAAGTAGGCTAGAATGGGGTTGCTAGGTGTAAGTATGTAGGACTAGTAGCATGCCAAAGTTTGTGCTATTGCCATAGAGAATGCATTGGGCGTTTAAGTTGAATAACTCATAAACTACAAAACATAAAAATAAAAAAAAGTTCCAGCATGTGTCTCCACAGTAAGCTGAATAATAAAAAGTGTGAATGGAGTTTCTAGGTGAAAGTGACTTTTGACGTGCCTATAGAGCTGCCATTGAGCCCCATGTTAAATGTCTCAAATTTGAAAGCACTATATTTCTAAAACTATGAAACATTTCAAAGTTTCCTTTTCAGGCAAACATGTCCACCGTAAGATGAACCTAAGTAGGCTAGAATGGGGTTGCTAGGTGTAAGTATGTAGTTACTAGTGCATGCCAAAGTTTGTGCTATTGCCATAGAGAATGCATTGGGCGTTTAAGTTGAATAACTCATAAACTACAAAACATAAAAATAAAAAAAAGTTCCAGCATGTGTCTCCACAGTAAGCTGAATAATAAAAAGTGTGAATGGAGTTTCTAGGTGAAAGTGACTTTTGACGTGCCTATAGAGCTGCCATTGAGCCCCATGTTAAATGTCTCAAATTTGAAAGCACTATATTTCTAAAACTATGAAACATTTCAAAGATTCCTTTTCAGGCAAACATGTCCACCGTAAGATGAACCTAAGTAGGCTAGAATGGGGTTGCTAGGTGTAAGTATGTAGTTACTAGTGCATGCCAAAGTTTGTGCTATTGCCATAGAGAATGCATTGGGCGTTTAAGTTAAATAACTCATAAACTACAAAACATAAAAATAAAAAAAAGTTCCAGCATGTGTCTCCACAGTAAGCTGAATAATAAAAAGTGTGAATGGAGTTTCTAGGTGAAAGTGACTTTTGACGTGCCTATAGAGCTGCCATTGAGCCCCATGTTAAATGTCTCAAATTTGAAAGCACTATATTTCTAAAACTATGAAACATTTCAAAGTTTCCTTCTCAGGCAAACATGTCCACCGTAAGATGAACCTAAGTAGGCTAGAATGGGGTTGCTAGGTGTAAGTATGTAGGACTAGTAGCATGCCAAAGTTTGTGCTATTGCCATAGAGAATGCATTGGGCGTTTAAGTTGAATAACTCATAAACTACAAAACATAAAAATAAAAAAAAGTTCCAGCATGTGTCTCCACAGTAAGCTGAATAATAAAAAGTGTGAATGGAGTTTCTAGGTGAAAGTGACTTTTGACGTGCCTATGGAGCTGCCATTGAGCCCCATGTTAAATGTCTCAAATTTGAAAGCACTATATTTCTAAAACTATGAAACATTTCAAAGTTTCCTTTTCAGGCAAACATGTCCACCGTAAGATGAACCTAAGTAGGCTAGAATGGGGTTGCTAGGTGTAAGTATGTAGGACTAGTAGCATGCCAAAGTTTGTGCTATTGCCATAGAGAATGCATTGGGCGTTTAAGTTGAATAACTCATAAACTACAAAACATAAAAATAAAAAAAAGTTCCAGCATGTGTCTCCACAGTAAGCTGAATAATAAAAAGTGTGAATGGAGTTTCTAGGTGAAAGTGACTTTTGACGTGCCTATAGAGCTGCCATTGAGCCCCATGTTAAATGTCTCAAATTTGAAAGCACTATATTTCTAAAACTATGAAACATTTCAAAGTTTCCTTTTCAGGCAAACATGTCCACCGTAAGATGAACCTAAGTAGGCTAGAATGGGGTTGCTAGGTGTAAGTATGTAGTTACTAGTGCATGCCAAAGTTTGTGCTATTGCCATAGAGAATGCATTGGGCGTTTAAGTTAAATAACTCATAAACTACAAAACATAAAAATAAAAAAAAGTTCCAGCATGTGTCTCCACAGTAAGCTGAATAATAAAAAGTGTGAATGGAGTTTCTAGGTGAAAGTGACTTTTGACGTGCCTATAGAGCTGCCATTGAGCCCCATGTTAAATGTCTCAAATTTGAAAGCACTATATTTCTAAAACTATGAAACATTTCAAAGATTCCTTTTCAGGCAAACATGTCCACCGTAAGATGAACCTAAGTAGGCTAGAATGGGGTTGCTAGGTGTAAGTATGTAGTTACTAGTGCATGCCAAAGTTTGTGCTATTGCCATAGAGAATGCATTGGGCGTTTAAGTTGAATAACTCATAAACTACAAAACATAAAAATAAAAAAAAGTTCCAGCATGTGTCTCCACAGTAAGCTGAATAATAAAAAGTGTGAATGGAGTTTCTAGGTGAAAGTGACTTTTGACGTGCCTATAGAGCTGCCATTGAGCCCCATGTTAAATGTCTCAAATTTGAAAGCACTATATTTCTAAAACTATGAAACATTTCAAAGATTCCTTTTCAGGCAAACATGTCCACTGTAAGATGAACCTAAGTAGGCTAGAATGGGGTTGCTAGGTGTAAGTATGTAGTTACTAGTGCATGCCAAAGTTTGTGCTATTGCCATAGAGAATGCATTGGGCGTTTAAGTTAAATAACTCATAAACTACAAAACATAAAAATAAAAAAAAGTTCCAGCATGTGTCTCCACAGTAAGCTGAATAATAAAAAGTGTGAATGGAGTTTCTAGGTGAAAGTGACTTTTGACGTGCCTATAGAGCTGCCATTGAGCCCCATGTTAAATGTCTCAAATTTGAAAGCACTATATTTCTAAAACTATGAAACATTTCAAAGTTTCCTTCTCAGGCAAACATGTCCACCGTAAGATGAACCTAAGTAGGCTAGAATGGGGTTGCTAGGTGTAAGTATGTAGGACTAGTAGCATGCCAAAGTTTGTGCTATTGCCATAGAGAATGCATTGGGCGTTTAAGTTGAATAACTCATAAACTACAAAACATAAAAATAAAAAAAAGTTCCAGCATGTGTCTCCACAGTAAGCTGAATAATAAAAAGTGTGAATGGAGTTTCTAGGTGAAAGTGACTTTTGACGTGCCTATGGAGCTGCCATTGAGCCCCATGTTAAATGTCTCAAATTTGAAAGCACTATATTTCTAAAACTATGAAACATTTCAAAGTTTCCTTTTCAGGCAAACATGTCCACCGTAAGATGAACCTAAGTAGGCTAGAATGGGGTTGCTAGGTGTAAGTATGTAGGACTAGTAGCATGCCAAAGTTTGTGCTATTGCCATAGAGAATGCATTGGGCGTTTAACTTGAATAACTCATAAACTACAAAACATAAAAATAAAAAAAAGTTCCAGCATGTGTCTCCACAGTAAGCTGAATAATAAAAAGTGTGAATGGAGTTTCTAGGTGAAAGTGACTTTTGACGTGCCTATAGAGCTGCCATTGAGCCCCATGTTAAATGTCTCAAATTTGAAAGCACTATATTTCTAAAACTATGAAACATTTCAAAGTTTCCTTTTCAGGCAAACATGTCCACCGTAAGATGAACCTAAGTAGGCTAGAATGGGGTTGCTAGGTGTAAGTATGTAGTTACTAGTGCATGCCAAAGTTTGTGCTATTGCCATAGAGAATGCATTGGGCGTTTAAGTTAAATAACTCATAAACTACAAAACATAAAAATAAAAAAAAGTTCCAGCATGTGTCTCCACAGTAAGCTGAATAATAAAAAGTGTGAATGGAGTTTCTAGGTGAAAGTGACTTTTGACGTGCCTATAGAGCTGCCATTGAGCCCCATGTTAAATGTCTCAAATTTGAAAGCACTATATTTCTAAAACTATGAAACATTTCAAAGATTCCTTTTCAGGCAAACATGTCCACCGTAAGATGAACCTAAGTAGGCTAGAATGGGGTTGCTAGGTGTAAGTATGTAGTTACTAGTGCATGCCAAAGTTTGTGCTATTGCCATAGAGAATGCATTGGGCGTTTAAGTTGAATAACTCATAAACTACAAAACATAAAAATAAAAAAAAGTTCCAGCATGTGTCTCCACAGTAAGCTGAATAATAAAAAGTGTGAATGGAGTTTCTAGGTGAAAGTGACTTTTGACGTGCCTATAGAGCTGCCATTGAGCCCCATGTTAAATGTCTCAAATTTGAAAGCACTATATTTCTAAAACTATGAAACATTTCAAAGATTCCTTTTCAGGCAAACATGTCCACCGTAAGATGAACCTAAGTAGGCTAGAATGGGGTTGCTAGGTGTAAGTATGTAGTTACTAGTGCATGTCAAAGTTTGTGCTATTGCCATAGAGAATGCATTGGGCGTTTAAGTTAAATAACTCATAAACTACAAAACATAAAAATAAAAAAAAGTTCCAGCATGTGTCTCCACAGTAAGCTGAATAATAAAAAGTGTGAATGGAGTTTCTAGGTGAAAGTGACTTTTGACGTGCCTATAGAGCTGCCATTGAGCCCCATGTTAAATGTCTCAAATTTGAAAGCACTATATTTCTAAAACTATGAAACATTTCAAAGTTTCCTTTTCAGGCAAACATGTCCACCGTAAGATGAACCTAAGTAGGCTAGAATGGGGTTGCTAGGTGTAAGTATGTAGTTACTAGTGCATGCCAAAGTTTGTGCTATTGCCATAGAGAATGCATTGGGCGTTTAAGTTGAATAACTCATAAACTACAAAACATAAAAATAAAAAAAAGTTCCAGCATGTGTCTCCACAGTAAGCTGAATAATAAAAAGTGTGAATGGAGTTTCTAGGTGAAAGTGACTTTTGACGTGCCTATAGAGCTGCCATTGAGCCCCATGTTAAATGTCTCAAATTTGAAAGCACTATATTTCTAAAACTATGAAACATTTCAAAGATTCCTTTTCAGGCAAACATGTCCACCGTAAGATGAACCTAAGTAGGCTAGAATGGGGTTGCTAGGTGTAAGTATGTAGTTACTAGTGCATGCCAAAGTTTGTGCTATTGCCATAGAGAATGCATTGGGCGTTTAAGTTAAATAACTCATAAACTACAAAACATAAAAATAAAAAAAAGTTCCAGCATGTGTCTCCACAGTAAGCTGAATAATAAAAAGTGTGAATGGAGTTTCTAGGTGAAAGTGACTTTTGACGTGCCTATAGAGCTGCCATTGAGCCCCATGTTAAATGTCTCAAATTTGAAAGCACTATATTTCTAAAACTATGAAACATTTCAAAGTTTCCTTCTCAGGCAAACATGTCCACCGTAAGATGAACCTAAGTAGGCTAGAATGGGGTTGCTAGGTGTAAGTATGTAGGACTAGTAGCATGCCAAAGTTTGTGCTATTGCCATAGAGAATGCATTGGGCGTTTAAGTTGAATAACTCATAAACTACAAAACATAAAAATAAAAAAAAGTTCCAGCATGTGTCTCCACAGTAAGCTGAATAATAAAAAGTGTGAATGGAGTTTCTAGGTGAAAGTGACTTTTGACGTGCCTATGGAGCTGCCATTGAGCCCCATGTTAAATGTCTCAAATTTGAAAGCACTATATTTCTAAAACTATGAAACATTTCAAAGTTTCCTTTTCAGGCAAACATGTCCACCGTAAGATGAACCTAAGTAGGCTAGAATGGGGTTGCTAGGTGTAAGTATGTAGGACTAGTAGCATGCCAAAGTTTGTGCTATTGCCATAGAGAATGCATTGGGCGTTTAAGTTGAATAACTCATAAACTACAAAACATAAAAATAAAAAAAAGTTCCAGCATGTGTCTCCACAGTAAGCTGAATAATAAAAAGTGTGAATGGAGTTTCTAGGTGAAAGTGACTTTTGACGTGCCTATAGAGCTGCCATTGAGCCCCATGTTAAATGTCTCAAATTTGAAAGCACTATATTTCTAAAACTATGAAACATTTCAAAGATTCCTTTTCAGGCAAACATGTCCACCGTAAGATGAACCTAAGTAGGCTAGAATGGGGTTGCTAGGTGTAAGTATGTAGTTACTAGTGCATGCCAAAGTTTGTGCTATTGCCATAGAGAATGCATTGGGCGTTTAAGTTGAATAACTCATAAACTACAAAACATAAAAATAAAAAAAAGTTCCAGCATGTGTCTCCACAGTAAGCTGAATAATAAAAAGTGTGAATGGAGTTTCTAGGTGAAAGTGACTTTTGACGTGCCTATAGAGCTGCCATTGAGCCCCATGTTAAATGTCTCAAATTTGAAAGCACTATATTTCTAAAACTATGAAACATTTCAAAGTTTCCTTTTCAGGCAAACATGTCCACCGTAAGATGAACCTAAGTAGGCTAGAATGGGGTTGCTAGGTGTAAGTATGTAGGACTAGTAGCATGCCAAAGTTTGTGCTATTGCCATAGAGAATGCATTGGGCGTTTAAGTTGAATAACTCATAAACTACAAAACATAAAAATAAAAAAAAGTTCCAGCATGTGTCTCCACAGTAAGCTGAATAATAAAAAGTGTGAATGGAGTTTCTAGGTGAAAGTGACTTTTGACGTGCCTATAGAGCTGCCATTGAGCCCCATGTTAAATGTCTCAAATTTGAAAGCACTATATTTCTAAAACTATGAAACATTTCAAAGTTTCCTTTTCAGGCAAACATGTCCACCGTAAGATGAACCTAAGTAGGCTAGAATGGGGTTGCTAGGTGTAAGTATGTAGTTACTAGTGCATGCCAAAGTTTGTGCTATTGCCATAGAGAATGCATTGGGCGTTTAAGTTAAATAACTCATAAACTACAAAACATAAAAATAAAAAAAAGTTCCAGCATGTGTCTCCACAGTAAGCTGAATAATAAAAAGTGTGAATGGAGTTTCTAGGTGAAAGTGACTTTTGACGTGCCTATAGAGCTGCCATTGAGCCCCATGTTAAATGTCTCAAATTTGAAAGCACTATATTTCTAAAACTATGAAACATTTCAAAGATTCCTTTTCAGGCAAACATGTCCACCGTAAGATGAACCTAAGTAGGCTAGAATGGGGTTGCTAGGTGTAAGTATGTAGTTACTAGTGCATGCCAAAGTTTGTGCTATTGCCATAGAGAATGCATTGGGCGTTTAAGTTGAATAACTCATAAACTACAAAACATAAAAATAAAAAAAAGTTCCAGCATGTGTCTCCACAGTAAGCTGAATAATAAAAAGTGTGAATGGAGTTTCTAGGTGAAAGTGACTTTTGACGTGCCTATAGAGCTGCCATTGAGCCCCATGTTAAATGTCTCAAATTTGAAAGCACTATATTTCTAAAACTATGAAACATTTCAAAGATTCCTTTTCAGGCAAACATGTCCACCGTAAGATGAACCTAAGTAGGCTAGAATGGGGTTGCTAGGTGTAAGTATGTAGTTACTAGTGCATGCCAAAGTTTGTGCTATTGCCATAGAGAATGCATTGGGCGTTTAAGTTGAATAACTCATAAACTACAAAACATAAAAATAAAAAAAAGTTCCAGCATGTGTCTCCACAGTAAGCTGAATAATAAAAAGTGTGAATGGAGTTTCTAGGTGAAAGTGACTTTTGACGTGCCTATAGAGCTGCCATTGAGCCCCATGTTAAATGTCTCAAATTTGAAAGCACTATATTTCTAAAACTATGAAACATTTCAAAGATTCCTTTTCAGGCAAACATGTCCACCGTAAGATGAACCTAAGTAGGCTAGAATGGGGTTGCTAGGTGTAAGTATGTAGTTACTAGTGCATGCCAAAGTTTGTGCTATTGCCATAGAGAATGCATTGGGCGTTTAAGTTGAATAACTCATAAACTACAAAACATAAAAATAAAAAAAAGTTCCAGCATGTGTCTCCACAGTAAGCTGAATAATAAAAAGTGTGAATGGAGTTTCTAGGTGAAAGTGACTTTTGACGTGCCTATAGAGCTGCCATTGAGCCCCATGTTAAATGTCTCAAATTTGAAAGCACTATATTTCTAAAACTATGAAACATTTCAAAGATTCCTTTTCAGGCAAACATGTCCACCGTAAGATGAACCTAAGTAGGCTAGAATGGGGTTGCTAGGTGTAAGTATGTAGTTACTAGTGCATGCCAAAGTTTGTGCTATTGCCATAGAGAATGCATTGGGCGTTTAAGTTAAATAACTCATAAACTACAAAACATAAAAATAAAAAAAAGTTCCAGCATGTGTCTCCACAGTAAGCTGAATAATAAAAAGTGTGAATGGAGTTTCTAGGTGAAAGTGACTTTTGACGTGCCTATAGAGCTGCCATTGAGCCCCATGTTAAATGTCTCAAATTTGAAAGCACTATATTTCTAAAACTATGAAACATTTCAAAGATTCCTTTTCAGGCAAACATGTCCACCGTAAGATGAACCTAAGTAGGCTAGAATGGGGTTGCTAGGTGTAAGTATGTAGTTACTAGTGCATGCCAAAGTTTGTGCTATTGCCATAGAGAATGCATTGGGCGTTTAAGTTGAATAACTCATAAACTACAAAACATAAAAATAAAAAAAAGTTCCAGCATGTGTCTCCACAGTAAGCTGAATAATAAAAAGTGTGAATGGAGTTTCTAGGTGAAAGTGACTTTTGACGTGCCTATAGAGCTGCCATTGAGCCCCATGTTAAATGTCTCAAATTTGAAAGCGCTATATTTCTAAAACTATGAAACATTTCAAAGATTCCTTTTCAGGCAAACATGTCCACCGTAAGATGACCCTAAGTAGGCTAGAATGGGGTTGCTAGGTGTAAGTATGTAGTTACTAGTGCATGCCAAAGTTTGTGCTATTGCCATTGAGAATGCATTGGGCGTTTAAGTTGAATAACTCATAAACTACAAAACATAAAAATAAAAAAAAGTTCCAGCATGTGTCTCCACAGTAAGCTGAATAATAAAAAGTGTGAATGGAGTTTCTAGGTGAAAGTGACTTTTGACGTGCCTATAGAGCTGCCATTGAGCCCCATGTTAAATGTCTCAAATTTGAAAGCACTATATTTCTAAAACTATGAAACATTTCAAAGATTCCTTTTCAGGCAAACATGTCCACCGTAAGATGATCCTAAGTAGGCTAGAATGCGGTTGCTAGGTGTAAGTATGTAGTTACTAGTGCATGCCAAAGTTTGTGCTATTGCCATAGAGAATGCATTGGGCGTTTAAGTTGAATAACTCATAAACTACAAAACATAAAAATAAAAAAAGGTTCCAGCATGTGTCTCCACAGTAAGCTGAATAATAAAAAGTGTGAATGGAGTTTCTAGGTGAAAGTGACTTTTGACGTGCCTATAGAGCTGCCATTGAGCCCCATGTTAAATGTCTCAAATTTGAAAGCACTATATTTCTAAAACTATGAAACATTTCAAAGTTTCCTTTTCAGGCAAACATGTCCACGGTAAGATGAACCTAAGTAGGCTAGAATGGGGTTGCTAGGTGTAAGTATGTAGTTACTAGTGCATGCCAAAGTTTGTGCTATTGCCATAGAGAATGCATTGGGCGTTTAAGTTGAATAACTCATAAACTACAAAACATAAAAATTAAAAAAAGTTCCAGCATGTGTCTCCACAGTAAGCTGAATAATAAAAAGTGTGAATGGAGTTTCTAGGTGAAAGTGACTTTTGACGTGCCTATAGAGCTGCCATTGAGCCCCATGTTAAATGTCTCAAATTTGAAAGCACTATATTTCTAAAACTATGAAACATTTCAAAGTTTCCTTTTCAGGCAAACATGTCCACCGTAAGATGAACCTAAGTAGGCTAGAATGGGGTTGCTAGGTGTAAGTATGTAGTTACTAGTGCATGCCAAAGTTTGTGCTATTGCCATAGAGAATGCATTGGGCGTTTAAGTTGAATAACTCATAAACTACAAAACATAAAAATAAAAAAAAGTTCCAGCATGTGTCTCCACAGTAAGCTGAATAATAAAAAGTGTGAATGGAGTTTCTAGGTGAAAGTGACTTTTGACGTGCCTATAGAGCTGCCATTGAGCCCCATGTTAAATGTCTCAAATTTGAAAGCACTATATTTCTAAAACTATGAAACATTTCAAAGTTTCCTTTTCAGGCAAACATGTCCACGGTAAGATGAACCTATAGTAGGCTAGAATGGGGTTGCTAGGTGTAAGTATGTAGTTACTAGTGCATGCCAAAGTTTGTGCTATTGCCATAGAGAATGCATTGGGCGTTTAAGTTGAATAACTCATAAACTACAAAACATAAAAATAAAAAAAAGTTCCAGCATGTGTCTCCACAGTAAGCTGAATAATAAAAAGTGTGAATGGAGTTTCTAGGTGAAAGTGACTTTTGACGTGCCTATAGAGCTGCCATTGAGCCCCATGTTAAATGTCTCAAATTTGAAAGCACTATATTTCTAAAACTATGAAACATTTCAAAGTTTCCTTTTCAGGCAAACATGTCCACCGTAAGATGAACCTAAGTAGGCTAGAATGGGGTTGCTAGGTGTAAGTATGTAGTTACTAGTGCATGCCAAAGTTTGTGCTATTGCCATAGAGAATGCATTGGGCGTTTAAGTTGAATAACTCATAAACTACAAAACATAAAAATAAAAAAAAGTTCCAGCATGTGTCTCCACAGTAAGCTGAATAATAAAAAGTGTGAATGGAGTTTCTAGGTGAAAGTGACTTTTGACGTGCCTATAGAGCTGCCATTGAGCCCCATGTTAAATGTCTCAAATTTGAAAGCACTATATTTCTAAAACTATGAAACATTTCAAAGTTTCCTTTTCAGGCAAACATGTCCACCGTAAGATGAACCTAAGTAGGCTAGAATGGGGTTGCTAGGTGTAAGTATGTAGTTACTAGTGCATGCCAAAGTTTGTGCTATTGCCATAGAGAATGCATTGGGCGTTTAAGTTGAATAACTCATAAACTACAAAACATAAAAATAAAAAGAAGTTCCAGCATGTGTCTCCACAGTAAGCTGAATAATAAAAAGTGTGAATGGAGTTTCTAGGTGAAAGTGACTTTTGACATGCCTATAGAGCTGCCATTGAGCCCCATGTTAAATGTCTCAAATTTGAAAGCACTATATTTCTAAAACTATGAAACATTTCAAAGTTTCCTTTTCAGGCAAACATGTCCACCATAAGATGAACCTAAGTAGGCTAGAATGGGGTTGCTAGGTGTAAGTATATAGTTACTAGTGCATGCCAAAGTTTGTGCTATTGCCATAGAGAATGCATTGGGCGTTTAAGTTAAATAACTCATAAACTACAAAACATAAAAATAAAAAAAAGTTCCAGCATGTGTCTCCACAGTAAGCTGAATAATAAAAAGTGTGAATGGAGTTTCTAGGTGAAAGTGACTTTTGACGTGCCTATAGAGCTGCCATTGAGCCCCATGTTAAATGTCTCAAATTTGAAAGCACTATATTTCTAAAACTATGAAACATTTCAAAGTTTCCTTCTCAGGCAAACATGTCCACCGTAAGATGAACCTAAGTAGGCTAGAATGGGGTTGCTAGGTGTAAGTATGTAGGACTAGTAGCATGCCAAAGTTTGTGCTATTGCCATAGAGAATGCATTGGGCGTTTAAGTTGAATAACTCATAAACTACAAAACATAAAAATAAAAAAAAGTTCCAGCATGTGTCTCCACAGTAAGCTGAATAATAAAAAGTGTGAATGGAGTTTCTAGGTGAAAGTGACTTTTGACATGCCTATAGAGCTGCCATTGAGCCCCATGTTAAATGTCTCAAATTTGAAAGCACTATATTTCTAAAACTATGAAACATTTCAAAGTTTCCTTTTCAGGCAAACATGTCCACCGTAAGATGAACCTAAGTAGGCTAGAATGGGGTTGCTAGGTGTAAGTATGTAGGACTAGTAGCATGCCAAAGTTTGTGCTATTGCCATAGAGAATGCATTGGGCGTTTAAGTTGAATAACTCATAAACTACAAAACATAAAAATAAAAAAAAGTTCCAGCATGTGTCTCCACAGTAAGCTGAATAATAAAAAGTGTGAATGGAGTTTCTAGGTGAAAGTGACTTTTGACGTGCCTATAGAGCTGCCATTGAGCCCCATGTTAAATGTCTCAAATTTGAAAGCACTATATTTCTAAAACTATGAAACATTTCAAAGTTTCCTTTTCAGGCAAACATGTCCACCGTAAGATGAACCTAAGTAGGCTAGAATGGGGTTGCTAGGTGTAAGTATGTAGTTACTAGTGCATGCCAATGTTTGTGCTATTGCCATAGAGAATGCATTGGGCGTTTAAGTTAAATAACTCATAAACTACAAAACATAAAAAAAAAAAAAAGTTCCAGCATGTGTCTCCACAGTAAGCTGAATAATAAAAAGTGTGAATGGAGTTTCTAGGTGAAAGTGACTTTTGACGTGCCTATAGAGCTGCCATTGAGCCCCATGTTAAATGTCTCAAATTTGAAAGCACTATATTTCTAAAACTATGAAACATTTCAAAGATTCCTTTTCAGGCAAACATGTCCACCGTAAGATGAACCTAAGTAGGCTAGAATGGGGTTGCTAGGTGTAAGTATGTAGTTACTAGTGCATGCCAAAGTTTGTGCTATTGCCATAGAGAATGCATTGGGCGTTTAAGTTGAATAACTCATAAACTACAAAACATAAAAATAAAAAAAAGTTCCAGCATGTGTCTCCACAGTAAGCTGAATAATAAAAAGTGTGAATGGAGTTTCTAGGTGAAAGTGACTTTTGACGTGCCTATAGAGCTGCCATTGAGCCCCATGTTAAATGTCTCAAATTTGAAAGCACTATATTTCTAAAACTATGAAACATTTCAAAGTTTCCTTTTCAGGCAAACATGTCCACGGTAAGATGAACCTAAGTAGGCTAGAATGGGGTTGCTAGGTGTAAGTATGTAGTTACTAGTGCATGCCAAAGTTTGTGCTATTGCCATAGAGAATGCATTGGGCGTTTAAGTTGAATAACTCATAAACTACAAAACATAAAAATAAAAAAAAGTTCCAGCATGTGTCTCCACAGTAAGCTGAATAATAAAAAGTGTGAATGGAGTTTCTAGGTGAAAGTGACTTTTGACGTGTCTATAGAGCTGCCATTGAGCCCCATGTTAAATGTCTCAAATTTGAAAGCACTATATTTCTAAAACTATGAAACATTTCAAAGTTTCCTTTTCAGGCAAACATGTCCACCGTAAGATGAACCTAAGTAGGCTAGAATGGGGTTGCTAGGTGTAAGTATGTAGTTACTAGTGCATGCCAAAGTTTGTGCTATTGCCATAGAGAATGCATTGGGCGTTTAAGTTGAATAACTCATAAACTACAAAACATAAAAATAAAAAAAAGTTCCAGCATGTGTCTCCACAGTAAGCTGAATAATAAAAAGTGTGAATGGAGTTTCTAGGTGAAAGTGACTTTTGACGTGCCTATAGAGCTGCCATTGAGCCCCATGTTAAATGTCTCAAATTTGAAAGCACTATATTTCTAAAACTATGAAACATTTCAAAGATTCCTTTTCAGGCAAACATGTCCACCGTAAGATGAACCTAAGTAGGCTAGAATGGGGTTGCTAGGTGTAAGTATGTAGTTACTAGTGCATGCCAAAGTTTGTGCTATTGCCATAGAGAATGCATTGGGCGTTTAAGTTAAATAACTCATAAACTACAAAACATAAAAATAAAAAAATGTTCCAGCATGTGTCTCCACAGTAAGCTGAATAATAAAAAGTGTGAATGGAGTTTCTAGGTGAAAGTGACTTTTGACGTGCCTATAGAGCTGCCATTGAGCCCCATGTTAAATGTCTCAAATTTGAAAGCACTATATTTCTAAAACTATGAAACATTTCAAAGTTTCCTTCTCAGGCAAACATGTCCACCGTAAGATGAACCTAAGTAGGCTAGAATGGGGTTGCTAGGTGTAAGTATGTAGGACTAGTAGCATGCCAAAGTTTGTGCTATTGCCATAGAGAATGCATTGGGCGTTTAAGTTGAATAACTCATAAACTACAAAACATAAAAATAAAAAAAAGTTCCAGCATGTGTCTCCACAGTAAGCTGAATAATAAAAAGTGTGAATGGAGTTTCTAGGTGAAAGTGACTTTTGACGTGCCTATGGAGCTGCCATTGAGCCCCATGTTAAATGTCTCAAATTTGAAAGCACTATATTTCTAAAACTATGAAACATTTCAAAGTTTCCTTTTCAGGCAAACATGTCCACCGTAAGATGAACCTAAGTAGGCTAGAATGGGGTTGCTAGGTGTAAGTATGTAGGACTAGTAGCATGCCAAAGTTTGTGCTATTGCCATAGAGAATGCATTGGGCGTTTAAGTTGAATAACTCATAAACTACAAAACATAAAAATAAAAAAAAGTTCCAGCATGTGTCTCCACAGTAAGCTGAATAATAAAAAGTGTGAATGGAGTTTCTAGGTGAAAGTGACTTTTGACGTGCCTATAGAGCTGCCATTGAGCCCCATGTTAAATGTCTCAAATTTGAAAGCACTATATTTCTAAAACTATGAAACATTTCAAAGTTTCCTTTTCAGGCAAACATGTCCACCGTAAGATGAACCTAAGTAGGCTAGAATGGGGTTGCTAGGTGTAAGTATGTAGTTACTAGTGCATGCCAAAGTTTGTGCTATTGCCATAGAGAATGCATTGGGCGTTTAAGTTAAATAACTCATAAACTACAAAACATAAAAATAAAAAAAAGTTCCAGCATGTGTCTCCACAGTAAGCTGAATAATAAAAAGTGTGAATGGAGTTTCTAGGTGAAAGTGACTTTTGACGTGCCTATAGAGCTGCCATTGAGCCCCATGTTAAATGTCTCAAATTTGAAAGCACTATATTTCTAAAACTATGAAACATTTCAAAGATTCCTTTTCAGGCAAACATGTCCACCGTAAGATGAACCTAAGTAGGCTAGAATGGGGTTGCTAGGTGTAAGTATGTAGTTACTAGTGCATGCCAAAGTTTGTGCTATTGCCATAGAGAATGCATTGGGCGTTTAAGTTGAATAACTCATAAACTACAAAACATAAAAATAAAAAAAAGTTCCAGCATGTGTCTCCACAGTAAGCTGAATAATAAAAAGTGTGAATGGAGTTTCTAGGTGAAAGTGACTTTTGACGTGCCTATAGAGCTGCCATTGAGCCCCATGTTAAATGTCTCAAATTTGAAAGCACTATATTTCTAAAACTATGAAACATTTCAAAGTTTCCTTCTCAGGCAAACATGTCCACCGTAAGATGAACCTAAGTAGGCTAGAATGGGGTTGCTAGGTGTAAGTATGTAGGACTAGTAGCATGCCAAAGTTTGTGCTATTGCCATAGAGAATGCATTGGGCGTTTAAGTTGAATAACTCATAAACTACAAAACATAAAAATAAAAAAAAGTTCCAGCATGTGTCTCCACAGTAAGCTGAATAATAAAAAGTGTGAATGGAGTTTCTAGGTGAAAGTGACTTTTGACGTGCCTATGGAGCTGCCATTGAGCCCCATGTTAAATGTCTCAAATTTGAAAGCACTATATTTCTAAAACTATGAAACATTTCAAAGTTTCCTTTTCAGGCAAACATGTCCACCGTAAGATGAACCTAAGTAGGCTAGAATGGGGTTGCTAGGTGTAAGTATGTAGGACTAGTAGCATGCCAAAGTTTGTGCTATTGCCATAGAGAATGCATTGGGCGTTTAACTTGAATAACTCATAAACTACAAAACATAAAAATAAAAAAAAGTTCCAGCATGTGTCTCCACAGTAAGCTGAATAATAAAAAGTGTGAATGGAGTTTCTAGGTGAAAGTGACTTTTGACGTGCCTATAGAGCTGCCATTGAGCCCCATGTTAAATGTCTCAAATTTGAAAGCACTATATTTCTAAAACTATGAAACATTTCAAAGTTTCCTTTTCAGGCAAACATGTCCACCGTAAGATGAACCTAAGTAGGCTAGAATGGGGTTGCTAGGTGTAAGTATGTAGTTACTAGTGCATGCCAAAGTTTGTGCTATTGCCATAGAGAATGCATTGGGCGTTTAAGTTAAATAACTCATAAACTACAAAACATAAAAATAAAAAAAAGTTCCAGCATGTGTCTCCACAGTAAGCTGAATAATAAAAAGTGTGAATGGAGTTTCTAGGTGAAAGTGACTTTTGACGTGCCTATAGAGCTGCCATTGAGCCCCATGTTAAATGTCTCAAATTTGAAAGCACTATATTTCTAAAACTATGAAACATTTCAAAGATTCCTTTTCAGGCAAACATGTCCACCGTAAGATGAACCTAAGTAGGCTAGAATGGGGTTGCTAGGTGTAAGTATGTAGTTACTAGTGCATGCCAAAGTTTGTGCTATTGCCATAGAGAATGCATTGGGCGTTTAAGTTGAATAACTCATAAACTACAAAACATAAAAATAAAAAAAAGTTCCAGCATGTGTCTCCACAGTAAGCTGAATAATAAAAAGTGTGAATGGAGTTTCTAGGTGAAAGTGACTTTTGACGTGCCTATAGAGCTGCCATTGAGCCCCATGTTAAATGTCTCAAATTTGAAAGCACTATATTTCTAAAACTATGAAACATTTCAAAGATTCCTTTTCAGGCAAACATGTCCACCGTAAGATGAACCTAAGTAGGCTAGAATGGGGTTGCTAGGTGTAAGTATGTAGTTACTAGTGCATGCCAAAGTTTGTGCTATTGCCATAGAGAATGCATTGGGCGTTTAAGTTAAATAACTCATAAACTACAAAACATAAAAATAAAAAAAAGTTCCAGCATGTGTCTCCACAGTAAGCTGAATAATAAAAAGTGTGAATGGAGTTTCTAGGTGAAAGTGACTTTTGACGTGCCTATAGAGCTGCCATTGAGCCCCATGTTAAATGTCTCAAATTTGAAAGCACTATATTTCTAAAACTATGAAACATTTCAAAGTTTCCTTTTCAGGCAAACATGTCCACCGTAAGATGAACCTAAGTAGGCTAGAATGGGGTTGCTAGGTGTAAGTATGTAGTTACTAGTGCATGCCAAAGTTTGTGCTATTGCCATAGAGAATGCATTGGGCGTTTAAGTTGAATAACTCATAAACTACAAAACATAAAAATAAAAAAAAGTTCCAGCATGTGTCTCCACAGTAAGCTGAATAATAAAAAGTGTGAATGGAGTTTCTAGGTGAAAGTGACTTTTGACGTGCCTATAGAGCTGCCATTGAGCCCCATGTTAAATGTCTCAAATTTGAAAGCACTATATTTCTAAAACTATGAAACATTTCAAAGATTCCTTTTCAGGCAAACATGTCCACCGTAAGATGAACCTAAGTAGGCTAGAATGGGGTTGCTAGGTGTAAGTATGTAGTTACTAGTGCATGCCAAAGTTTGTGCTATTGCCATAGAGAATGCATTGGGCGTTTAAGTTAAATAACTCATAAACTACAAAAAATAAAAATAAAAAAAAGTTCCAGCATGTGTCTCCACAGTAAGCTGAATAATAAGAAGTGTGAATGGAGTTTCTAGGTGAAAGTGACTTTTGACGTGCCTATAGAGCTGCCATTGAGCCCCATGTTAAATGTCTCAAATTTGAAAGCACTATATTTCTAAAACTATGAAACATTTCAAAGTTTCCTTCTCAGGCAAACATGTCCACCGTAAGATGAACCTAAGTAGGCTAGAATGGGGTTGCTAGGTGTAAGTATGTAGGACTAGTAGCATGCCAAAGTTTGTGCTATTGCCATAGAGAATGCATTGGGCGTTTAAGTTGAATAACTCATAAACTACAAAACATAAAAATAAAAAAAAGTTCCAGCATGTGTCTCCACAGTAAGCTGAATAATAAAAAGTGTGAATGGAGTTTCTAGGTGAAAGTGACTTTTGACGTGCCTATGGAGCTGCCATTGAGCCCCATGTTAAATGTCTCAAATTTGAAAGCACTATATTTCTAAAACTATGAAACATTTCAAAGTTTCCTTTTCAGGCAAACATGTCCACCGTAAGATGAACCTAAGTAGGCTAGAATGGGGTTGCTAGGTGTAAGTATGTAGGACTAGTAGCATGCCAAAGTTTGTGCTATTGCCATAGAGAATGCATTGGGCGTTTAAGTTGAATAACTCATAAACTACAAAACATAAAAATAAAAAAAAGTTCCAGCATGTGTCTCCACAGTAAGCTGAATAATAAAAAGTGTGAATGGAGTTTCTAGGTGAAAGTGACTTTTGACGTGCCTATAGAGCTGCCATTGAGCCCCATGTTAAATGTCTCAAATTTGAAAGCACTATATTTCTAAAACTATGAAACATTTCAAAGTTTCCTTTTCAGGCAAACATGTCCACCGTAAGATGAACCTAAGTAGGCTAGAATGGGGTTGCTAGGTGTAAGTATGTAGTTACTAGTGCATGCCAAAGTTTGTGCTATTGCCATAGAGAATGCATTGGGCGTTTAAGTTAAATAACTCATAAACTACAAAACATAAAAATAAAAAAAAGTTCCAGCATGTGTCTCCACAGTAAGCTGAATAATAAAAAGTGTGAATGGAGTTTCTAGGTGAAAGTGACTTTTGACGTGCCTATAGAGCTGCCATTGAGCCCCATGTTAAATGTCTCAAATTTGAAAGCACTATATTTCTAAAACTATGAAACATTTCAAAGATTCCTTTTCAGGCAAACATGTCCACCGTAAGATGAACCTAAGTAGGCTAGAATGGGGTTGCTAGGTGTAAGTATGTAGTTACTAGTGCATGCCAAAGTTTGTGCTATTGCCATAGAGAATGCATTGGGCGTTTAAGTTGAATAACTCATAAACTACAAAACATAAAAATAAAAAAAAGTTCCAGCATGTGTCTCCACAGTAAGCTGAATAATAAAAAGTGTGAATGGAGTTTCTAGGTGAAAGTGACTTTTGACGTGCCTATAGAGCTGCCATTGAGCCCCATGTTAAATGTCTCAAATTTGAAAGCACTATATTTCTAAAACTATGAAACATTTCAAAGTTTCCTTTTCAGGCAAACATGTCCACCGTAAGATGAACCTAAGTAGGCTAGAATGGGGTTGCTAGGTGTAAGTATGTAGGACTAGTAGCATGCCAAAGTTTGTGCTATTGCCATAGAGAATGCATTGGGCGTTTAAGTTGAATAACTCATAAACTACAAAACATAAAAATAAAAAAAAGTTCCAGCATGTGTCTCCACAGTAAGCTGAATAATAAAAAGTGTGAATGGAGTTTCTAGGTGAAAGTGACTTTTGACGTGCCTATAGAGCTGCCATTGAGCCCCATGTTAAATGTCTCAAATTTGAAAGCACTATATTTCTAAAACTATGAAACATTTCAAAGTTTCCTTTTCAGGCAAACATGTCCACCGTAAGATGAACCTAAGTAGGCTAGAATGGGGTTGCTAGGTGTAAGTATGTAGTTACTAGTGCATGCCAAAGTTTGTGCTATTGCCATAGAGAATGCATTGGGCGTTTAAGTTAAATAACTCATAAACTACAAAACATAAAAATAAAAAAAAGTTCCAGCATGTGTCTCCACAGTAAGCTGAATAATAAAAAGTGTGAATGGAGTTTCTAGGTGAAAGTGACTTTTGACGTGCCTATAGAGCTGCCATTGAGCCCCATGTTAAATGTCTCAAATTTGAAAGCACTATATTTCTAAAACTATGAAACATTTCAAAGATTCCTTTTCAGGCAAACATGTCCACCGTAAGATGAACCTAAGTAGGCTAGAATGGGGTTGCTAGGTGTAAGTATGTAGTTACTAGTGCATGCCAAAGTTTGTGCTATTGCCATAGAGAATGCATTGGGCGTTTAAGTTGAATAACTCATAAACTACAAAACATAAAAATAAAAAAAAGTTCCAGCATGTGTCTCCACAGTAAGCTGAATAATAAAAAGTGTGAATGGAGTTTCTAGGTGAAAGTGACTTTTGACGTGCCTATAGAGCTGCCATTGAGCCCCATGTTAAATGTCTCAAATTTGAAAGCACTATATTTCTAAAACTATGAAACATTTCAAAGATTCCTTTTCAGGCAAACATGTCCACCGTAAGATGAACCTAAGTAGGCTAGAATGGGGTTGCTAGGTGTAAGTATGTAGTTACTAGTGCATGCCAAAGTTTGTGCTATTGCCATAGAGAATGCATTGGGCGTTTAAGTTAAATAACTCATAAACTACAAAACATAAAAATAAAAAAAAGTTCCAGCATGTGTCTCCACAGTAAGCTGAATAATAAAAAGTGTGAATGGAGTTTCAAGGTGAAAGTGACTTTTGACGTGCCTATAGAGCTGCCATTGAGCCCCATGTTAAATGTCTCAAATTTGAAAGCACTATATTTCTAAAACTATGAAACATTTCAAAGTTTCCTTCTCAGGCAAACATGTCCACCGTAAGATGAACCTAAGTAGGCTAGAATGGGGTTGCTAGGTGTAAGTATGTAGGACTAGTAGCATGCCAAAGTTTGTGCTATTGCCATAGAGAATGCATTGGGCGTTTAAGTTGAATAACTCATAAACTACAAAACATAAAAATAAAAAAAAGTTCCAGCATGTGTCTCCACAGTAAGCTGAATAATAAAAAGTGTGAATGGAGTTTCTAGGTGAAAGTGACTTTTGACGTGCCTATGGAGCTGCCATTGAGCCCCATGTTAAATGTCTCAAATTTGAAAGCACTATATTTCTAAAACTATGAAACATTTCAAAGTTTCCTTTTCAGGCAAACATGTCCACCGTAAGATGAACCTAAGTAGGCTAGAATGGGGTTGCTAGGTGTAAGTATGTAGGACTAGTAGCATGCCAAAGTTTGTGCTATTGCCATAGAGAATGCATTGGGCGTTTAACTTGAATAACTCATAAACTACAAAACATAAAAATAAAAAAAAGTTCCAGCATGTGTCTCCACAGTAAGCTGAATAATAAAAAGTGTGAATGGAGTTTCTAGGTGAAAGTGACTTTTGACGTGCCTATAGAGCTGCCATTGAGCCCCATGTTAAATGTCTCAAATTTGAAAGCACTATATTTCTAAAACTATGAAACATTTCAAAGTTTCCTTTTCAGGCAAACATGTCCACCGTAAGATGAACCTAAGTAGGCTAGAATGGGGTTGCTAGGTGTAAGTATGTAGTTACTAGTGCATGCCAAAGTTTGTGCTATTGCCATAGAGAATGCATTGGGCGTTTAAGTTAAATAACTCATAAACTACAAAACATAAAAATAAAAAAAAGTTCCAGCATGTGTCTCCACAGTAAGCTGAATAATAAAAAGTGTGAATGGAGTTTCTAGGTGAAAGTGACTTTTGACGTGCCTATAGAGCTGCCATTGAGCCCCATGTTAAATGTCTCAAATTTGAAAGCACTATATTTCTAAAACTATGAAACATTTCAAAGATTCCTTTTCAGGCAAACATGTCCACCGTAAGATGAACCTAAGTAGGCTAGAATGGGGTTGCTAGGTGTAAGTATGTAGTTACTAGTGCATGCCAAAGTTTGTGCTATTGCCATAGAGAATGCATTGGGCGTTTAAGTTGAATAACTCATAAACTACAAAACATAAAAATAAAAAAAAGTTCCAGCATGTGTCTCCATGGTAAGCTGAATAATAAAAAGTGTGAATGGAGTTTCTAGGTGAAAGTGACTTTTGACGTGCCTATAGAGCTGCCATTGAGCCCCATGTTAAATGTCTCAAATTTGAAAGCACTATATTTCTAAAACTATGAAACATTTCAAAGATTCCTTTTCAGGCAAACATGTCCACCGTAAGATGAACCTAAGTAGGCTAGAATGGGGTTGCTAGGTGTAAGTATGTAGTTACTAGTGCATGCCAAAGTTTGTGCTATTGCCATAGAGAATGCATTGGGCGTTTAAGTTAAATAACTCATAAACTACAAAACATAAAAATAAAAAAAAGTTCCAGCATGTGTCTCCACAGTAAGCTGAATAATAAAAAGTGTGAATGGAGTTTCTAGGTGAAAGTGACTTTTGACGTGCCTATAGAGCTGCCATTGAGCCCCATGTTAAATGTCTCAAATTTGAAAGCACTATATTTCTAAAACTATGAAACATTTCAAAGTTTCCTTTTCAGGCAAACATGTCCACCGTAAGATGAACCTAAGTAGGCTAGAATGGGGTTGCTAGGTGTAAGTATGTAGTTACTAGTGCATGCCAAAGTTTGTGCTATTGCCATAGAGAATGCATTGGGCGTTTAAGTTGAATAACTCATAAACTACAAAACATAAAAATAAAAAAAAGTTCCAGCATGTGTCTCCACAGTAAGCTGAATAATAAAAAGTGTGAATGGAGTTTCTAGGTGAAAGTGACTTTTGACGTGCCTATAGAGCTGCCATTGAGCCCCATGTTAAATGTCTCAAATTTGAAAGCACTATATTTCTAAAACTATGAAACATTTCAAAGATTCCTTTTCAGGCAAACATGTCCACCGTAAGATGAACCTAAGTAGGCTAGAATGGGGTTGCTAGGTGTAAGTATGTAGTTACTAGTGCATGCCAAAGTTTGTGCTATTGCCATAGAGAATGCATTGGGCGTTTAAGTTAAATAACTCATAAACTACAAAACATAAAAATAAAAAAAAGTTCCAGCATGTGTCTCCACAGTAAGCTGAATAATAAAAAGTGTGAATGGAGTTTCTAGGTGAAAGTGACTTTTGACGTGCCTATAGAGCTGCCATTGAGCCCCATGTTAAATGTCTCAAATTTGAAAGCACTATATTTCTAAAACTATGAAACATTTCAAAGTTTCCTTCTCAGGCAAACATGTCCACCGTAAGATGAACCTAAGTAGGCTAGAATGGGGTTGCTAGGTGTAAGTATGTAGGACTAGTAGCATGCCAAAGTTTGTGCTATTGCCATAGAGAATGCATTGGGCGTTTAAGTTGAATAACTCATAAACTACAAAACATAAAAATAAAAAAAAGTTCCAGCATGTGTCTCCACAGTAAGCTGAATAATAAAAAGTGTGAATGGAGTTTCTAGGTGAAAGTGACTTTTGACGTGCCTATGGAGCTGCCATTGAGCCCCATGTTAAATGTCTCAAATTTGAAAGCACTATATTTCTAAAACTATGAAACATTTCAAAGTTTCCTTTTCAGGCAAACATGTCCACCGTAAGATGAACCTAAGTAGGCTAGAATGGGGTTGCTAGGTGTAAGTATGTAGGACTAGTAGCATGCCAAAGTTTGTGCTATTGCCATAGAGAATGCATTGGGCGTTTAAGTTGAATAACTCATAAACTACAAAACATAAAAATAAAAAAAAGTTCCAGCATGTGTCTCCACAGTAAGCTGAATAATAAAAAGTGTGAATGGAGTTTCTAGGTGAAAGTGACTTTTGACGTGCCTATAGAGCTGCCATTGAGCCCCATGTTAAATGTCTCAAATTTGAAAGCACTATATTTCTAAAACTATGAAACATTTCAAAGTTTCCTTTTCAGGCAAACATGTCCACCGTAAGATGAACCTAAGTAGGCTAGAATGGGGTTGCTAGGTGTAAGTATGTAGTTACTAGTGCATGCCAAAGTTTGTGCTATTGCCATAGAGAATGCATTGGGCGTTTAAGTTGAATAACTCATAAACTACAAAACATAAAAATAAAAAAAAGTTCCAGCATGTGTCTCCATGGTAAGCTGAATAATAAAAAGTGTGAATGGAGTTTCTAGGTGAAAGTGACTTTTGACGTGCCTATAGAGCTGCCATTGAGCCCCATGTTAAATGTCTCAAATTTGAAAGCACTATATTTCTAAAACTATGAAACATTTCAAAGATTCCTTTTCAGGCAAACATGTCCACCGTAAGATGAACCTAAGTAGGCTAGAATGGGGTTGCTAGGTGTAAGTATGTAGTTACTAGTGCATGCCAAAGTTTGTGCTATTGCCATAGAGAATGCATTGGGCGTTTAAGTTAAATAACTCATAAACTACAAAACATAAAAATAAAAAAAAGTTCCAGCATGTGTCTCCACAGTAAGCTGAATAATAAAAAGTGTGAATGGAGTTTCTAGGTGAAAGTGACTTTTGACGTGCCTATAGAGCTGCCATTGAGCCCCATGTTAAATGTCTCAAATTTGAAAGCACTATATTTCTAAAACTATGAAACATTTCAAAGTTTCCTTTTCAGGCAAACATGTCCACCGTAAGATGAACCTAAGTAGGCTAGAATGGGGTTGCTAGGTGTAAGTATGTAGTTACTAGTGCATGCCAAAGTTTGTGCTATTGCCATAGAGAATGCATTGGGCGTTTAAGTTGAATAACTCATAAACTACAAAACATAAAAATAAAAAAAAGTTCCAGCATGTGTCTCCACAGTAAGCTGAATAATAAAAAGTGTGAATGGAGTTTCTAGGTGAAAGTGACTTTTGACGTGCCTATAGAGCTGCCATTGAGCCCCATGTTAAATGTCTCAAATTTGAAAGCACTATATTTCTAAAACTATGAAACATTTCAAAGATTCCTTTTCAGGCAAACATGTCCACCGTAAGATGAACCTAAGTAGGCTAGAATGGGGTTGCTAGGTGTAAGTATGTAGTTACTAGTGCATGCCAAAGTTTGTGCTATTGCCATAGAGAATGCATTGGGCGTTTAAGTTAAATAACTCATAAACTACAAAACATAAAAATAAAAAAAAGTTCCAGCATGTGTCTCCACAGTAAGCTGAATAATAAAAAGTGTGAATGGAGTTTCTAGGTGAAAGTGACTTTTGACGTGCCTATAGAGCTGCCATTGAGCCCCATGTTAAATGTCTCAAATTTGAAAGCACTATATTTCTAAAACTATGAAACATTTCAAAGTTTCCTTCTCAGGCAAACATGTCCACCGTAAGATGAACCTAAGTAGGCTAGAATGGGGTTGCTAGGTGTAAGTATGTAGGACTAGTAGCATGCCAAAGTTTGTGCTATTGCCATAGAGAATGCATTGGGCGTTTAAGTTGAATAACTCATAAACTACAAAACATAAAAATAAAAAAAAGTTCCAGCATGTGTCTCCACAGTAAGCTGAATAATAAAAAGTGTGAATGGAGTTTCTAGGTGAAAGTGACTTTTGACGTGCCTATGGAGCTGCCATTGAGCCCCATGTTAAATGTCTCAAATTTGAAAGCACTATATTTCTAAAACTATGAAACATTTCAAAGTTTCCTTTTCAGGCAAACATGTCCACCGTAAGATGAACCTAAGTAGGCTAGAATGGGGTTGCTAGGTGTAAGTATGTAGGACTAGTAGCATGCCAAAGTTTGTGCTATTGCCATAGAGAATGCATTGGGCGTTTAAGTTGAATAACTCATAAACTACAAAACATAAAAATAAAAAAAAGTTCCAGCATGTGTCTCCACAGTAAGCTGAATAATAAAAAGTGTGAATGGAGTTTCTAGGTGAAAGTGACTTTTGACGTGCCTATAGAGCTGCCATTGAGCCCCATGTTAAATGTCTCAAATTTGAAAGCACTATATTTCTAAAACTATGAAACATTTCAAAGTTTCCTTTTCAGGCAAACATGTCCACCGTAAGATGAACCTAAGTAGGCTAGAATGGGGTTGCTAGGTGTAAGTATGTAGTTACTAGTGCATGCCAAAGTTTGTGCTATTGCCATAGAGAATGCATTGGGCGTTTAAGTTAAATAACTCATAAACTACAAAACATAAAAATAAAAATAAGTTCCAGCATGTGTCTCCACAGTAAGCTGAATAATAAAAAGTGTGAATGGAGTTTCTAGGTGAAAGTGACTTTTGACGTGCCTATAGAGCTGCCATTGAGCCCCATGTTAAATGTCTCAAATTTGAAAGCACTATATTTCTAAAACTATGAAACATTTCAAAGATTCCTTTTCAGGCAAACATGTCCACCGTAAGATGAACCTAAGTAGGCTAGAATGGGGTTGCTAGGTGTAAGTATGTAGTTACTAGTGCATGCCAAAGTTTGTGCTATTGCCATAGAGAATGCATTGGGCGTTTAAGTTGAATAACTCATAAACTACAAAACATAAAAATAAAAAAAAGTTCCAGCATGTGTCTCCACAGTAAGCTGAATAATAAAAAGTGTGAATGGAGTTTCTAGGTGAAAGTGACTTTTGACGTGCCTATAGAGCTGCCATTGAGCCCCATGTTAAATGTCTCAAATTTGAAAGCACTATATTTCTAAAACTATGAAACATTTCAAAGTTTCCTTTTCAGGCAAACATGTCCACCGTAAGATGAACCTAAGTAGGCTAGAATGGGGTTGCTAGGTGTAAGTATGTAGTTACTTTGCATGCCAAAGTTTGTGCTATTGCCATAGAGAATGCATTGGGCGTTTAAGTTAAATAACTCATAAACTACAAAACATAAAAATAAAAAAAAGTTCCAGCATGTGTCTCCACAGTAAGCTGAATAATAAAAAGTGTGAATGGAGTTTCTAGGTGAAAGTGACTTTTGACGTGCCTATAGAGCTGCCATTGAGCCCCATGTTAAATGTCTCAAATTTGAAAGCACTATATTTCTAAAACTATGAAACATTTCAAAGTTTCCTTTTCAGGCAAACATGTCCACCGTAAGATGAACCTAAGTAGGCTAGAATGGGGTTGCTAGGTGTAAGTATGTAGTTACTAGTGCATGCCAAAGTTTGTGCTATTGCCATAGAGAATGCATTGGGCGTTTAAGTTAAATAACTCATAAACTACAAAACATAAAAATAAAAAAAAGTTCCAGCATGTGTCTCCACAGTAAGCTGAATAATAAAAAGTGTGAATGGAGTTTCTAGGTGAAAGTGACTTTTGACGTGCCTATAGAGCTGCCATTGAGCCCCATGTTAAATGTCTCAAATTTGAAAGCACTATATTTCTAAAACTATGAAACATTTCAAAGATTCCTTTTCAGGCAAACATGTCCACCGTAAGATGAACCTAAGTAGGCTAGAATGGGGTTGCTAGGTGTAAGTATGTAGTTACTAGTGCATGCCAAAGTTTGTGCTATTGCCATAGAGAATGCATTGGGCGTTTAAGTTGAATAACTCATAAACTACAAAACATAAAAATAAAAAAAAGTTCCAGCATGTGTCTCCACAGTAAGCTGAATAATAAAAAGTGTGAATGGAGTTTCTAGGTGAAAGTGACTTTTGACGTGCCTATAGAGCTGCCATTGAGCCCCATGTTAAATGTCTCAAATTTGAAAGCACTATATTTCTAAAACTATGAAACATTTCAAAGATTCCTTTTCAGGCAAACATGTCCACCGTAAGATGAACCTAAGTAGGCTAGAATGGGGTTGCTAGGTGTAAGTATGTAGTTACTAGTGCATGCCAAAGTTTGTGCTATTGCCATAGAGAATGCATTGGGCGTTTAAGTTAAATAACTCATAAACTACAAAACATAAAAATAAAAAAAAGTTCCAGCATGTGTCTCCACAGTAAGCTGAATAATAAAAAGTGTGAATGGAGTTTCTAGGTGAAAGTGACTTTTGACGTGCCTATAGAGCTGCCATTGAGCCCCATGTTAAATGTCTCAAATTTGAAAGCACTATATTTCTAAAACTATGAAACATTTCAAAGATTCCTTTTCAGGCAAACATGTCCACCGTAAGATGAACCTAAGTAGGCTAGAATGGGGTTGCTAGGTGTAAGTATGTAGTTACTAGTGCATGCCAAAGTTTGTGCTATTGCCATAGAGAATGCATTGGGCGTTTAAGTTAAATAACTCATAAACTACAAAACATAAAAATAAAAAAAAGTTCCAGCATGTGTCTCCACAGTAAGCTGAATAATAAAAAGTGTGAATGGAGTTTCTAGGTGAAAGTGACTTTTGACGTGCCTATAGAGCTGCCATTGAGCCCCATGTTAAATGTCTCAAATTTGAAAGCACTATATTTCTAAAACTATGAAACATTTCAAAGATTCCTTTTCAGGCAAACATGTCCACCGTAAGATGAACCTAAGTAGGCTAGAATGGGGTTGCTAGGTGTAAGTATGTAGTTACTAGTGCATGCCAAAGTTTGTGCTATTGCCATAGAGAATGCATTGGGCGTTTAAGTTAAATAACTCATAAACTACAAAACATAAAAATAAAAAAAAGTTCCAGCATGTGTCTCCACAGTAAGCTGAATAATAAAAAGTGTGAATGGAGTTTCTAGGTGAAAGTGACTTTTGACGTGCCTATAGAGCTGCCATTGAGCCCCATGTTAAATGTCTCAAATTTGAAAGCACTATATTTCTAAAACTATGAAACATTTCAAAGATTCCTTTTCAGGCAAACATGTCCACCGTAAGATGAACCTAAGTAGGCTAGAATGGGGTTGCTAGGTGTAAGTATGTAGTTACTAGTGCATGCCAAAGTTTGTGCTATTGCCATAGAGAATGCATTGGGCGTTTAAGTTGAATAACTCATAAACTACAAAACATAAAAATAAAAAAAAGTTCCAGCATGTGTCTCCATGGTAAGCTGAATAATAAAAAGTGTGAATGGAGTTTCTAGGTGAAAGTGACTTTTGACGTGCCTATAGAGCTGCCATTGAGCCCCATGTTAAATGTCTCAAATTTGAAAGCACTATATTTCTAAAACTATGAAACATTTCAAAGATTCCTTTTCAGGCAAACATGTCCACCGTAAGATGAACCTAAGTAGGCTAGAATGGGGTTGCTAGGTGTAAGTATGTAGTTACTAGTGCATGCCAAAGTTTGTGCTATTGCCATAGAGAATGCATTGGGCGTTTAAGTTAAATAACTCATAAACTACAAAACATAAAAATAAAAAAAAGTTCCAGCATGTGTCTCCACAGTAAGCTGAATAATAAAAAGTGTGAATGGAGTTTCTAGGTGAAAGTGACTTTTGACGTGCCTATAGAGCTGCCATTGAGCCCCATGTTAAATGTCTCAAATTTGAAAGCACTATATTTCTAAAACTATGAAACATTTCAAAGTTTCCTTTTCAGGCAAACATGTCCACCGTAAGATGAACCTAAGTAGGCTAGAATGGGGTTGCTAGGTGTAAGTATGTAGTTACTAGTGCATGCCAAAGTTTGTGCTATTGCCATAGAGAATGCATTGGGCGTTTAAGTTGAATAACTCATAAACTACAAAACATAAAAATAAAAAAAAGTTCCAGCATGTGTCTCCACAGTAAGCTGAATAATAAAAAGTGTGAATGGAGTTTCTAGGTGAAAGTGACTTTTGACGTGCCTATAGAGCTGCCATTGAGCCCCATGTTAAATGTCTCAAATTTGAAAGCACTATATTTCTAAAACTATGAAACATTTCAAAGATTCCTTTTCAGGCAAACATGTCCACCGTAAGATGAACCTAAGTAGGCTAGAATGGGGTTGCTAGGTGTAAGTATGTAGTTACTAGTGCATGCCAAAGTTTGTGCTATTGCCATAGAGAATGCATTGGGCGTTTAAGTTAAATAACTCATAAACTACAAAACATAAAAATAAAAAAAAGTTCCAGCATGTGTCTCCACAGTAAGCTGAATAATAAAAAGTGTGAATGGAGTTTCTAGGTGAAAGTGACTTTTGACGTGCCTATAGAGCTGCCATTGAGCCCCATGTTAAATGTCTCAAATTTGAAAGCACTATATTTCTAAAACTATGAAACATTTCAAAGTTTCCTTCTCAGGCAAACATGTCCACCGTAAGATGAACCTAAGTAGGCTAGAATGGGGTTGCTAGGTGTAAGTATGTAGGACTAGTAGCATGCCAAAGTTTGTGCTATTGCCATAGAGAATGCATTGGGCGTTTAAGTTGAATAACTCATAAACTACAAAACATAAAAATAAAAAAAAGTTCCAGCATGTGTCTCCACAGTAAGCTGAATAATAAAAAGTGTGAATGGAGTTTCTAGGTGAAAGTGACTTTTGACGTGCCTATGGAGCTGCCATTGAGCCCCATGTTAAATGTCTCAAATTTGAAAGCACTATATTTCTAAAACTATGAAACATTTCAAAGTTTCCTTTTCAGGCAAACATGTCCACCGTAAGATGAACCTAAGTAGGCTAGAATGGGGTTGCTAGGTGTAAGTATGTAGGACTAGTAGCATGCCAAAGTTTGTGCTATTGCCATAGAGAATGCATTGGGCGTTTAAGTTGAATAACTCATAAACTACAAAACATAAAAATAAAAAAAAGTTCCAGCATGTGTCTCCACAGTAAGCTGAATAATAAAAAGTGTGAATGGAGTTTCTAGGTGAAAGTGACTTTTGACGTGCCTATAGAGCTGCCATTGAGCCCCATGTTAAATGTCTCAAATTTGAAAGCACTATATTTCTAAAACTATGAAACATTTCAAAGTTTCCTTTTCAGGCAAACATGTCCACCGTAAGATGAACCTAAGTAGGCTAGAATGGGGTTGCTAGGTGTAAGTATGTAGTTACTAGTGCATGCCAAAGTTTGTGCTATTGCCATAGAGAATGCATTGGGCGTTTAAGTTAAATAACTCATAAACTACAAAACATAAAAATAAAAATAAGTTCCAGCATGTGTCTCCACAGTAAGCTGAATAATAAAAAGTGTGAATGGAGTTTCTAGGTGAAAGTGACTTTTGACGTGCCTATAGAGCTGCCATTGAGCCCCATGTTAAATGTCTCAAATTTGAAAGCACTATATTTCTAAAACTATGAAACATTTCAAAGATTCCTTTTCAGGCAAACATGTCCACCGTAAGATGAACCTAAGTAGGCTAGAATGGGGTTGCTAGGTGTAAGTATGTAGTTACTAGTGCATGCCAAAGTTTGTGCTATTGCCATAGAGAATGCATTGGGCGTTTAAGTTGAATAACTCATAAACTACAAAACATAAAAATAAAAAAAAGTTCCAGCATGTGTCTCCACAGTAAGCTGAATAATAAAAAGTGTGAATGGAGTTTCTAGGTGAAAGTGACTTTTGACGTGCCTATAGAGCTGCCATTGAGCCCCATGTTAAATGTCTCAAATTTGAAAGCACTATATTTCTAAAACTATGAAACATTTCAAAGTTTCCTTTTCAGGCAAACATGTCCACCGTAAGATGAACCTAAGTAGGCTAGAATGGGGTTGCTAGGTGTAAGTATGTAGTTACTTTGCATGCCAAAGTTTGTGCTATTGCCATAGAGAATGCATTGGGCGTTTAAGTTAAATAACTCATAAACTACAAAACATAAAAATAAAAAAAAGTTCCAGCATGTGTCTCCACAGTAAGCTGAATAATAAAAAGTGTGAATGGAGTTTCTAGGTGAAAGTGACTTTTGACGTGCCTATAGAGCTGCCATTGAGCCCCATGTTAAATGTCTCAAATTTGAAAGCACTATATTTCTAAAACTATGAAACATTTCAAAGTTTCCTTTTCAGGCAAACATGTCCACCGTAAGATGAACCTAAGTAGGCTAGAATGGGGTTGCTAGGTGTAAGTATGTAGTTACTAGTGCATGCCAAAGTTTGTGCTATTGCCATAGAGAATGCATTGGGCGTTTAAGTTAAATAACTCATAAACTACAAAACATAAAAATAAAAAAAAGTTCCAGCATGTGTCTCCACAGTAAGCTGAATAATAAAAAGTGTGAATGGAGTTTCTAGGTGAAAGTGACTTTTGACGTGCCTATAGAGCTGCCATTGAGCCCCATGTTAAATGTCTCAAATTTGAAAGCACTATATTTCTAAAACTATGAAACATTTCAAAGATTCCTTTTCAGGCAAACATGTCCACCGTAAGATGAACCTAAGTAGGCTAGAATGGGGTTGCTAGGTGTAAGTATGTAGTTACTAGTGCATGCCAAAGTTTGTGCTATTGCCATAGAGAATGCATTGGGCGTTTAAGTTGAATAACTCATAAACTACAAAACATAAAAATAAAAAAAAGTTCCAGCATGTGTCTCCACAGTAAGCTGAATAATAAAAAGTGTGAATGGAGTTTCTAGGTGAAAGTGACTTTTGACGTGCCTATAGAGCTGCCATTGAGCCCCATGTTAAATGTCTCAAATTTGAAAGCACTATATTTCTAAAACTATGAAACATTTCAAAGATTCCTTTTCAGGCAAACATGTCCACCGTAAGATGAACCTAAGTAGGCTAGAATGGGGTTGCTAGGTGTAAGTATGTAGTTACTAGTGCATGCCAAAGTTTGTGCTATTGCCATAGAGAATGCATTGGGCGTTTAAGTTAAATAACTCATAAACTACAAAACATAAAAATAAAAAAAAGTTCCAGCATGTGTCTCCACAGTAAGCTGAATAATAAAAAGTGTGAATGGAGTTTCTAGGTGAAAGTGACTTTTGACGTGCCTATAGAGCTGCCATTGAGCCCCATGTTAAATGTCTCAAATTTGAAAGCACTATATTTCTAAAACTATGAAACATTTCAAAGATTCCTTTTCAGGCAAACATGTCCACCGTAAGATGAACCTAAGTAGGCTAGAATGGGGTTGCTAGGTGTAAGTATGTAGTTACTAGTGCATGCCAAAGTTTGTGCTATTGCCATAGAGAATGCATTGGGCGTTTAAGTTGAATAACTCATAAACTACAAAACATAAAAATAAAAAAAAGTTCCAGCATGTGTCTCCACAGTAAGCTGAATAATAAAAAGTGTGAATGGAGTTTCTAGGTGAAAGTGACTTTTGACGTGCCTATAGAGCTGCCATTGAGCCCCATGTTAAATGTCTCAAATTTGAAAGCACTATATTTCTAAAACTATGAAACATTTCAAAGATTCCTTTTCAGGCAAACATGTCCACCGTAAGATGAACCTAAGTAGGCTAGAATGGGGTTGCTAGGTGTAAGTATGTAGTTACTAGTGCATGCCAAAGTTTGTGCTATTGCCATAGAGAATGCATTGGGCGTTTAAGTTAAATAACTCATAAACTACAAAACATAAAAATAAAAAAAAGTTCCAGCATGTGTCTCCACAGTAAGCTGAATAATAAAAAGTGTGAATGGAGTTTCTAGGTGAAAGTGACTTTTGACGTGCCTATAGAGCTGCCATTGAGCCCCATGTTAAATGTCTCAAATTTGAAAGCACTATATTTCTAAAACTATGAAACATTTCAAAGTTTCCTTCTCAGGCAAACATGTCCACCGTAAGATGAACCTAAGTAGGCTAGAATGGGGTTGCTAGGTGTAAGTATGTAGGACTAGTAGCATGCCAAAGTTTGTGCTATTGCCATAGAGAATGCATTGGGCGTTTAAGTTGAATAACTCATAAACTACAAAACATAAAAATAAAAAAAAGTTCCAGCATGTGTCTCCACAGTAAGCTGAATAATAAAAAGTGTGAATGGAGTTTCTAGGTGAAAGTGACTTTTGACGTGCCTATGGAGCTGCCATTGAGCCCCATGTTAAATGTCTCAAATTTGAAAGCACTATATTTCTAAAACTATGAAACATTTCAAAGTTTCCTTTTCAGGCAAACATGTCCACCGTAAGATGAACCTAAGTAGGCTAGAATGGGGTTGCTAGGTGTAAGTATGTAGGACTAGTAGCATGCCAAAGTTTGTGCTATTGCCATAGAGAATGCATTGGGCGTTTAAGTTGAATAACTCATAAACTACAAAACATAAAAATAAAAAAAAGTTCCAGCATGTGTCTCCACAGTAAGCTGAATAATAAAAAGTGTGAATGGAGTTTCTAGGTGAAAGTGACTTTTGACGTGCCTATAGAGCTGCCATTGAGCCCCATGTTAAATGTCTCAAATTTGAAAGCACTATATTTCTAAAACTATGAAACATTTCAAAGTTTCCTTTTCAGGCAAACATGTCCACCGTAAGATGAACCTAAGTAGGCTAGAATGGGGTTGCTAGGTGTAAGTATGTAGTTACTAGTGCATGCCAAAGTTTGTGCTATTGCCATAGAGAATGCATTGGGCGTTTAAGTTAAATAACTCATAAACTACAAAACATAAAAATAAAAATAAGTTCCAGCATGTGTCTCCACAGTAAGCTGAATAATAAAAAGTGTGAATGGAGTTTCTAGGTGAAAGTGACTTTTGACGTGCCTATAGAGCTGCCATTGAGCCCCATGTTAAATGTCTCAAATTTGAAAGCACTATATTTCTAAAACTATGAAACATTTCAAAGATTCCTTTTCAGGCAAACATGTCCACCGTAAGATGAACCTAAGTAGGCTAGAATGGGGTTGCTAGGTGTAAGTATGTAGTTACTAGTGCATGCCAAAGTTTGTGCTATTGCCATAGAGAATGCATTGGGCGTTTAAGTTGAATAACTCATAAACTACAAAACATAAAAATAAAAAAAAGTTCCAGCATGTGTCTCCACAGTAAGCTGAATAATAAAAAGTGTGAATGGAGTTTCTAGGTGAAAGTGACTTTTGACGTGCCTATAGAGCTGCCATTGAGCCCCATGTTAAATGTCTCAAATTTGAAAGCACTATATTTCTAAAACTATGAAACATTTCAAAGTTTCCTTTTCAGGCAAACATGTCCACCGTAAGATGAACCTAAGTAGGCTAGAATGGGGTTGCTAGGTGTAAGTATGTAGTTACTTTGCATGCCAAAGTTTGTGCTATTGCCATAGAGAATGCATTGGGCGTTTAAGTTAAATAACTCATAAACTACAAAACATAAAAATAAAAAAAAGTTCCAGCATGTGTCTCCACAGTAAGCTGAATAATAAAAAGTGTGAATGGAGTTTCTAGGTGAAAGTGACTTTTGACGTGCCTATAGAGCTGCCATTGAGCCCCATGTTAAATGTCTCAAATTTGAAAGCACTATATTTCTAAAACTATGAAACATTTCAAAGTTTCCTTTTCAGGCAAACATGTCCACCGTAAGATGAACCTAAGTAGGCTAGAATGGGGTTGCTAGGTGTAAGTATGTAGTTACTAGTGCATGCCAAAGTTTGTGCTATTGCCATAGAGAATGCATTGGGCGTTTAAGTTAAATAACTCATAAACTACAAAACATAAAAATAAAAAAAAGTTCCAGCATGTGTCTCCACAGTAAGCTGAATAATAAAAAGTGTGAATGGAGTTTCTAGGTGAAAGTGACTTTTGACGTGCCTATAGAGCTGCCATTGAGCCCCATGTTAAATGTCTCAAATTTGAAAGCACTATATTTCTAAAACTATGAAACATTTCAAAGATTCCTTTTCAGGCAAACATGTCCACCGTAAGATGAACCTAAGTAGGCTAGAATGGGGTTGCTAGGTGTAAGTATGTAGTTACTAGTGCATGCCAAAGTTTGTGCTATTGCCATAGAGAATGCATTGGGCGTTTAAGTTGAATAACTCATAAACTACAAAACATAAAAATAAAAAAAAGTTCCAGCATGTGTCTCCACAGTAAGCTGAATAATAAAAAGTGTGAATGGAGTTTCTAGGTGAAAGTGACTTTTGACGTGCCTATAGAGCTGCCATTGAGCCCCATGTTAAATGTCTCAAATTTGAAAGCACTATATTTCTAAAACTATGAAACATTTCAAAGATTCCTTTTCAGGCAAACATGTCCACCGTAAGATGAACCTAAGTAGGCTAGAATGGGGTTGCTAGGTGTAAGTATGTAGTTACTAGTGCATGCCAAAGTTTGTGCTATTGCCATAGAGAATGCATTGGGCGTTTAAGTTAAATAACTCATAAACTACAAAACATAAAAATAAAAAAAAGTTCCAGCATGTGTCTCCACAGTAAGCTGAATAATAAAAAGTGTGAATGGAGTTTCTAGGTGAAAGTGACTTTTGACGTGCCTATAGAGCTGCCATTGAGCCCCATGTTAAATGTCTCAAATTTGAAAGCACTATATTTCTAAAACTATGAAACATTTCAAAGATTCCTTTTCAGGCAAACATGTCCACCGTAAGATGAACCTAAGTAGGCTAGAATGGGGTTGCTAGGTGTAAGTATGTAGTTACTAGTGCATGCCAAAGTTTGTGCTATTGCCATAGAGAATGCATTGGGCGTTTAAGTTAAATAACTCATAAACTACAAAACATAAAAATAAAAAAAAGTTCCAGCATGTGTCTCCACAGTAAGCTGAATAATAAAAAGTGTGAATGGAGTTTCTAGGTGAAAGTGACTTTTGACGTGCCTATAGAGCTGCCATTGAGCCCCATGTTAAATGTCTCAAATTTGAAAGCACTATATTTCTAAAACTATGAAACATTTCAAAGATTCCTTTTCAGGCAAACATGTCCACCGTAAGATGAACCTAAGTAGGCTAGAATGGGGTTGCTAGGTGTAAGTATGTAGTTACTAGTGCATGCCAAAGTTTGTGCTATTGCCATAGAGAATGCATTGGGCGTTTAAGTTAAATAACTCATAAACTACAAAACATAAAAATAAAAAAAAGTTCCAGCATGTGTCTCCACAGTAAGCTGAATAATAAAAAGTGTGAATGGAGTTTCTAGGTGAAAGTGACTTTTGACGTGCCTATAGAGCTGCCATTGAGCCCCATGTTAAATGTCTCAAATTTGAAAGCACTATATTTCTAAAACTATGAAACATTTCAAAGATTCCTTTTCAGGCAAACATGTCCACCGTAAGATGAACCTAAGTAGGCTAGAATGGGGTTGCTAGGTGTAAGTATGTAGTTACTAGTGCATGCCAAAGTTTGTGCTATTGCCATAGAGAATGCATTGGGCGTTTAAGTTGAATAACTCATAAACTACAAAACATAAAAATAAAAAAAAGTTCCAGCATGTGTCTCCACAGTAAGCTGAATAATAAAAAGTGTGAATGGAGTTTCTAGGTGAAAGTGACTTTTGACGTGCCTATAGAGCTGCCATTGAGCCCCATGTTAAATGTCTCAAATTTGAAAGCACTATATTTCTAAAACTATGAAACATTTCAAAGATTCCTTTTCAGGCAAACATGTCCACCGTAAGATGAACCTAAGTAGGCTAGAATGGGGTTGCTAGGTGTAAGTATGTAGTTACTAGTGCATGCCAAAGTTTGTGCTATTGCCATAGAGAATGCATTGGGCGTTTAAGTTGAATAACTCATAAACTACAAAACATAAAAATAAAAAAAAGTTCCAGCATGTGTCTCCACAGTAAGCTGAATAATAAAAAGTGTGAATGGAGTTTCTAGGTGAAAGTGACTTTTGACGTGCCTATAGAGCTGCCATTGAGCCCCATGTTAAATGTCTCAAATTTGAAAGCACTATATTTCTAAAACTATGAAACATTTCAAAGTTTCCTTTTCAGGCAAACATGTCCACCGTAAGATGAACCTAAGTAGGCTATAATGGGGTTGCTAGGTGTAAGTATGTAGTTACTAGTGCATGCCAAAGTTTGTGCTATTGCCATAGAGAATGCATTGGGCGTTTAAGTTAAATAACTCATAAACTACAAAACATAAAAATAAAAAAAAGTTCCAGCATGTGTCTCCACAGTAAGCTGAATAATAAAAAGTGTGAATGGAGTTTCTAGGTGAAAGTGACTTTTGACGTGCCTATAGAGCTGCCATTGAGCCCCATGTTAAATGTCTCAAATTTGAAAGCACTATATTTCTAAAACTATGAAACATTTCAAAGATTCCTTTTCAGGCAAACATGTCCACCGTAAGATGAACCTAAGTAGGCTAGAATGGGGTTGCTAGGTGTAAGTATGTAGTTACTAGTGCATGCCAAAGTTTGTGCTATTGCCATAGAGAATGCATTGGGCGTTTAAGTTGAATAACTCATAAACTACAAAACATAAAAATAAAAAAAAGTTCCAGCATGTGTCTCCACAGTAAGCTGAATAATAAAAAGTGTGAATGGAGTTTCTAGGTGAAAGTGACTTTTGACGTGCCTATAGAGCTGCCATTGAGCCCCATGTTAAATGTCTCAAATTTGAAAGCACTATATTTCTAAAACTATGAAACATTTCAAAGATTCCTTTTCAGGCAAACATGTCCACCGTAAGATGAACCTAAGTAGGCTAGAATGGGGTTGCTAGGTGTAAGTATGTAGTTACTAGTGCATGCCAAAGTTTGTGCTATTGCCATAGAGAATGCATTGGGCGTTTAAGTTAAATAACTCATAAACTACAAAACATAAAAATAAAAAAAAGTTCCAGCATGTGTCTCCACAGTAAGCTGAATAATAAAAAGTGTGAATGGAGTTTCTAGGTGAAAGTGACTTTTGACGTGCCTATAGAGCTGCCATTGAGCCCCATGTTAAATGTCTCAAATTTGAAAGCACTATATTTCTAAAACTATGAAACATTTCAAAGATTCCTTTTCAGGCAAACATGTCCACCGTAAGATGAACCTAAGTAGGCTAGAATGGGGTTGCTAGGTGTAAGTATGTAGTTACTAGTGCATGCCAAAGTTTGTGCTATTGCCATAGAGAATGCATTGGGCGTTTAAGTTAAATAACTCATAAACTACAAAACATAAAAATAAAAAAAAGTTCCAGCATGTGTCTCCACAGTAAGCTGAATAATAAAAAGTGTGAATGGAGTTTCTAGGTGAAAGTGACTTTTGACGTGCCTATAGAGCTGCCATTGAGCCCCATGTTAAATGTCTCAAATTTGAAAGCACTATATTTCTAAAACTATGAAACATTTCAAAGATTCCTTTTCAGGCAAACATGTCCACCGTAAGATGAACCTAAGTAGGCTAGAATGGGGTTGCTAGGTGTAAGTATGTAGTTACTAGTGCATGCCAAAGTTTGTGCTATTGCCATAGAGAATGCATTGGGCGTTTAAGTTAAATAACTCATAAACTACAAAACATAAAAATAAAAAAAAGTTCCAGCATGTGTCTCCACAGTAAGCTGAATAATAAAAAGTGTGAATGGAGTTTCTAGGTGAAAGTGACTTTTGACGTGCCTATAGAGCTGCCATTGAGCCCCATGTTAAATGTCTCAAATTTGAAAGCACTATATTTCTAAAACTATGAAACATTTCAAAGATTCCTTTTCAGGCAAACATGTCCACCGTAAGATGAACCTAAGTAGGCTAGAATGGGGTTGCTAGGTGTAAGTATGTAGTTACTAGTGCATGCCAAAGTTTGTGCTATTGCCATAGAGAATGCATTGGGCGTTTAAGTTGAATAACTCATAAACTACAAAACATAAAAATAAAAAAACGTTCCAGCATGTGTCTCCACAGTAAGCTGAATAATAAAAAGTGTGAATGGAGTTTCTAGGTGAAAGTGACTTTTGACGTGCCTATAGAGCTGCCATTGAGCCCCATGTTAAATGTCTCAAATTTGAAAGCACTATATTTCTAAAACTATGAAACATTTCAAAGATTCCTTTTCAGGCAAACATGTCCACCGTAAGATGAACCTAAGTAGGCTAGAATGGGGTTGCTAGGTGTAAGTATGTAGTTACTAGTGCATGCCAAAGTTTGTGCTATTGCCATAGAGAATGCATTGGGCGTTTAAGTTGAATAACTCATAAACTACAAAACATAAAAATAAAAAAAAGTTCCAGCATGTGTCTCCACAGTAAGCTGAATAATAAAAAGTGTGAATGGAGTTTCTAGGTGAAAGTGACTTTTGACGTGCCTATAGAGCTGCCATTGAGCCCCATGTTAAATGTCTCAAATTTGAAAGCACTATATTTCTAAAACTATGAAACATTTCAAAGTTTCCTTTTCAGGCAAACATGTCCACCGTAAGATGAACCTAAGTAGGCTATAATGGGGTTGCTAGGTGTAAGTATGTAGTTACTAGTGCATGCCAAAGTTTGTGCTATTGCCATAGAGAATGCATTGGGCGTTTAAGTTAAATAACTCATAAACTACAAAACATAAAAATAAAAAAAAGTTCCAGCATGTGTCTCCACAGTAAGCTGAATAATAAAAAGTGTGAATGGAGTTTCTAGGTGAAAGTGACTTTTGACGTGCCTATAGAGCTGCCATTGAGCCCCATGTTAAATGTCTCAAATTTGAAAGCACTATATTTCTAAAACTATGAAACATTTCAAAGATTCCTTTTCAGGCAAACATGTCCACCGTAAGATGAACCTAAGTAGGCTAGAATGGGGTTGCTAGGTGTAAGTATGTAGTTACTAGTGCATGCCAAAGTTTGTGCTATTGCCATAGAGAATGCATTGGGCGTTTAAGTTGAATAACTCATAAACTACAAAACATAAAAATAAAAAAAAGTTCCAGCATGTGTCTCCACAGTAAGCTGAATAATAAAAAGTGTGAATGGAGTTTCTAGGTGAAAGTGACTTTTGACGTGCCTATAGAGCTGCCATTGAGCCCCATGTTAAATGTCTCAAATTTGAAAGCACTATATTTCTAAAACTATGAAACATTTCAAAGATTCCTTTTCAGGCAAACATGTCCACCGTAAGATGAACCTAAGTAGGCTAGAATGGGGTTGCTAGGTGTAAGTATGTAGTTACTAGTGCATGCCAAAGTTTGTGCTATTGCCATAGAGAATGCATTGGGCGTTTAAGTTAAATAACTCATAAACTACAAAACATAAAAATAAAAAAAAGTTCCAGCATGTGTCTCCACAGTAAGCTGAATAATAAAAAGTGTGAATGGAGTTTCTAGGTGAAAGTGACTTTTGACGTGCCTATAGAGCTGCCATTGAGCCCCATGTTAAATGTCTCAAATTTGAAAGCACTATATTTCTAAAACTATGAAACATTTCAAAGATTCCTTTTCAGGCAAACATGTCCACCGTAAGATGAACCTAAGTAGGCTAGAATGGGGTTGCTAGGTGTAAGTATGTAGTTACTAGTGCATGCCAAAGTTTGTGCTATTGCCATAGAGAATGCATTGGGCGTTTAAGTTAAATAACTCATAAACTACAAAACATAAAAATAAAAAAAAGTTCCAGCATGTGTCTCCACAGTAAGCTGAATAATAAAAAGTGTGAATGGAGTTTCTAGGTGAAAGTGACTTTTGACGTGCCTATAGAGCTGCCATTGAGCCCCATGTTAAATGTCTCAAATTTGAAAGCACTATATTTCTAAAACTATGAAACATTTCAAAGATTCCTTTTCAGGCAAACATGTCCACCGTAAGATGAACCTAAGTAGGCTAGAATGGGGTTGCTAGGTGTAAGTATGTAGTTACTAGTGCATGCCAAAGTTTGTGCTATTGCCATAGAGAATGCATTGGGCGTTTAAGTTAAATAACTCATAAACTACAAAACATAAAAATAAAAAAAAGTTCCAGCATGTGTCGCCACAGTAAGCTGAATAATAAAAAGTGTGAATGGAGTTTCTAGGTGAAAGTGACTTTTGACGTGCCTATAGAGCTGCCATTGAGCCCCATGTTAAATGTCTCAAATTTGAAAGCACTATATTTCTAAAACTATGAAACATTTCAAAGATTCCTTTTCAGGCAAACATGTCCACCGTAAGATGAACCTAAGTAGGCTAGAATGGGGTTGCTAGGTGTAAGTATGTAGTTACTAGTGCATGCCAAAGTTTGTGCTATTGCCATAGAGAATGCATTGGGCGTTTAAGTTGAATAACTCATAAACTACAAAACATAAAAATAAAAAAAAGTTCCAGCATGTGTCTCCACAGTAAGCTGAATAATAAAAAGTGTGAATGGAGTTTCTAGGTGAAAGTGACTTTTGACGTGCCTATAGAGCTGCCATTGAGCCCCATGTTAAATGTCTCAAATTTGAAAGCACTATATTTCTAAAACTATGAAACATTTCAAAGATTCCTTTTCAGGCAAACATGTCCACCGTAAGATGAACCTAAGTAGGCTAGAATGGGGTTGCTAGGTGTAAGTATGTAGTTACTAGTGCATGCCAAAGTTTGTGCTATTGCCATAGAGAATGCATTGGGCGTTTAAGTTGAATAACTCATAAACTACAAAACATAAAAATAAAAAAAAGTTCCAGCATGTGTCTCCACAGTAAGCTGAATAATAAAAAGTGTGAATGGAGTTTCTAGGTGAAAGTGACTTTTGACGTGCCTATAGAGCTGCCATTGAGCCCCATGTTAAATGTCTCAAATTTGAAAGCACTATATTTCTAAAACTATGAAACATTTAAAAGTTTCCTTTTCAGGCAAACATGTCCACCGTAAGATGAACCTAAGTAGGCTATAATGGGGTTGCTAGGTGTAAGTATGTAGTTACTAGTGCATGCCAAAGTTTGTGCTATTGCCATAGAGAATGCATTGGGCGTTTAAGTTAAATAACTCATAAACTACAAAACATAAAAATAAAAAAAAGTTCCAGCATGTGTCTCCACAGTAAGCTGAATAATAAAAAGTGTGAATGGAGTTTCTAGGTGAAAGTGACTTTTGACGTGCCTATAGAGCTGCCATTGAGCCCCATGTTAAATGTCTCAAATTTGAAAGCACTATATTTCTAAAACTATGAAACATTTCAAAGTTTCCTTCTCAGGCAAACATGTCCACCGTAAGATGAACCTAAGTAGGCTAGAATGGGGTTGCTAGGTGTAAGTATGTAGGACTAGTAGCATGCCAAAGTTTGTGCTATTGCCATAGAGAATGCATTGGGCGTTTAAGTTGAATAACTCATAAACTACAAAACATAAAAATAAAAAAAAGTTCCAGCATGTGTCTCCACAGTAAGCTGAATAATAAAAAGTGTGAATGGAGTTTCTAGGTGAAAGTGACTTTTGACGTGCCTATGGAGCTGCCATTGAGCCCCATGTTAAATGTCTCAAATTTGAAAGCACTATATTTCTAAAACTATGAAACATTTCAAAGTTTCCTTTTCAGGCAAACATGTCCACCGTAAGATGAACCTAAGTAGGCTAGAATGGGGTTGCTAGGTGTAAGTATGTAGGACTAGTAGCATGCCAAAGTTTGTGCTATTGCCATAGAGAATGCATTGGGCGTTTAAGTTGAATAACTCATAAACTACAAAACATAAAAATAAAAAAAAGTTCCAGCATGTGTCTCCACAGTAAGCTGAATAATAAAAAGTGTGAATGGAGTTTCTAGGTGAAAGTGACTTTTGACGTGCCTATAGAGCTGCCATTGAGCCCCATGTTAAATGTCTCAAATTTGAAAGCACTATATTTCTAAAACTATGAAACATTTCAAAGTTTCCTTTTCAGGCAAACATGTCCACCGTAAGATGAACCTAAGTAGGCTAGAATGGGGTTGCTAGGTGTAAGTATGTAGTTACTAGTGCATGCCAAAGTTTGTGCTATTGCCATAGAGAATGCATTGGGCGTTTAAGTTAAATAACTCATAAACTACAAAACATAAAAATAAAAAAAAGTTCCAGCATGTGTCTCCACAGTAAGCTGAATAATAAAAAGTGTGAATGGAGTTTCTAGGTGAAAGTGACTTTTGACGTACCTATAGAGCTGCCATTGAGCCCCATGTTAAATGTCTCAAATTTGAAAGCACTATATTTCTAAAACTATGAAACATTTCAAAGATTCCTTTTCAGGCAAACATGTCCACCGTAAGATGAACCTAAGTAGGCTAGAATGGGGTTGCTAGGTGTAAGTATGTAGTTACTAGTGCATGCCAAAGTTTGTGCTATTGCCATAGAGAATGCATTGGGCGTTTAAGTTGAATAACTCATAAACTACAAAACATAAAAATAAAAAAAAGTTCCAGCATGTGTCTCCACAGTAAGCTGAATAATAAAAAGTGTGAATGGAGTTTCTAGGTGAAAGTGACTTTTGACGTGCCTATAGAGCTGCCATTGAGCCCCATGTTAAATGTCTCAAATTTGAAAGCACTATATTTCTAAAACTATGAAACATTTCAAAGATTCCTTTTCAGGCAAACATGTCCACCGTAAGATGAACCTAAGTAGGCTAGAATGGGGTTGCTAGGTGTAAGTATGTAGTTACTAGTGCATGCCAAAGTTTGTGCTATTGCCATAGAGAATGCATTGGGCGTTTAAGTTGAATAACTCATAAACTACAAAACATAAAAATAAAAAAAAGTTCCAGCATGTGTCTCCACAGTAAGCTGAATAATAAAAAGTGTGAATGGAGTTTCTAGGTGAAAGTGACTTTTGACGTGCCTATAGAGCTGCCATTGAGCCCCATGTTAAATGTCTCAAATTTGAAAGCACTATATTTCTAAAACTATGAAACATTTCAAAGATTCCTTTTCAGGCAAACATGTCCACCGTAAGATGACCCTAAGTAGGCTAGAATGGGGTTGCTAGGTGTAAGTATGTAGTTACTAGTGCATGCCAAAGTTTGTGCTATTGCCATTGAGAATGCATTGGGCGTTTAAGTTGAATAACTCATAAACTACAAAACATAAAAATAAAAAAAAGTTCCAGCATGTGTCTCCACAGTAAGCTGAATAATAAAAAGTGTGAATGGAGTTTCTAGGTGAAAGTGACTTTTGACGTGCCTATAGAGCTGCCATTGAGCCCCATGTTAAATGTCTCAAATTTGAAAGCACTATATTTCTAAAACTATGAAACATTTCAAAGATTCCTTTTCAGGCAAACATGTCCACCGTAAGATGAACCTAAGTAGGCTAGAATGGGGTTGCTAGGTGTAAGTATGTAGTTACTAGTGCATGCCAAAGTTTGTGCTATTGCCATAGAGAATGCATTGGGCGTTTAAGTTGAATAACTCATAAACTACAAAACATAAAAATAAAAAAAAGTTCCAGCATGTGTCTCCACAGTAAGCTGAATAATAAAAAGTGTGAATGGAGTTTCTAGGTGAAAGTGACTTTTGACGTGCCTATAGAGCTGCCATTGAGCCCCATGTTAAATGTCTCAAATTTGAAAGCACTATATTTCTAAAACTATGAAACATTTCAAAGATTCCTTTTCAGGCAAACATGTCCACCGTAAGATGAACCTAAGTAGGCTAGAATGGGGTTGCTAGGTGTAAGTATGTAGTTACTAGTGCATGCCAAAGTTTGTGCTATTGCCATAGAGAATGCATTGGGCGTTTAAGTTGAATAACTCATAAACTACAAAACATAAAAATAAAAAAAAGTTCCAGCATGTGTCTCCACAGTAAGCTGAATAATAAAAAGTGTGAATGGAGTTTCTAGGTGAAAGTGACTTTTGACGTGCCTATAGAGCTGCCATTGAGCCCCATGTTAAATGTCTCAAATTTGAAAGCACTATATTTCTAAAACTATGAAACATTTCAAAGATTCCTTTTCAGGCAAACATGTCCACCGTAAGATGACCCTAAGTAGGCTAGAATGGGGTTGCTAGGTGTAAGTATGTAGTTACTAGTGCATGCCAAAGTTTGTGCTATTGCCATTGAGAATGCATTGGGCGTTTAAGTTGAATAACTCATAAACTACAAAACATAAAAATAAAAAAAAGTTCCAGCATGTGTCTCCACAGTAAGCTGAATAATAAAAAGTGTGAATGGAGTTTCTAGGTGAAAGTGACTTTTGACGTGCCTATAGAGCTGCCATTGAGCCCCATGTTAAATGTCTCAAATTTGAAAGCACTATATTTCTAAAACTATGAAACATTTCAAAGATTCCTTTTCAGGCAAACATGTCCACCGTAAGATGAACCTAAGTAGGCTAGAATGGGGTTGCTAGGTGTAAGTATGTAGTTACTAGTGCATGCCAAAGTTTGTGCTATTGCCATAGAGAATGCATTGGGCGTTTAAGTTGAATAACTCATAAACTACAAAACATAAAAATAAAAAAAAGTTCCAGCATGTGTCTCCACAGTAAGCTGAATAATAAAAAGTGTGAATGGAGTTTCTAGGTGAAAGTGACTTTTGACGTGCCTATAGAGCTGCCATTGAGCCCCATGTTAAATGTCTCAAATTTGAAAGCACTATATTTCTAAAACTATGAAACATTTCAAAGTTTCCTTCTCAGGCAAACATGTCCACCGTAAGATGAACCTAAGTAGGCTAGAATGGGGTTGCTAGGTGTAAGTATGTAGTTACTAGTGCATGCCAAAGTTTGTGCTATTGCCATAGAGAATGCATTGGGCGTTTAAGTTAAATAACTCATAAACTACAAAACATAAAAATAAAAAAAAGTTCCAGCATGTGTCTCCACAGTAAGCTGAATAATAAAAAGTGTGAATGGAGTTTCTAGGTGAAAGTGACTTTTGACGTGCCTATAGAGCTGCCATTGAGCCCCATGTTAAATGTCTCAAATTTGAAAGCACTATATTTCTAAAACTATGAAACATTTCAAAGATTCCTTTTCAGGCAAACATGTCCACCGTAAGATGAACCTAAGTAGGCTAGAATGGGGTTGCTAGGTGTAAGTATGTAGTTACTAGTGCATGCCAAAGTTTGTGCTATTGCCATAGAGAATGCATTGGGCGTTTAAGTTGAATAACTCATAAACTACAAAACATAAAAATAAAAAAAAGTTCCAGCATGTGTCTCCACAGTAAGCTGAATAATAAAAAGTGTGAATGGAGTTTCTAGGTGAAAGTGACTTTTGACGTGCCTATAGAGCTGCCATTGAGCCCCATGTTAAATGTCTCAAATTTGAAAGCACTATATTTCTAAAACTATGAAACATTTCAAAGATTCCTTTTCAGGCAAACATGTCCACCGTAAGATGAACCTAAGTAGGCTAGAATGGGGTTGCTAGGTGTAAGTATGTAGTTACTAGTGCATGCCAAAGTTTGTGCTATTGCCATAGAGAATGCATTGGGCGTTTAAGTTGAATAACTCATAAACTACAAAACATAAAAATAAAAAAAAGTTCCAGCATGTGTCTCCACAGTAAGCTGAATAATAAAAAGTGTGAATGGAGTTTCTAGGTGAAAGTGACTTTTGACGTGCCTATAGAGCTGCCATTGAGCCCCATGTTAAATGTCTCAAATTTGAAAGCACTATATTTCTAAAACTATGAAACATTTCAAAGATTCCTTTTCAGGCAAACATGTCCACCGTAAGATGAACCTAAGTAGGCTAGAATGGGGTTGCTAGGTGTAAGTATGTAGTTACTAGTGCATGCCAAAGTTTGTGCTATTGCCATAGAGAATGCATTGGGCGTTTAAGTTAAATAACTCATAAACTACAAAACATAAAAATAAAAAAAAGTTCCAGCATGTGTCTCCACAGTAAGCTGAATAATAAAAAGTGTGAATGGAGTTTCTAGGTGAAAGTGACTTTTGACGTGCCTATAGAGCTGCCATTGAGCCCCATGTTAAATGTCTCAAATTTGAAAGCACTATATTTCTAAAACTATGAAACATTTCAAAGATTCCTTTTCAGGCAAACATGTCCACCGTAAGATGAACCTAAGTAGGCTAGAATGGGGTTGCTAGGTGTAAGTATGTAGTTACTAGTGCATGCCAAAGTTTGTGCTATTGCCATAGAGAATGCATTGGGCGTTTAAGTTAAATAACTCATAAACTACAAAACATAAAAATAAAAAAAAGTTCCAGCATGTGTCTCCACAGTAAGCTGAATAATAAAAAGTGTGAATGGAGTTTCTAGGTGAAAGTGACTTTTGACGTGCCTATAGAGCTGCCATTGAGCCCCATGTTAAATGTCTCAAATTTGAAAGCACTATATTTCTAAAACTATGAAACATTTCAAAGATTCCTTTTCAGGCAAACATGTCCACCGTAAGATGAACCTAAGTAGGCTAGAATGGGGTTGCTAGGTGTAAGTATGTAGTTACTAGTGCATGCCAAAGTTTGTGCTATTGCCATAGAGAATGCATTGGGCGTTTAAGTTAAATAACTCATAAACTACAAAACATAAAAATAAAAAAAAGTTCCAGCATGTGTCGCCACAGTAAGCTGAATAATAAAAAGTGTGAATGGAGTTTCTAGGTGAAAGTGACTTTTGACGTGCCTATAGAGCTGCCATTGAGCCCCATGTTAAATGTCTCAAATTTGAAAGCACTATATTTCTAAAACTATGAAACATTTCAAAGATTCCTTTTCAGGCAAACATGTCCACCGTAAGATGAACCTAAGTAGGCTAGAATGGGGTTGCTAGGTGTAAGTATGTAGTTACTAGTGCATGCCAAAGTTTGTGCTATTGCCATAGAGAATGCATTGGGCGTTTAAGTTGAATAACTCATAAACTACAAAACATAAAAATAAAAAAAAGTTCCAGCATGTGTCTCCACAGTAAGCTGAATAATAAAAAGTGTGAATGGAGTTTCTAGGTGAAAGTGACTTTTGACGTGCCTATAGAGCTGCCATTGAGCCCCATGTTAAATGTCTCAAATTTGAAAGCACTATATTTCTAAAACTATGAAACATTTCAAAGATTCCTTTTCAGGCAAACATGTCCACCGTAAGATGAACCTAAGTAGGCTAGAATGGGGTTGCTAGGTGTAAGTATGTAGTTACTAGTGCATGCCAAAGTTTGTGCTATTGCCATAGAGAATGCATTGGGCGTTTAAGTTGAATAACTCATAAACTACAAAACATAAAAATAAAAAAAAGTTCCAGCATGTGTCTCCACAGTAAGCTGAATAATAAAAAGTGTGAATGGAGTTTCTAGGTGAAAGTGACTTTTGACGTGCCTATAGAGCTGCCATTGAGCCCCATGTTAAATGTCTCAAATTTGAAAGCACTATATTTCTAAAACTATGAAACATTTAAAAGTTTCCTTTTCAGGCAAACATGTCCACCGTAAGATGAACCTAAGTAGGCTATAATGGGGTTGCTAGGTGTAAGTATGTAGTTACTAGTGCATGCCAAAGTTTGTGCTATTGCCATAGAGAATGCATTGGGCGTTTAAGTTAAATAACTCATAAACTACAAAACATAAAAATAAAAAAAAGTTCCAGCATGTGTCTCCACAGTAAGCTGAATAATAAAAAGTGTGAATGGAGTTTCTAGGTGAAAGTGACTTTTGACGTGCCTATAGAGCTGCCATTGAGCCCCATGTTAAATGTCTCAAATTTGAAAGCACTATATTTCTAAAACTATGAAACATTTCAAAGTTTCCTTCTCAGGCAAACATGTCCACCGTAAGATGAACCTAAGTAGGCTAGAATGGGGTTGCTAGGTGTAAGTATGTAGGACTAGTAGCATGCCAAAGTTTGTGCTATTGCCATAGAGAATGCATTGGGCGTTTAAGTTGAATAACTCATAAACTACAAAACATAAAAATAAAAAAAAGTTCCAGCATGTGTCTCCACAGTAAGCTGAATAATAAAAAGTGTGAATGGAGTTTCTAGGTGAAAGTGACTTTTGACGTGCCTATGGAGCTGCCATTGAGCCCCATGTTAAATGTCTCAAATTTGAAAGCACTATATTTCTAAAACTATGAAACATTTCAAAGTTTCCTTTTCAGGCAAACATGTCCACCGTAAGATGAACCTAAGTAGGCTAGAATGGGGTTGCTAGGTGTAAGTATGTAGGACTAGTAGCATGCCAAAGTTTGTGCTATTGCCATAGAGAATGCATTGGGCGTTTAAGTTGAATAACTCATAAACTACAAAACATAAAAATAAAAAAAAGTTCCAGCATGTGTCTCCACAGTAAGCTGAATAATAAAAAGTGTGAATGGAGTTTCTAGGTGAAAGTGACTTTTGACGTGCCTATAGAGCTGCCATTGAGCCCCATGTTAAATGTCTCAAATTTGAAAGCACTATATTTCTAAAACTATGAAACATTTCAAAGTTTCCTTTTCAGGCAAACATGTCCACCGTAAGATGAACCTAAGTAGGCTAGAATGGGGTTGCTAGGTGTAAGTATGTAGTTACTAGTGCATGCCAAAGTTTGTGCTATTGCCATAGAGAATGCATTGGGCGTTTAAGTTAAATAACTCATAAACTACAAAACATAAAAATAAAAAAAAGTTCCAGCATGTGTCTCCACAGTAAGCTGAATAATAAAAAGTGTGAATGGAGTTTCTAGGTGAAAGTGACTTTTGACGTACCTATAGAGCTGCCATTGAGCCCCATGTTAAATGTCTCAAATTTGAAAGCACTATATTTCTAAAACTATGAAACATTTCAAAGATTCCTTTTCAGGCAAACATGTCCACCGTAAGATGAACCTAAGTAGGCTAGAATGGGGTTGCTAGGTGTAAGTATGTAGTTACTAGTGCATGCCAAAGTTTGTGCTATTGCCATAGAGAATGCATTGGGCGTTTAAGTTGAATAACTCATAAACTACAAAACATAAAAATAAAAAAAAGTTCCAGCATGTGTCTCCACAGTAAGCTGAATAATAAAAAGTGTGAATGGAGTTTCTAGGTGAAAGTGACTTTTGACGTGCCTATAGAGCTGCCATTGAGCCCCATGTTAAATGTCTCAAATTTGAAAGCACTATATTTCTAAAACTATGAAACATTTCAAAGATTCCTTTTCAGGCAAACATGTCCACCGTAAGATGAACCTAAGTAGGCTAGAATGGGGTTGCTAGGTGTAAGTATGTAGTTACTAGTGCATGCCAAAGTTTGTGCTATTGCCATAGAGAATGCATTGGGCGTTTAAGTTGAATAACTCATAAACTACAAAACATAAAAATAAAAAAAAGTTCCAGCATGTGTCTCCACAGTAAGCTGAATAATAAAAAGTGTGAATGGAGTTTCTAGGTGAAAGTGACTTTTGACGTGCCTATAGAGCTGCCATTGAGCCCCATGTTAAATGTCTCAAATTTGAAAGCACTATATTTCTAAAACTATGAAACATTTCAAAGATTCCTTTTCAGGCAAACATGTCCACCGTAAGATGACCCTAAGTAGGCTAGAATGGGGTTGCTAGGTGTAAGTATGTAGTTACTAGTGCATGCCAAAGTTTGTGCTATTGCCATTGAGAATGCATTGGGCGTTTAAGTTGAATAACTCATAAACTACAAAACATAAAAATAAAAAAAAGTTCCAGCATGTGTCTCCACAGTAAGCTGAATAATAAAAAGTGTGAATGGAGTTTCTAGGTGAAAGTGACTTTTGACGTGCCTATAGAGCTGCCATTGAGCCCCATGTTAAATGTCTCAAATTTGAAAGCACTATATTTCTAAAACTATGAAACATTTCAAAGATTCCTTTTCAGGCAAACATGTCCACCGTAAGATGAACCTAAGTAGGCTAGAATGGGGTTGCTAGGTGTAAGTATGTAGTTACTAGTGCATGCCAAAGTTTGTGCTATTGCCATAGAGAATGCATTGGGCGTTTAAGTTGAATAACTCATAAACTACAAAACATAAAAATAAAAAAAAGTTCCAGCATGTGTCTCCACAGTAAGCTGAATAATAAAAAGTGTGAATGGAGTTTCTAGGTGAAAGTGACTTTTGACGTGCCTATAGAGCTGCCATTGAGCCCCATGTTAAATGTCTCAAATTTGAAAGCACTATATTTCTAAAACTATGAAACATTTCAAAGATTCCTTTTCAGGCAAACATGTCCACCGTAAGATGAACCTAAGTAGGCTAGAATGGGGTTGCTAGGTGTAAGTATGTAGTTACTAGTGCATGCCAAAGTTTGTGCTATTGCCATAGAGAATGCATTGGGCGTTTAAGTTGAATAACTCATAAACTACAAAACATAAAAATAAAAAAAAGTTCCAGCATGTGTCTCCACAGTAAGCTGAATAATAAAAAGTGTGAATGGAGTTTCTAGGTGAAAGTGACTTTTGACGTGCCTATAGAGCTGCCATTGAGCCCCATGTTAAATGTCTCAAATTTGAAAGCACTATATTTCTAAAACTATGAAACATTTCAAAGATTCCTTTTCAGGCAAACATGTCCACCGTAAGATGACCCTAAGTAGGCTAGAATGGGGTTGCTAGGTGTAAGTATGTAGTTACTAGTGCATGCCAAAGTTTGTGCTATTGCCATTGAGAATGCATTGGGCGTTTAAGTTGAATAACTCATAAACTACAAAACATAAAAATAAAAAAAAGTTCCAGCATGTGTCTCCACAGTAAGCTGAATAATAAAAAGTGTGAATGGAGTTTCTAGGTGAAAGTGACTTTTGACGTGCCTATAGAGCTGCCATTGAGCCCCATGTTAAATGTCTCAAATTTGAAAGCACTATATTTCTAAAACTATGAAACATTTCAAAGATTCCTTTTCAGGCAAACATGTCCACCGTAAGATGAACCTAAGTAGGCTAGAATGGGGTTGCTAGGTGTAAGTATGTAGTTACTAGTGCATGCCAAAGTTTGTGCTATTGCCATAGAGAATGCATTGGGCGTTTAAGTTGAATAACTCATAAACTACAAAACATAAAAATAAAAAAAAGTTCCAGCATGTGTCTCCACAGTAAGCTGAATAATAAAAAGTGTGAATGGAGTTTCTAGGTGAAAGTGACTTTTGACGTGCCTATAGAGCTGCCATTGAGCCCCATGTTAAATGTCTCAAATTTGAAAGCACTATATTTCTAAAACTATGAAACATTTCAAAGTTTCCTTCTCAGGCAAACATGTCCACCGTAAGATGAACCTAAGTAGGCTAGAATGGGGTTGCTAGGTGTAAGTATGTAGTTACTAGTGCATGCCAAAGTTTGTGCTATTGCCATAGAGAATGCATTGGGCGTTTAAGTTAAATAACTCATAAACTACAAAACATAAAAATAAAAAAAAGTTCCAGCATGTGTCTCCACAGTAAGCTGAATAATAAAAAGTGTGAATGGAGTTTCTAGGTGAAAGTGACTTTTGACGTGCCTATAGAGCTGCCATTGAGCCCCATGTTAAATGTCTCAAATTTGAAAGCACTATATTTCTAAAACTATGAAACATTTCAAAGATTCCTTTTCAGGCAAACATGTCCACCGTAAGATGAACCTAAGTAGGCTAGAATGGGGTTGCTAGGTGTAAGTATGTAGTTACTAGTGCATGCCAAAGTTTGTGCTATTGCCATAGAGAATGCATTGGGCGTTTAAGTTGAATAACTCATAAACTACAAAACATAAAAATAAAAAAAAGTTCCAGCATGTGTCTCCACAGTAAGCTGAATAATAAAAAGTGTGAATGGAGTTTCTAGGTGAAAGTGACTTTTGACGTGCCTATAGAGCTGCCATTGAGCCCCATGTTAAATGTCTCAAATTTGAAAGCACTATATTTCTAAAACTATGAAACATTTCAAAGATTCCTTTTCAGGCAAACATGTCCACCGTAAGATGACCCTAAGTAGGCTAGAATGGGGTTGCTAGGTGTAAGTATGTAGTTACTAGTGCATGCCAAAGTTTGTGCTATTGCCATTGAGAATGCATTGGGCGTTTAAGTTGAATAACTCATAAACTACAAAACATAAAAATAAAAAAAAGTTCCAGCATGTGTCTCCACAGTAAGCTGAATAATAAAAAGTGTGAATGGAGTTTCTAGGTGAAAGTGACTTTTGACGTGCCTATAGAGCTGCCATTGAGCCCCATGTTAAATGTCTCAAATTTGAAAGCACTATATTTCTAAAACTATGAAACATTTCAAAGATTCCTTTTCAGGCAAACATGTCCACCGTAAGATGAACCTAAGTAGGCTAGAATGGGGTTGCTAGGTGTAAGTATGTAGTTACTAGTGCATGCCAAAGTTTGTGCTATTGCCATAGAGAATGCATTGGGCGTTTAAGTTGAATAACTCATAAACTACAAAACATAAAAATAAAAAAAAGTTCCAGCATGTGTCTCCACAGTAAGCTGAATAATAAAAAGTGTGAATGGAGTTTCTAGGTGAAAGTGACTTTTGACGTGCCTATAGAGCTGCCATTGAGCCCCATGTTAAATGTCTCAAATTTGAAAGCACTATATTTCTAAAACTATGAAACATTTCAAAGTTTCCTTCTCAGGCAAACATGTCCACCGTAAGATGAACCTAAGTAGGCTAGAATGGGGTTGCTAGGTGTAAGTATGTAGTTACTAGTGCATGCCAAAGTTTGTGCTATTGCCATAGAGAATGCATTGGGCGTTTAAGTTAAATAACTCATAAACTACAAAACATAAAAATAAAAAAAAGTTCCAGCATGTGTCTCCACAGTAAGCTGAATAATAAAAAGTGTGAATGGAGTTTCTAGGTGAAAGTGACTTTTGACGTGCCTATAGAGCTGCCATTGAGCCCCATGTTAAATGTCTCAAATTTGAAAGCACTATATTTCTAAAACTATGAAACATTTCAAAGATTCCTTTTCAGGCAAACATGTCCACCGTAAGATGAACCTAAGTAGGCTAGAATGGGGTTGCTAGGTGTAAGTATGTAGTTACTAGTGCATGCCAAAGTTTGTGCTATTGCCATAGAGAATGCATTGGGCGTTTAAGTTGAATAACTCATAAACTACAAAACATAAAAATAAAAAAAAGTTCCAGCATGTGTCTCCACAGTAAGCTGAATAATAAAAAGTGTGAATGGAGTTTCTAGGTGAAAGTGACTTTTGACGTGCCTATAGAGCTGCCATTGAGCCCCATGTTAAATGTCTCAAATTTGAAAGCACTATATTTCTAAAACTATGAAACATTTCAAAGATTCCTTTTCAGGCAAACATGTCCACCGTAAGATGAACCTAAGTAGGCTAGAATGGGGTTGCTAGGTGTAAGTATGTAGTTACTAGTGCATGCCAAAGTTTGTGCTATTGCCATAGAGAATGCATTGGGCGTTTAAGTTGAATAACTCATAAACTACAAAACATTAAAAAAAAAAAAAGTTCCAGCATGTGTCTCCACAGTAAGCTGAATAATAAAAAGTGTGAATGGAGTTTCTAGGTGAAAGTGACTTTTGACGTGCCTATAGAGCTGCCATTGAGCCCCATGTTAAATGTCTCAAATTTGAAAGCACTATATTTCTAAAACTATGAAACATTTCAAAGATTCCTTTTCAGGCAAACATGTCCACCGTAAGATGAACCTAAGTAGGCTAGAATGGGGTTGCTAGGTGTAAGTATGTAGTTACTAGTGCATGCCAAAGTTTGTGCTATTGCCATAGAGAATGCATTGGGCGTTTAAGTTGAATAACTCATAAACTACAAAACATAAAAATAAAAAAAAGTTCCAGCATGTGTCTCCACAGTAAGCTGAATAATAAAAAGTGTGAATGGAGTTTCTAGGTGAAAGTGACTTTTGACGTGCCTATAGAGCTGCCATTGAGCCCCATGTTAAATGTCTCAAATTTGAAAGCACTATATTTCTAAAACTATGAAACATTTCAAAGATTCCTTTTCAGGCAAACATGTCCACCGTAAGATGAACCTAAGTAGGCTAGAATGGGGTTGCTAGGTGTAAGTATGTAGTTACTAGTGCATGCCAAAGTTTGTGCTATTGCCATAGAGAATGCATTGGGCGTTTAAGTTGAATAACTCATAAACTACAAAACATAAAAATAAAAAAAAGTTCCAGCATGTGTCTCCACAGTAAGCTGAATAATAAAAAGTGTGAATGGAGTTTCTAGGTGAAAGTGACTTTTGACGTGCCTATAGAGCTGCCATTGAGCCCCATGTTAAATGTCTCAAATTTGAAAGCACTATATTTCTAAAACTATGAAACATTTCAAAGATTCCTTTTCAGGCAAACATGTCCACCGTAAGATGACCCTAAGTAGGCTAGAATGGGGTTGCTAGGTGTAAGTATGTAGTTACTAGTGCATGCCAAAGTTTGTGCTATTGCCATTGAGAATGCATTGGGCGTTTAAGTTGAATAACTCATAAACTACAAAACATAAAAATAAAAAAAAGTTCCAGCATGTGTCTCCACAGTAAGCTGAATAATAAAAAGTGTGAATGGAGTTTCTAGGTGAAAGTGACTTTTGACGTGCCTATAGAGCTGCCATTGAGCCCCATGTTAAATGTCTCAAATTTGAAAGCACTATATTTCTAAAACTATGAAACATTTCAAAGATTCCTTTTCAGGCAAACATGTCCACCGTAAGATGAACCTAAGTAGGCTAGAATGGGGTTGCTAGGTGTAAGTATGTAGTTACTAGTGCATGCCAAAGTTTGTGCTATTGCCATAGAGAATGCATTGGGCGTTTAAGTTGAATAACTCATAAACTACAAAACATAAAAATAAAAAAAAGTTCCAGCATGTGTCTCCACAGTAAGCTGAATAATAAAAAGTGTGAATGGAGTTTCTAGGTGAAAGTGACTTTTGACGTGCCTATAGAGCTGCCATTGAGCCCCATGTTAAATGTCTCAAATTTGAAAGCACTATATTTCTAAAACTATGAAACATTTCAAAGTTTCCTTCTCAGGCAAACATGTCCACCGTAAGATGAACCTAAGTAGGCTAGAATGGGGTTGCTAGGTGTAAGTATGTAGTTACTAGTGCATGCCAAAGTTTGTGCTATTGCCATAGAGAATGCATTGGGCGTTTAAGTTAAATAACTCATAAACTACAAAACATAAAAATAAAAAAAAGTTCCAGCATGTGTCTCCACAGTAAGCTGAATAATAAAAAGTGTGAATGGAGTTTCTAGGTGAAAGTGACTTTTGACGTGCCTATAGAGCTGCCATTGAGCCCCATGTTAAATGTCTCAAATTTGAAAGCACTATATTTCTAAAACTATGAAACATTTCAAAGATTCCTTTTCAGGCAAACATGTCCACCGTAAGATGAACCTAAGTAGGCTAGAATGGCGTTGCTAGGTGTAAGTATGTAGTTACTAGTGCATGCCAAAGTTTGTGCTATTGCCATAGAGAATGCATTGGGCGTTTAAGTTGAATAACTCATAAACTACAAAACATAAAAATAAAAAAAAGTTCCAGCATGTGTCTCCACAGTAAGCTGAATAATAAAAAGTGTGAATGGAGTTTCTAGGTGAAAGTGACTTTTGACGTGCCTATAGAGCTGCCATTGAGCCCCATGTTAAATGTCTCAAATTTGAAAGCACTATATTTCTAAAACTATGAAACATTTCAAAGATTCCTTTTCAGGCAAACATGTCCACCGTAAGATGACCCTAAGTAGGCTAGAATGGGGTTGCTAGGTGTAAGTATGTAGTTACTAGTGCATGCCAAAGTTTGTGCTATTGCCATTGAGAATGCATTGGGCGTTTAAGTTGAATAACTCATAAACTACAAAACATAAAAATAAAAAAAAGTTCCAGCATGTGTCTCCACAGTAAGCTGAATAATAAAAAGTGTGAATGGAGTTTCTAGGTGAAAGTGACTTTTGACGTGCCTATAGAGCTGCCATTGAGCCCCATGTTAAATGTCTCAAATTTGAAAGCACTATATTTCTAAAACTATGAAACATTTCAAAGATTCCTTTTCAGGCAAACATGTCCACCGTAAGATGAACCTAAGTAGGCTAGAATGGGGTTGCTAGGTGTAAGTATGTAGTTACTAGTGCATGCCAAAGTTTGTGCTATTGCCATAGAGAATGCATTGGGCGTTTAAGTTGAATAACTCATAAACTACAAAACATAAAAATAAAAAAAAGTTCCAGCATGTGTCTCCACAGTAAGCTGAATAATAAAAAGTGTGAATGGAGTTTCTAGGTGAAAGTGACTTTTGACGTGCCTATAGAGCTGCCATTGAGCCCCATGTTAAATGTCTCAAATTTGAAAGCACTATATTTCTAAAACTATGAAACATTTCAAAGTTTCCTTCTCAGGCAAACATGTCCACCGTAAGATGAACCTAAGTAGGCTAGAATGGGGTTGCTAGGTGTAAGTATGTAGTTACTAGTGCATGCCAAAGTTTGTGCTATTGCCATAGAGAATGCATTGGGCGTTTAAGTTAAATAACTCATAAACTACAAAACATAAAAATAAAAAAAAGTTCCAGCATGTGTCTCCACAGTAAGCTGAATAATAAAAAGTGTGAATGGAGTTTCTAGGTGAAAGTGACTTTTGACGTGCCTATAGAGCTGCCATTGAGCCCCATGTTAAATGTCTCAAATTTGAAAGCACTATATTTCTAAAACTATGAAACATTTCAAAGATTCCTTTTCAGGCAAACATGTCCACCGTAAGATGAACCTAAGTAGGCTAGAATGGGGTTGCTAGGTGTAAGTATGTAGTTACTAGTGCATGCCAAAGTTTGTGCTATTGCCATAGAGAATGCATTGGGCGTTTAAGTTGAATAACTCATAAACTACAAAACATAAAAATAAAAAAAAGTTCCAGCATGTGTCTCCACAGTAAGCTGAATAATAAAAAGTGTGAATGGAGTTTCTAGGTGAAAGTGACTTTTGACGTGCCTATAGAGCTGCCATTGAGCCCCATGTTAAATGTCTCAAATTTGAAAGCACTATATTTCTAAAACTATGAAACATTTCAAAGATTCCTTTTCAGGCAAACATGTCCACCGTAAGATGAACCTAAGTAGGCTAGAATGGGGTTGCTAGGTGTAAGTATGTAGTTACTAGTGCATGCCAAAGTTTGTGCTATTGCCATAGAGAATGCATTGGGCGTTTAAGTTGAATAACTCATAAACTACAAAACATTAAAAAAAAAAAAAGTTCCAGCATGTGTCTCCACAGTAAGCTGAATAATAAAAAGTGTGAATGGAGTTTCTAGGTGAAAGTGACTTTTGACGTGCCTATAGAGCTGCCATTGAGCCCCATGTTAAATGTCTCAAATTTGAAAGCACTATATTTCTAAAACTATGAAACATTTCAAAGATTCCTTTTCAGGCAAACATGTCCACCGTAAGATGAACCTAAGTAGGCTAGAATGGGGTTGCTAGGTGTAAGTATGTAGTTACTAGTGCATGCCAAAGTTTGTGCTATTGCCATAGAGAATGCATTGGGCGTTTAAGTTGAATAACTCATAAACTACAAAACATAAAAATAAAAAAAAGTTCCAGCATGTGTCTCCACAGTAAGCTGAATAATAAAAAGTGTGAATGGAGTTTCTAGGTGAAAGTGACTTTTGACGTGCCTATAGAGCTGCCATTGAGCCCCATGTTAAATGTCTCAAATTTGAAAGCACTATATTTCTAAAACTATGAAACATTTCAAAGTTTCCTTTTCAGGCAAACATGTCCACCGTAAGATGAACCTAAGTAGGCTAGAATGGGGTTGCTAGGTGTAAGTATGTAGTTACTAGTGCATGCCAAAGTTTGTGCTATTGCCATAGAGAATGCATTGGGCGTTTAAGTTGAATAACTCATAAACTACAAAACATAAAAATAAAAAAAAGTTCCAGCATGTGTCTCCACAGTAAGCTGAATAATAAAAAGTGTGAATGGAGTTTCTAGGTGAAAGTGACTTTTGACGTGCCTATGGAGCTGCCATTGAGCCCCATGTTAAATGTCTCAAATTTGAAAGCACTATATTTCTAAAACTATGAAACATTTCAAAGTTTCCTTTTCAGGCAAACATGTCCACCGTAAGATGAACCTAAGTAGGCTAGAATGGGGTTGCTAGGTGTAAGTATGTAGGACTAGTAGCATGCCAAAGTTTGTGCTATTGCCATAGAGAATGCATTGGGCGTTTAAGTTGAATAACTCATAAACTACAAAACATAAAAATAAAAAAAAGTTCCAGCATGTGTCTCCACAGTAAGCTGAATAATAAAAAGTGTGAATGGAGTTTCTAGGTGAAAGTGACTTTTGACGTGCCTATAGAGCTGCCATTGAGCCCCATGTTAAATGTCTCAAATTTGAAAGCACTATATTTCTAAAACTATGAAACATTTCAAAGTTTCCTTTTCAGGCAAACATGTCCACCGTAAGATGAACCTAAGTAGGCTAGAATGGGGTTGCTAGGTGTAAGTATGTAGTTACTAGTGCATGCCAAAGTTTGTGCTATTGCCATAGAGAATGCATTGGGCGTTTAAGTTAAATAACTCATAAACTACAAAACATAAAAATAAAAAAAAGTTCCAGCATGTGTCTCCACAGTAAGCTGAATAATAAAAAGTGTGAATGGAGTTTCTAGGTGAAAGTGACTTTTGACGTGCCTATAGAGCTGCCATTGAGCCCCATGTTAAATGTCTCAAATTTGAAAGCACTATATTTCTAAAACTATGAAACATTTCAAAGATTCCTTTTCAGGCAAACATGTCCACCGTAAGATGAACCTAAGTAGGCTAGAATGGGGTTGCTAGGTGTAAGTATGTAGTTACTAGTGCATGCCAAAGTTTGTGCTATTGCCATAGAGAATGCATTGGGCGTTTAAGTTGAATAACTCATAAACTACAAAACATAAAAATAAAAAAAAGTTCCAGCATGTGTCTCCACAGTAAGCTGAATAATAAAAAGTGTGAATGGAGTTTCTAGGTGAAAGTGACTTTTGACGTGCCTATAGAGCTGCCATTGAGCCCCATGTTAAATGTCTCAAATTTGAAAGCACTATATTTCTAAAACTATGAAACATTTCAAAGATTCCTTTTCAGGCAAACATGTCCACCGTAAGATGAACCTAAGTAGGCTAGAATGGGGTTGCTAGGTGTAAGTATGTAGTTACTAGTGCATGCCAAAGTTTGTGCTATTGCCATAGAGAATGCATTGGGCGTTTAAGTTAAATAACTCATAAACTACAAAACATAAAAATAAAAAAAACGTTCCAGCATGTGTCTCCACAGTAAGCTGAATAATAAAAAGTGTGAATGGAGTTTCTAGGTGAAAGTGACTTTTGACGTGCCTATAGAGCTGCCATTGAGCCCCATGTTAAATGTCTCAAATTTGAAAGCACTATATTTCTAAAACTATGAAACATTTCAAAGATTCCTTTTCAGGCAAACATGCCCACCGTAAGATGAACCTAAGTAGGCTAGAATGGGGTTGCTAGGTGTAAGTATGTAGTTACTAGTGCATGCCAAAGTTTGTGCTATTGCCATAGAGAATGCATTGGGCGTTTAAGTTGAATAACTCATAAACTACAAAACATAAAAATAAAAAAAAGTTCCAGCATGTGTCTCCACAGTAAGCTGAATAATAAAAAGTGTGAATGGAGTTTCTAGGTGAAAGTGACTTTTGACGTGCCTATAGAGCTGCCATTGAGCCCCATGTTAAATGTCTCAAATTTGAAAGCACTATATTTCTAAAACTATGAAACATTTCAAAGATTCCTTTTCAGGCAAACATGTCCACCGTAAGATGAACCTAAGTAGGCTAGAATGGGGTTGCTAGGTGTAAGTATGTAGTTACTAGTGCATGCCAAAGTTTGTGCTATTGCCATAGAGAATGCATTGGGCGTTTAAGTTGAATAACTCATAAACTACAAAACATAAAAATAAAAAAAAGTTCCAGCATGTGTCTCCACAGTAAGCTGAATAATAAAAAGTGTGAATGGAGTTTCTAGGTGAAAGTGACTTTTGACGTGCCTATAGAGCTGCCATTGAGCCCCATGTTAAATGTCTCAAATTTGAAAGCACTATATTTCTAAAACTATGAAACATTTCAAAGTTTCCTTTTCAGGCAAACATGTCCACCGTAAGATGAACCTAAGTAGGCTAGAATGGGGTTGCTAGGTGTAAGTATGTAGTTACTAGTGCATGCCAAAGTTTGTGCTATTGCCATAGAGAATGCATTGGGCGTTTAAGTTCAATAACTCATAAACTACAAAACATAAAAATAAAAAAAAGTTCCAGCATGTGTCTCCACAGTAAGCTGAATAATAAAAAGTGTGAATGGAGTTTCTAGGTGAAAGTGACTTTTGACGTGCCTATAGAGCTGCCATTGAGCCCCATGTTAAATGTCTCAAATTTGAAAGCACTATATTTCTAAAACTATGAAACATTTCAAAGTTTCCTTCTCAGGCAAACATGTCCACCGTAAGATGAACCTAAGTAGGCTAGAATGGGGTTGCTAGGTGTAAGTATGTAGGACTAGTAGCATGCCAAAGTTTGTGCTATTGCCATAGAGAATGCATTGGGCGTTTAAGTTGAATAACTCATAAACTACAAAACATAAAAATAAAAAAAAGTTCCAGCATGTGTCTCCACAGTAAGCTGAATAATAAAAAGTGTGAATGGAGTTTCTAGGTGAAAGTGACTTTTGACGTGCCTATGGAGCTGCCATTGAGCCCCATGTTAAATGTCTCAAATTTGAAAGCACTATATTTCTAAAACTATGAAACATTTCAAAGTTTCCTTTTCAGGCAAACATGTCCACCGTAAGATGAACCTAAGTAGGCTAGAATGGGGTTGCTAGGTGTAAGTATGTAGGACTAGTAGCATGCCAAAGTTTGTGCTATTGCCATAGAGAATGCATTGGGCGTTTAAGTTGAATAACTCATAAACTACAAAACATAAAAATAAAAAAAAGTTCCAGCATGTGTCTCCACAGTAAGCTGAATAATAAAAAGTGTGAATGGAGTTTCTAGGTGAAAGTGACTTTTGACGTGCCTATAGAGCTGCCATTGAGCCCCATGTTAAATGTCTCAAATTTGAAAGCACTATATTTCTAAAACTATGAAACATTTCAAAGTTTCCTTTTCAGGCAAACATGTCCACCGTAAGATGAACCTAAGTAGGCTAGAATGGGGTTGCTAGGTGTAAGTATGTAGTTACTAGTGCATGCCAAAGTTTGTGCTATTGCCATAGAGAATGCATTGGGCGTTTAAGTTAAATAACTCATAAACTACAAAACATAAAAATAAAAAAAAGTTCCAGCATGTGTCTCCACAGTAAGCTGAATAATAAAAAGTGTGAATGGAGTTTCTAGGTGAAAGTGACTTTTGACGTACCTATAGAGCTGCCATTGAGCCCCATGTTAAATGTCTCAAATTTGAAAGCACTATATTTCTAAAACTATGAAACATTTCAAAGATTCCTTTTCAGGCAAACATGTCCACCGTAAGATGAACCTAAGTAGGCTAGAATGGGGTTGCTAGGTGTAAGTATGTAGTTACTAGTGCATGCCAAAGTTTGTGCTATTGCCATAGAGAATGCATTGGGCGTTTAAGTTGAATAACTCATAAACTACAAAACATAAAAATAAAAAAAAGTTCCAGCATGTGTCTCCACAGTAAGCTGAATAATAAAAAGTGTGAATGGAGTTTCTAGGTGAAAGTGACTTTTGACGTGCCTATAGAGCTGCCATTGAGCCCCATGTTAAATGTCTCAAATTTGAAAGCACTATATTTCTAAAACTATGAAACATTTCAAAGATTCCTTTTCAGGCAAACATGTCCACCGTAAGATGAACCTAAGTAGGCTAGAATGGGGTTGCTAGGTGTAAGTATGTAGTTACTAGTGCATGCCAAAGTCTGTGCTATTGCCATAGAGAATGCATTGGTTGTTTAAGTTAAATAACTCATAAACTACAAAACATAAAAATAAAAAAAAGTTCCAGCATGTGTCTCCACAGTAAGCTGAATAATAAAAAGTGTGAATGGAGTTTCTAGGTGAAAGTGACTTTTGACGTGCCTATAGAGCTGCCATTGAGCCCCATGTTAAATGTCTCAAATTTGAAAGCACTATATTTCTAAAACTATGAAACATTTCAAAGATTCCTTTTCAGGCAAACATGTCCACCGTAAGATGAACCTAAGTAGGCTAGAATGGGGTTGCTAGGTGTAAGTATGTAGTTACTAGTGCATGCCAAAGTTTGTGCTATTGCCATAGAGAATGCATTGGGCGTTTAAGTTGAATAACTCATAAACTACAAAACATAAAAAAAAAAAAAAGTTCCAGCATGTGTCTCCACAGTAAGCTGAATAATAAAAAGTGTGAATGGAGTTTCTAGGTGAAAGTGACTTTTGACGTGCCTATAGAGCTGCCATTGAGCCCCATGTTAAATGTCTCAAATTTGAAAGCACTATATTTCTAAAACTATGAAACATTTCAAAGATTCCTTTTCAGGCAAACATGTCCACCGTAAGATGACCCTAAGTAGGCTAGAATGGGGTTGCTAGGTGTAAGTATGTAGTTACTAGTGCATGCCAAAGTTTGTGCTATTGCCATTGAGAATGCATTGGGCGTTTAAGTTGAATAACTCATAAACTACAAAACATAAAAATAAAAAAAAGTTCCAGCATGTGTCTCCACAGTAAGCTGAATAATAAAAAGTGTGAATGGAGTTTCTAGGTGAAAGTGACTTTTGACGTGCCTATAGAGCTGCCATTGAGCCCCATGTTAAATGTCTCAAATTTGAAAGCACTATATTTCTAAAACTATGAAACATTTCAAAGATTCCTTTTCAGGCAAACATGTCCACCGTAAGATGAACCTAAGTAGGCTAGAATGGGGTTGCTAGGTGTAAGTATGTAGGACTAGTAGCATGCCAAAGTTTGTGCTATTGCCATAGAGAATGCATTGGGCGTTTATTAATTCATTTATGTCCAATGTTTTGTATTTAGTTCATAAAGTTGACATAAGTATAACTAAATGCATTTGAAATTAAATAAAAATGTGTTGCACTGCGAGTCTGCGACACGTTTTGAGCTTGTAGATCGGCAATTTTTGCCAGACAGACCTTGCTATTTTTTAGATACCAAGGTCTGTGCCATGATATAGAGGGTATGCGCATGTCAATGGAAAATCGAGTGGCAAAGTGAGTTTAACGTTGTTTAAAGCAATCAGATAGGAGTTTTCGGTTTGGATGTATGGGTGGCCAAGGCCAGAAAGTAGTTTTTTGCCACTCGGTAGGCGTTTCTGCATTATTTCCGGGTGTCACATGCATGCCCTCTATATTATTAAAATGGTCATGGTGTGTTTGTGAGTGCTGTTGGCCTTTCTCCTTTAACAGGACGTGTACATGGAGGTGATAAGTGTTGGTGTCTGCTTTATCGTCATAATTAAATCAAAATTTGACGGTTCTCCTTTTTTTTTTTTTCTGTCAGGGCCTCTTCCAGTTCCACACGTCATGGCAAGCGGGGAGAAATTAAAACATCTGCGTCCACAAGTGGGATTTTGTAAAGTGCTGCATGGTCTAAGAGGAAACGCACCAGCAGTCCGAATGCCAGCTGTGGACCAACATACGCAAACCTCGACTTACAGCCAGCAGATTCAGAAAAGCCTGCACCCATGTTCGTGGGGAATCTTCCGCCAAAGCCTTGGCAGCCCGCATTCTTAAAGGAACTCCTCAGACAGCCGCAATGAAAAGAGGTCTGGATCTGGAGCCAGAAATGCTGAGGAGATATGCAGACTGCTTTGATGTGTCTGTGACACAATGTGGCATCATAATCCACCCTGATGCACCTCACCTTGGAGCTAGCCCTGATGGTAAAGTCATCGATCCACAGGGAACACCACCATTTGGGCTGGTTGAGATAAAAAGTTGTGCTGTTGAAGACCTAGCCCTGGAACATGACTGCCATGATAATTATCATGACAGTCATGCAGTAACTTTGCCCTGTTTTTTGCAGTCGCTGCATTTACAAGATTTCCGTATATATAAACATTCAGATTTCAAATATAAAGTACTCACAAAGTGTCCCACGGGTGTTAGTTAGTAGCAGCGCGAGCGATTAGAATTGCTGCGTCCCGCGTTCTTTAATAAAAAGCATTTTTGTCCGAGCTCTCCGGCTACTTCTTTCAAACGGGGTTCGTTTGGGAAATCCACAGTTGCACACCGGGAGCGCACTCGCCTATTAGTCTGTATTGGCAGGGCGGTCAGCGTACCTATATCGAACACACCGAGTGCCACCCTCCTCCCGACCGATAGGGGCGCGTAGTTGAAAGCCAATGGCAAAATAACACCTCGGATAAAAATGCTTTTTATTAAACAACGCGGGATGCATAAATTCTAATCGCTGGCGCTGCTACTAACTAACACCCGTGGGACACTTTGTGAGTACTTTATATTTGAAATGCGAATGTTTATATATTTTAATTATTTGTAAATGTAGCGTCTGCAAAAACCAGGGTGAAGTTGCGTCATGACTCTCGTATGAATACGAGAGTCATGTTTACAGGGCTATTGAAGACCAGACACAAGTTAAACACCTCAACACAGTAAACGGCAAGCTGTACCTTCAGAAGAGCCATAAATACTACCATCAAGTTCAGGGTCAGCTAGCCTTAAGTGGTCTTCAGTGGTGTGACTTCATCACAGACACTCTCACTGACTATGCAGTTGAAAGGATTTACAGAGATGAAGAGATTATCCAATCAATGAGAGAGAAACTTGATCATTTTTACTTCAATGTGTACATGGATGTGTTCTTAAGCCGGTAAAAAGGAGATTGATTGATTGAAATATGTATTAACAGTTTGCAGAATTGCAGTACATTGCAAGCACAAACTCAATACAAAGTAGGGATGCACTATAATTATCGGCCCGATAATATATTATACAGTATATATACTTTATTACTTACTTACTACTTAACTTTATTACTCTTTTACAACGTTTACCATACTCAACAATATTACTTTTTTACCTCCAAAAACTAGGTACGTAGCAAATAGCTAAACCTAATAATTCAATATTTCAAACGTTCTTTCACAGAGAAGCCGAGATTTGACAATTTGTAGCGGTCGACAGTACTTATGCTGCTTGTGCACTTATGGCCTACTTGTGTGCAACAAGCAAGTAGTAGGCACTCGACAGAGTGCAGTTCTAGTTTTATATATTTACATATGCTTGCAGTTCCGCTTAATGATTGTTTTATCTGCTGATTGTATCTGCTGACAAAGCACCCTGCATGTCATAGGTATGATAGGTCAAAGCTGTGTTACATGTACTGTTAATCACTAGCATGTCTTGTCATATAGAAATATGCAGCATAAAAATGTTCAAAAGATGACTATCGACTCTTGTTTTTGCAATTTTTCAGTTTGGCTGATTTGCGACTCTTAAATTGGATTCAGTTCTAAAAGGAGCTGACTCAGATTGGGTTATGCTTTCATGTAATTTAATGTCACTCTTTATTCCATATTGCTTGTAATACATTTCTATGTAGTGGTATGCAGCAGGTTATCGCTATTTGCCATCCCCTAGTGCAGGGGTGCCCATTGGGGTGACTCAAGAACCACTTTCAAAATGACCAGTTCAACAAGATCTACTCACCCAAAGAAATTAACAATGATCCCATTACTGATATGTTTAAAAATGTACCTGAGGGGGCTTTGGAATAGTGATACTAGCTTTACATATAGTAAGACAAACACACCTGGAATGGGAAATGGAGGGACAAATGTAATTGGTAGGGTAATTCTTGTGCACAACAATCTTGCAAACAAAGTATTTCATTACGGGTGTGAGTTGCCATGCCATTGATAAAAGTTGAAGTTAAACAGGCTTTTACTGACGACAGGTAACATGTAACACAAATTAAATCAAGAAAATTTACACTTAATTTTTGCTTCGTTACAAGGAGGGAAAAAAGGAAAACCATGTCATCTAATCAAGCACAAACAGATCTCAGAACTGAAAGGATTTTCAGACGCATGTTCTTAACTCAAATCTTTGCTTCTGGGGGGGTCCCTGGAATGACATATTTTCAGATGGGGGTCTCAGCCAAATGCATCTAATTCTAGGGGTCCTTGACATTAAATAGTTTGAGAACACTGACATAGAAACAGGGTTTTTCAGAAAACTTATGACTTAGACATTTGGTAGAATCTGGTCTCAGTCCTAAATGGGTTAAAATAACAAGCACACAAGAATAGCTGATTTAACACCACAAGTTATGTGCTTGAAGATCGGGTGTGCTTCATTAGAAAACATGCAGACAATTTCTCAATATTTATAAAAACTCAGGCTTAAACAATTTAAATAAAATTGATGTTTATAGCAGACTCCTCACTCAAATGTGCACTTGCAGTTTGGGCAACTCCAAAGCAAACTCCACATGTCCCAACATTTTATTTACCTGCCATAGTGTCAACCCCTTACCCCCGTGTCGGATGCAGTATCGGGACATCTCTAGTACTTTTATAACATTCCTGACTTGACTTGGGGAAAAAGGTGACGTGAATGGACGGAGGCTTCAGACTGGTTTGTCCCCTTCGACATCCAGAGGCCCCATGTAGTTGGACATGATGCAACAGATGCTCCACAGCTGATTGACTGAACCGGTCATAGCCAGAGGAACGAGTCCATCCCAGATGTGGTACTCCTTCACTCTGCGTATGGCCCTTTCTACCAAAATCCTTAGACGGGCAATCTGCTGGGTCTTACGCGTGTCCTCCGCGCTGAGCTGAGCAGATTTCTTCAGAGGAGGAATGATGAGTGTTGCCCCCACATCAGAAAGCATGTTCTCTATTAGAAATCCCTTGTCCGCCATTACTGCATCTCCAGGTTCAAGTAACTGTAACAGCTGTGATTTACGAGTTATTTCGATGTCTGAGATGGAGCCCGTATACAGTTTGGAAACGAAGGTGACTACCCCACATGGAGAGATTCCAATCAGACCTTTAAAAGTGGTGTGGTTTTTGTAGTTGGAAAACATTTCTGACTGTAGTGACAGGGCGGATGGAGTTTCACAGCGTATTTCTGTGCAGTCTATTATGACTCTGACTTTAGGGCAGTAGATCTTGAACTTGTCAGGCATTGTAGCTTGTACTTGCTGTCTGGTCATCCACAATGGTAGTGAGCCCAGAACAAGAAAAAGGTAGCTAGTCCACGTTAAGATGTTGCGACTAACTGTGGATTGGCTGACCTTGAATATGGTTGACAAAGTTCTCTCATGAAGCCCGGCTGCAACACGACAGAGGAACATGAAAAACTGATCAATGAGTGGGAGTTTGCGACGAGGGCTACAGGTAGGTAGATCTTGTGCCGTTCGCTGTGCCTTGGTCCAGTACACTAGTTTTGAAGCCGAGGGTTTAATTGACTCCCAAAACACAGTGAAAACCTCCTTCGAGATGAATCTGGTGTAAAAACGGTAGTCTTCGTCTGTAACACAATACTGGTAAATAAGGGGCTGCTCCACATCAACCTTCGTCTGAGCAAGCTCCTTCTCCAGCATTATGACCGTGAGCTCCAAGTCTCGTATTCTTCCAGAGGCAGTGTCCAGTTTAGCTTAAGAAGGAGGGAAAAAAAGGACACATGATCTATGCATTTTCCAATCTAATTCACTAAAACAGTCTTGGAGCAGACATTAAAGATAAATCACCGGCACTTCAGTTGTTCAATAAAAAAAAACGTTATTATTAAAAAGTTAACTTTTTGGTCAAGGACTTGTCAGATGTCCTTGACTATAATCTTAAAGATTATAGTTTTGTTTATTGAGTAAGTGAAGACACCATGCTGTCAATACTTGCATCTTTTCTGTAAGAAGACAGTACATTTTGTATACTAACCAGGAGATGGACGGGCATCATAATCGTGATCTTTGGAGACTGCACCTGCAGTGTACTGCCTCGTTTGTACAGTCCCCAGTTCACTGTCCTCTGTCCTCTGTGATGTTGTCCTCTGTCCACCAGACTGTCCCCTGTCTGCTGGAATGTCCCCTGTCTGCTGGTCTGTTCCTCCATGTCCTCTGTAGTCGGTGCTTCCCCCTGGGGCTAAGGGTCGGCGATATGGAAAATATATGACTATCTTTTCATTCAGGTTACATGATATTACCACAATATTTTTTTCATGCGTTTTTTAGGGTTATTATTCAAGTTACTTAACCGTACAACCACATACAAGGCATAACGTGGAGACATTTTATCACAATACGATATTTATCGCCCACCCCTACCTGGGGCAGACATCTCCGCACAGTCATCCAAGACAGCAGCACACAGGCGCTTCTGTGCTCGCTCGTACACCGACTCCCGTGTTCTTGAACCTATCCCAGTAGTGTAAAAAATAAATCCCAAAACATATCACCAAAGTTTCAGGTTCATGGGTAAATGCACATACATATTTTTTTTCTTTTTTCAAATGAATAGAATTTGGAGTTAAAAAAAAACTATATTGTTGAAAGGTTAAATATTATATATTCTGGTGGTAATAATTGCTGTTCAGTAACAGGGGTCTCCCATCTCTCCAGCTCTTTAATAAAACAGAAAATACAGTTGCAGGTAGGTAGCGAATTTCAACAAATTGGGAGAGTACCTATTTATCAACTTAAAATGTCAGGGGACACAGTACAGTAGTGTTAAATTAAAATAGTCCATTTCAGTGGCCATCAGTAAGTAGGTACTACGGTAAAGAATAGCTACTATGAGTTGGTCTCGTCTCTTCAGGTGTTAAACCCATTCTGACCGGGCACCCATTTTGGTGTTGGCATCATGTTATGCTTTAGCTATTGAAAAATAGCAGATCTACAAGCTCATATCGCGCCACCGAGTGGCGCGATACGAGCTTGTAGGTCTGCTATTTTTGAAAAATCTAAAAAAACGACTGACATTTTTAGAATCTGATCTCAGGTCAGAGTGGGTTAATCAGACCAGTGTGTGTCCAGTGGAAACCTCGTGTGAATCTGATCTCAGGTCAGAATGGGTTAAATAGACTGGGGTTGATGATATGTTCCTGACAATAACGGGTACTTCACAGATGTTTTAGAGTTTAGACATTATGTAAAAGTAGGTGTATCTGGACTAATGAGCATCAATTTGCATTGATATATAATGATGGTTGTATTAAAAAGTCTTATAAAAAGGTTTTAATTCTGACTTATCTGCCTTTTATCTACATATTGACAAAATTGATAGGCCTATCCTGATCTGAAAATGGATTTACTGTTTACTAAAGAGCTGGAGAGACAGGCACACAACTGTAATAGTTAGGTTTACATCGTCATGTGATAATTACCCGAGTCATTCCAGAGGAATCTTGAAGGCACTCTTCCTTGTTTAATGCGAGTACGTCCACCACTGGTTTTGGTTGACTTCAGTATGTCCTCTGGATTGAAATGTTCACTGCACACGTGGGTGCTTCCACGAGTAATTATAAAACGTGGTCCCTCATCTCTCTTGATTGCTGTCACCCATTTGGCACGTATCGTTTTATCTCCCGGAAAGTCATGGAAGCTCAAATGGAGGTTTTTTTGCTTGCTGTTAGAGCAAGAAGGGACACTGCAGTGTTGTGACATACTGCAGCGGTGAGAAAGAAAAGGGGAACAATGATTTATTTCTATGGTATTAGCTTTGATATAATGTTAATTCAAAACAAGCCTCAGGAAGCTTTATTCTTCTCACACATACCTAGATGACAATGCATGCGTGTATTGGTCTGTCCGTATGAGCCCCTCACAGTAGCTCCAGGTGGCAGCAGCCAAAATCTAGCAGCTACTGTTAATCAATCTGCACAGAGGTTCCTGGTAGGTACAGGGACGACAGTCTGTTGCCACACAGACACCTGCATGTGCACTGTACAGAAAACACTGCCTGGCCCTGAAAGAAACATTAAGATGCATGTGGATAACTCAGACGAGACAGTATAAGTATCATTGCTAGCATTCTCAACCCAATCTAAGGCAATTTACAAATGTATAAATGTATCAGCCTGTTCAGTTGATAGGCCACTGGCCATGGCAGTTTCTAAGTGTGCATGTTAACATAACAATAGATGTCGGTTATATTGCCCACTTTAATGAAACTACACTCCCAACATCAGTCTGCTTAGTGGTTTCAAATGTAGCCCTCCAAGCAGAACCCAATGGTACTGACATTTTTTAGACCCAGACCATGGGGTCCTGTTCCAGCAGTATCCTGCCACGTGGCCATACATAAAACATAAACAACGTAGATAACGCCTGTCTGCGCTCTTTGACGACTTTTTTTCGTGTGAGGGCTTCTGAATCTGTGAAGTATAAGTACCCATACATGCCGCTGCGAATATCTCCTGTGGCGCAGAAGCCGTTAAGTATTTTTAATCTTTGTTTGACCGATTTGGTCGCTTTGATTCTTCTCTTCCTTCCTTGTTTATTGACACCTCATTGTACCGCCTATCTGGCTAGCTAGTGGCGCTATAGCTATGACAGAGCAGATCAGAGGCAGGGATGTAGCCGGCAGAAGCCAACCGCACACCGGGAGGCGGTACAATAAACGGTAAACAAACAAGAAGAAATAAAGCGACCAAATCGGTCAAACATATACTTAACGGCTTCCGCGCCACAGGAGATATTCGCAGCGGTTTGTATATGTACTTATAGTTCACGAATTCAGAATAACTCAAACAAAAAAAGGCCGTCAAACGCCGCAGATACGATGTTACGGAGCATATTTATGTCCGCGTTCCAAAATTCCCATACGAAAATATAGTTATGAACAGGGACCCTACAATAAAGCAACATCCAAATTTCAGAAAAGCTTTATGGAGGGTTCCGAGAGGGGCTATTTCAAATCGTTAGCCTCATAGGATAAATGCATAAGTCATTTTTTATGATTTTCGGATAATAAGGAAAAACACATTTTCTCGCAAGTATGTAAGAGTTTTTAATGCAGATTTTTACAATGGCTTCCTGAGGGGTTAACAAAATGTTTTTTACAAAAAGATAAACACGAGAGTCATTCCATAACAAAAAAAAGTGACTTAGGCCATTTTCAAGAAAATAATCTGTGACTTAGGCATTTTTTAATACATGTCTACTAAACACCTGGGGGTCTATTAGAGTGATGTTACCATACTAAACACCTGGGGGTCTATTAGAGTAATGTTAACTCCATACTAAAAACCTGGGGGTCTATTAGAGTAATGTTAACTCCATACTAAACACATGGGGGTCTATTAGAGTGATGTTACCATACTAAACACCTGGGGGTCTATTAGAGTAATGTTAACTCCATACTAAACACCTGGGGGTCTATTAGAGTAATGTTAACTCCATACTAAACACCTGGGGGTCTATTAGAGTAATGTTAACTCCATACTAAACACCTGGGGGTCTATTAGAGTGATGTTAACTCCATACTAAACACCTGGGGGTCTATTAGAGTGATGTTGACTCCATACTAAACACCTGGGGGTCTATTAGAGTGATGTTAACTCCATACTAAACACCTGGGGGTCTATTATAGTGATGTTAACTTCATACTAAACACCTGGGGGTCTATTAGAGTGATGTTAACTCCATACTAAACACCTGGGGGTCTATTAGAGTAATGTTAACTCCATACTAAACACCTGGGGGTCTATTAGAGTAATGTTAACTCCATACAGAACACCTGGGGGTCTATTAGAGTGATGTTAACTCCATACTAAACACCTGGGGGTCTATTAGAGTAATGTTAACTCCATACTAAACACCTGGGGGTCTGTTAGAGTAATGTTAACTCCATACAGAACACCTGGGGGTCTATTAGAGTGATGTTAACTCCATACTAAACACCTGGGGTCTGTTAGAGTAATGTTAACTCCATACAGAACACCTGGGGGTCTATTAGAGTAATGTTAACTCCATACTAAACACCTGGGGGTCTATTAGAGTGATGTTAACTCCATACTAAACACCTGGGGGTCTATTAGATTAATGTTAACTCCATACTAAACACCTGGGGGTCTGTTAGAGTAATGTTAACTCCATACAGAACACCTGGGGGTCTATTAGAGTGATGTTAACTCCATACTAAACACCTGGGGGTCTATTAGAGTAATGTTAACTCCATACTAAACACCTGGGGGTCTATTAGAGTGATGTTAACTCCATACTAAACACCTGGGGGTCTATTAGAGTGATGTTGACTCCATACTAAACACCTGGGGGTCTATTAGAGTGATGTTAACTCCATACTAAACACCTGGGGGTCTATTATAGTGATGTTAACTTCATACTAAACACCTGGGGGTCTATTAGAGTGATGTTAACTCCATACTAAACACCTGGGGGTCTATTAGAGTAATGTTAACTCCATACTAAACACCTGGGGGTCTATTAGAGTAATGTTAACTCCATACAGAACACCTGGGGGTCTATTAGAGTGATGTTAACTCCATACTAAACACCTGGGGGTCTATTAGAGTAATGTTAACTCCATACTAAACACCTGGGGGTCTATTAGAGTAATGTTAACTCCATACTAAACACCTGGGGGTCTATTATAGTAATGTTAACTCCATACTAAACACCTGGGGGTCTATTAGAGTGATGTTAACTCCATACTAAACACGGGGGTCTATTAGAGTAATGCTAACTCCATACTAAACACCTGGGGGTCTATTAGAGTGATGTTAACTCCATACTAAACACCTGGGGGTCTATTAGAGTAATGTTAACTCCATACTACACACCTGGGGGTCTATTAGAGTAATGTTAACTCCATACTAAACACCTGGGGGTCTATTAGAGTAATGTTAACTCCATACAGAACACCTGGGGGTCTATTAGAGTGATGTTAACTCCATACTAAACACCTGGGGGTCTATTAGAGTAATGTTAACTCCATACTAAACACCTGGGGGTCTGTTAGAGTAATGTTAACTCCATACAGAACACCTGGGGGTCTATTAGAGTGATGTTAACTCCATACTAAACACCTGGGGGTCTATTAGAGTAATGCTAACTCCATACTAAACACCTGGGGGTCTATTAGAGTAATGCTAACTCCATACTAAACACCTGGGGGTCTATTAGAGTAATGCTAACTCCATACTAAACACCTGGGGGTCTATTAGAGTAATGTTAACTCCATACTAAACACCTGGGGGTCTATTAGAGTGATGTTAACTCCATACTAAACACCTGGGGGTATATTAGAGTAATGTTAACTCCATACTAAACACCTGGGGGTATATTAGAGTGATGTTAACTCCATACTAAACACCTGGGGGTCTATTAGAGTAATGTTAACTCCATACTAAACACCTGGGGGTCTATTAGAGTGATGTTAACTCCATACTAAACACCTGGGGGTCTATTAGAGTAATGTTAACTCCATACTAAACACCTGGGGGTCTATTAGAGTGATGTTAACTCCATACTAAACACCTGGGGGTCTATTAGAGTAATGTTAACTCCATACTAAACACCTGGGGGTCTATTAGAGTGATGTTAACTCCATACTAAACACCTGGGGGTCTATTAGAGTGATGTTAACTCCATACTAAACACCTAGGGGTCTATTAGAGTAATGTTAACTCCATACTAAACACCTGGGGGTCTATTAGAGTAACTGTTGTTTGCTGTGTATGCAATGTAAAAATGCCCAAGTCACACAAAGTGAGTTAGGCGGCTACGTAAAAATGCTCAAATCACACAAGTGACTTAGGCAGATCATCATTTTTGAAGATAGTGAGCTTTGTGATTGGCTGAGGATATAGGCGATGATCCAGAACGATGCAGCAGCCCCAGGAGATCACCTGTAGGCAGAAATCTCAATTTCGCCAAAAAATGACTTAGGCATTTTTCCTATGAGGCTAACGAAATGTAGCTTTGATATCATATAATGGCAAGTTATTATACATATAAAAGGTAGGCCGAATGTTTAACAAAAATGAGCATGAACGAGAGGCTGTGTCAGTGTAACTAAAACTAACATTGTTCAGCCCCCTAGGCTATCACAAGAAAGGTGTCAGGACAAAATCACTTAAACAAATGACTAAAATGATTGATATATATGGAAACAGATTATATTAAAAGCTTTGGACAAGAGTCAAATGTATGGTGGAGGTATAGTGATCATTATACATTCATATAAAAAGGTAAAGCTTAACATAAACCAGGCTAAATACACAAGAGGAAAAACGCTAGCATTATTAGCATTCGTTAGCTTCCATTTCCAATTCCAACTAACGTAGACATTTTCACAACAGTAAAATGCAAAAGACCGATAACATTAGCAAGACAGGATCATCGCAAAGCCATAAATACCATTACCTTATAATGTACCGGTCGAAATTAAATATTGTAGCCGTAGATCAGAAGAGGTCGATAGAAACCCAATGGAGAAAAAACTATTTACCCCTCCAATGTCTTCTTCTTCTTTTTGTTGTTTTATGGCAGTTGGCAACCAGTCTCCCTCCAATGTCTAAACCGGAAGAAGAACTGACATCACGTGAATAGGGTCACGCACGCACGCGCGCGCACACACACACACACACACACACACACACAGAGGCGAGTGGCAACGTTTTATATTAAATGTAATTATGCATGAATAAATTATAAATTCATTCATATTAATATATTAATATTATTATTAATATGTCTTTGCCTTACATGAAGAATTGTTTGTATATATAACCTGCATGTCTTTAAATTGTGTTATGTAATCTCGTCAGCATTGAAAATGAGGGAGAACCTCAATTGCTCTTTCGAGAATAAATAAAGGTTTCAATCAATAAACGTTTTACTGATTCAAGAAACCAAAAAGAACAGATAGGCAGATAGGCTACTATAGAGCGTCGCCGTCATGAAAGGGGCGGGACTGCGACGCTCTATAGACATACTTACATTTTATTTGGAGTCCTCTATGATGATTTCCTGTTTTGACATAAGTTGTGTATATTCGTACGTCTCTAATTGTTTTTGATGAATTGAAAATGGTGGGCCCTATTCGTAAACAAGTGTAATGCTTTATGGTGTCGTTCACTCACAGTTAACAGTTGTTGTATTGAGTAAATGTACTGTAATTCTGCAAACTGTTAATAAATCAATCTAGCAATCGAGAGACTTGTATTTGTGAAGATGCCCCTCGCCGCTAGATGTCACTATAGTAACACTTGAACCAATGACGTAATTTTTCTCAAAGATAAAAGCCCAATGAATCCCTCTTGTTGTCGCCGGGTGCAGTGGCGTGCGCCTGTAATCCAAGTTACTGGGAGGCTGAGGCTGGCGGATCGTTTGAGCTCAGGAGTTCTGAGCTGCAGTGGACTATGTCGATCGGGTGTCCGCACTAAGTTCGGTATCGATATGGTGCTCCTGGGGGAGCCCGGGACCACCAGGTCGTCCAAGGAGGGGTGAACCGGCCCAGGTCGGAAACGGAGCAGGTCAAAGCCCCCGTGCCGCTCAGTAGTGGGTTCGCGCCTGTGAATAGACACTGTAGTGCAGCCTGAGTAATACAGCGAGACCCAGTTTTTTATGCTTTATTTTTAACCGTGCTTTCCCTCTGGCAGAGAGGTGCGCTTTATGTTAGCAGTTGCAATTAAATTAAAATGCAGAGATCTCTGCATTTACATTACATGTACATTACAACTACTTCATAATCATGACAGGCAGGTCAACATTAGGTTGAATGTTGAATGGAGCATAATTTACAATTCCTGAGAATGTGATGGTATCTTGCTTGCATTGGCTCATTTGAGCAAGACTATACACATGACTCAATGCAATATCATTTAAATTAGATTAGTACAATAATGTATGAAAAACAGCACAGAAATGTAATTATCATGACTGTAGGCTCTCATGTAAATTCTACCATATGTAAGCACCATTTATTAATTAATATCAGTAATCAACATCATTAGTGTATTTTTGTGACTTGGATCGTTTTTGCACCCACCATATCTGACGTTCGGTTGTGACTTCACTGACTTTGTGAGGTCTGACTTGTCTTCGACGTCACCGCCCCACCATACTAGACTCGACGTCGTATGAAGGTTGTATGGACGTCTACGCAGTATGCGCGCCTGAAGATTGCCCCACTGTAGACTCACGTCGTATGGACGTTGTATGGACGTCTATGCACCCTGACTAAGATTGCCCCACCGTAGACTCACGTCGTATAGAGGTTGTATGGAAGTCTACATAGGAACGTGGTTTCAAGTCTTTTTGCAACACAGCTGATCTCTAAGATTGGCCCACGAAAGAAGTCATATTAACGGCAAGAGAAAGATGTAATATTAATATTAAGTTATGTGTGCATAAACATATGAATATACATTGAATTATGGATTTTCGTATTGAAGCACACCACAGAATTGCACCTTTGGGCCCAGTGCTTTTTATTTGTTCTTTTGAATTTTAATTTAATTTTAAAATGTAAAGAAAAAAAAAAAGAGAGAAAAGGGCAAGGCTTTTGCACACCTAGAAGTGACAGGTGTGTAGGACAACCATCATGCAAAAGAAGAAACACCCGCACACTATTCAAATGCAGTGGAACGCAAATGCATAGGGAACCAGCATCGTTTCGGCCTTTAAAATGTTGAAAGCCGTCCTGCAATGAACTACATAACTGGGATTTGAACATGGAATCTCCATGCTGAGCAGTGGTTTTCAACCCTTTTCATATCAAGGCCTATTCTTTTTTCAGCATTTGAGCCACGGACCACCGCCATCATTTAACTGGGGGACCACCTGGAACCCTAGGCTAAAGGACCACTGGTGGTCCCCGGACGACTGGTTGAAAACCACTGCACTAGAGCTCTGACTACACCATCACATCTTTGACAAGTATAAGTGTTCTTTTGGACTGACCAGCAAAGCTCAGCCCAGGAGGACTTCTGGAAACTGAAGCTACATGAGTCATGTGCTCAAGTACTTTAGACTTGCGTTTTTGCCATGACAACACCTGGCTGAAAAATAAAAAAGCACATTTGAAAGGGGCACAATTTAGATTGGACGCCCTTTTACCTATATCCTCCACAACTCGTCCAATCTGGCGTAGTACCGTACACTGTAACTCTGGACAATTTCTTTACTTAAATGCATTACTATAAGGGAAGGGATTTCACTTAATTTCCACAGGATCAAACCAAACTTTTTTTTTTAAATTACTTAATTTAAAAAAAAAAGTTTTCAAACAAGGCAAATAGAAACATATAGAAAAACAAACTGAGACAACATATTCATCTTTATATATTGTATTCTTCATCATATTTACACTGGTTACAGTTCATGGTCTTCAGGGTGATAAAGCTCGCTCATCAGCCGGTAGATGTATGATGGTGCGTTTCCCCCGATATTAGAGATGAAAAGTGTAATGAGCTCAGGTGGGACATAATCAAACACTGGGCAGTGCACATTCACCTTTGAGAGAATTTCACCTAAAAAGACAAGTACAGTACCAAGACCACCATTAACAGATAGTTGCACATCAGACTCTGCAACAGTAGAAAACGGTAGAATGTATTTTTTGTTGCTTCATATAAACACATTTTGTCTTGGGTAATAAGAATGATTAGGAGTCATTTTCCCAGTCGTTTTACACAAGTTTATTTAGGAGGAATTGAGCATCGACTCAATGTTATGTTTGATTACATTCTCTTACTTTAAAAACAGTTTGAAATATCTTCCTTACCAGTGTGCACTGGTTTTTTAATCATATGTTGAACATTTCTAAACATTTGTTGAGTAGACCATTTACAACATTGGGGAAATTTGTGTTACCTTCTGTGAATGGGAGCACCTCATGTGGGGAGACAAACTTATGGAATGTATCCTCTTCATTTGGAAACTAAGGGCAGAGAATATTGTTGTCAGTCTGTAGTGAGAGATAGATTACATACAGTATCATGATAGATGGAAACAAATATATACATTTTTCAAAGTTACCTGAGGTGAGAGCTTGAACATGGGGGCACACACAATAAGCGGTGTGGAGTGATGCTTGGCTGCCAGTGCAAGAGTGTGTGTTCCATTAACGGCCCTCAGCCCACCATTTGCCAGGATGGTCTGTGTACCAATAATGACCTGAGGAGAGATCATTAGACAAGCTTACCTTGAAGTTCTAATAACCAAACCAAAACAAATAAGATTATGAAATAAATTAAGAATAAAACACTAGAGCCAATGATGCCAATATCCTCTGTCTTGTCATAGTCAATTATTTGTTTTCTTGTCAATTTGATTCATAATAAAGCACATTTAAAAACAACCCAAGGCCAACCAAAGTACTGTACAGCATAAACATTGTATACACATTACACAAGATCAAGGTTAAATAATAATAATAAATACAAAACATACAACAAAAAGGCAAATATAGACCTAAAAGAAATGTAGGAGCACATGAACAAAGCGTCCAACCATTTCTCCAAGGCAGGAGGTTAATTTAAAAGGCCTGGGACAGCAGGTAAACGTGACCAAGGAGGGTGCATACCTAACTAGATAAAGTGCTCCTAGTGCCCCTCAGGGCACATGTCTCCACCAGGGCAGGTCAGGTTGTGGCCTCCTGGTGGCGCTATAATAGGCCAATGTGAAAAGGTTGCAATTTCTTCTTGCCTTGGATGGCAATTGGATGATTTGAGGCATTTTGTTCCAAAAATTTATTTAGCAAAAAATGTGGTGCTATAACAGGCCAATGTGAAAAGGGTGGGATATATTCCTCAGCCTAGTAGGAAAGTGTAAACACTCGCTGCGCTCGTGTCTCACCACGCCTCTCACCCATTATAAAATCCACGGTAACCTGAGACCTCTTGTGGTTTATTGCTTTAATCTAAATCTCAAACATGCAGGGCAACAGAAACAGGGATTCCAGGAGATGTTTGGGAAACAAAGTAAGTTAGGTAATGAGTCTAACCAAAGTATGCCTCCCGGATTTCACGTTTATTTGGACGGGACAGCACATATTAATTACACATTCAATGCAGTGTAAATATGTCAGATTTAGCAAGGATGCCAATTTCCATCCGTAGTCCCCAAAAAACAGAAAACAGGCAACATCATTTCAGATCAAGTTGACCGACATTTTCCTGTGATTGACTGACAACATACAACATTTAGAGGTGAGTTTGCGTTGGAGTAGCCCAATTTAAAACAAGTGTCCTGTCCCCGTCAAGCCATGTGTTACATTGCTGACATGATTAGACTGAGCCTCACTGATTCCATGTATATTATGGTAAACTTTTCATTTCATAGGCCGATAACTTAGGTCGCCAGGCAGAACAGCACTCAAACAGGAATATATTTTTTGACCACGGTAATGAACCTGACACCATGGTATGCGTTACATAACCGCGGTATGGCGGTATTGCAGTAAATGCACCGAGCCCTAAGGCAAATGTTAGCCTCGGAATAGGGACACTAGGGTTCAAGTGGTTAATCCACAATCATGTTTGTTCTTCAGAACTAGATAGTATGTGTTGTCTGATCATGTAGGAAAGCCAAGTCAGTCATATTTTTTAAACTAAACTAAATAAACTCAAAGCTGTCCATCATAGAGTAGGGTGGGATTATAAACATTAAGTAGTAAGTAGTAACTGATAATTTGGTGGTGAGGTTGGGACGAATTACAATCCCAATGTACACGGCACAGGGCACTGAACCCTCATACTTTCAATTAATGTCACCTGTGTTCGGCATAATGTATTAGTGCAAGTTGGTGTAATGGCTTGACAATGTAATAGAAGGCTCAATCCCAATGTCCCCCATCTCAAGCCCTGTGGGGTAAATTACAGACTTAAGTGATCTTTCACAGAAGTCACGGCCACTTCAGTTACTGTTGCTATGGCCGTCAAACTGCAAATGTTTGTAAACTAATTCCGTAATTTAGTAAAGAAATTCAGATTTCTTTACTAAACATCTGGCAACATTTTTAGACGGGCGGTCCGTGGTCAAATATCATTTTGGGTAGCCTTGGCACAAAAAGAGTTTGAGAACTACTGATTTAGAAGGCATTTGTAGAATTGGCCTCAGGTCGTATTTAATGGGTTAACCCATTCTGACCTGAGATCAGATTCTAAAAATGTCTATTACATCCTGACAGTTTCATTATTAACCCATTCTGACCTGAGATCAGATTCTAAAAGTGTCTTCGATTTTTCAAAAATAGCAGACCTACAAGCTCGTATCGCGCCACTCGGTGGCGCGATATGAGCTTGTAGATCTGCTATTTTTCAATAGCTAAAGCATAACATGATGCCAACACCAAAATGGGTGCCCGGTCAGAATGGGTTAAGTATCAAACCACTTTCTCTCACTTTTTCCACATGGCGGTGGTACAACCCCTGCTGCTGGTGGTGGGCTACATGAATAGAAAAGATGCAGTGTTGGTCATGTACCTTATTAACCCGAGACATCACTGCAAATATGGCAGCATCTGCAATCACAGTAGTTTCAATTCCAGCTTTTGAGAGACTGGTTGCCATTTCATGTCCCTGTAGGAAGTTGAAAGCAAAACAAATGAAATTATCGCAAAATAAGTTTAAGAATTTTGTGAATTACTACCATGAAAATTATTGTTATCGTATAAAAAGGAAAGTATTTCTAAATATTGTAGCATAAATTACTTCAAACAACACGAGGCTATGGCTCGGTGTGTGTTGTGTAACCAGCAAAACCTTTATTTGTCTCACTTGACAATGTTGACATGCATATTGCCATCGCATGTTAATTGCATTTAGGTCTTCAAAAGTAAACTACAGTCCTACCTGGCAGAAGGGGGCACATTCTGCCACAATGACATGGAACTTGCGCTTGCGAGCAGCGTCTTTAAGGAAGGCCTCAACTGTGCGAGAGCGGCCGATAGTCATGATGACCTCATTGGAGTGGATGTGCTCAAGGGCCTGCATAGCGATGTTGTCAGTGGTTCCCTCTGTGATAAGATCAAGTAGGAAATATAAAGTGTATCAATAAAATGATCTTTGTGATTCTCCATTCCTTTAACATGTCCAGTTTTGTTCCTTACAAGCAAAACACAAATAAATTTAGTTACTGTACATATATAGTAAAGTAGTTATTTAATCACAAGCTCTTGTTAATACTTTTCACTGGCTCAATGTTTAACACACACACACACACACACACACACACACACACATACACACAGCTTTTCCAATATATAAAAAATGGTAGATCTACAAGCTCACAACACGCCAACTCACGATGCATTGTGAGCTTGTAGATCAGCTATGTTTTGCTACTTTTATGTGACGCGGTAGCATGACGATTAAGGAAATTCATTTACGAAAAAACAAAACAAAAACGTGAAATATGGAGATGCAAGTTTCTGGCCAACAGAAATGATATAATAAATACATACAAAATGATAACTTACCCAGCTCTGTAAGCAGCTCATTGACAGCTTCTATGACATTGGACTTAAGAAGAGGAAAATGTTGCCTAAAGTTCTCCTCACCGAGACCCCCTGACATCAGCAACTTGTGGAGAGACTCCTGTTGGTCTGTCTCTTCGCTGCTACCCCGGGACCTATTAAAAACCAAACAAATAGAAATGGCACAAGAACAAGATGCAAAACTACCACTAAAATGTGATTGGTAGGAGGCAAGGCAGGAGAGTCTCACTTTGCCTCACAAATAAATTCAGATACCAATTTATTTGATCTCTTTAATCCAAGGGGTCATACCTAGCATATTCTTCTCTAATGATCTTCAACACTCGTCTAACCATGTTTCCAACAGTGGTCTCTGAGGGCTGGGCAACAATCATCCTCCTTCCCTCCTTGCGGATAATCTCCATCAGGTCGCCTAATGCAAAACAATATATCAATTTAAGAGAAATGTGAACAGAAATAAAATGAACTGTTGAAGTTGAAGATAGTTAAGATACAGGTAAGAGGGTTACAGTAACTTACAGATACGGTATGGCACTCAAATATAAATATTAACAAACAAATTCTAGCTGACAGGCTGACACGTTTGAGAAGTTTGACAGCAGGTTGTGGTATTATGTAACATGCTAGCCCCTCTCGGAACCCTACATAAAGCTTTTCTGACATTTTGATGAGTTTTATGTAGGGTCCCTGTTCATGACTATATTTTCGTATGGGAATTCTGGAACGCGGACGTAAACATGCTCTCTAAGATCCTATCTGCGGCGTGTGACAGCCTTTTTTTGCTTGAGTTATTCTGAATTCGGGAACTTTAAATACCTATACATCCCGCTGCGAATATCTCCTGTGGCGCGGAAGCCGTTTTAATCTTTGTTTGACCGATTTGGTCGCTTTATTTCTTCTTGTTTGTTTACCGTTTATTGTACCGCCTCCCGGTGTGCGGTTGGCTTGTGCGGCTACGTCCGGCTACGTCCCTGCCTCTGATCTGCTCTGTCATAGCTATAGCGCCACTAGCTAGCCAGATAGGCGGTACAATGATGTGTCAATAAACAAGGAAGGAAGAGAAGAATCAAAGCGACCAAATCGGTCAAACAAAGATTAAAAATACTTAACGGCTTCCGCGCCACAGGAGATATTCGCAGCGGCATGTATGGGTACTTATACTTCACAGATTCAGAAACCCTCACACTAAAAAAAATCGTCAAAGAGCGCAGACAGGCCATAAACACGTTGTTTATGTTTTAGTATGGCTGCGTACCAGGTGGCAGGATACTGATGCAACAGGACCCAATGCACTGGGTCTAACAAATGTCAGAAACTTCAGTAGCATTGGGTTCTGCTTGGAGGGCTAGTAACATGCGTACATGGGTACGCTGCGCACACAGGTACATGGTTAATTGGTGGTGTAGCGAATCTTGTAGACCAGACCCATTAAAGATGCTGTAGTCTGTCGTCAACCCCAGCTACTAGCCTAAGATTTAGACTCTCGTAGACGCATTTAATCGATGACGTACCGTATTTACGTATACGAGAGTAAATCTTAGGCTAACCCTAAACCATTCCAGCCTATCAAAAGTCCCAGAGATTATTTATTAGTTAGTTTTTCTGTGGAGTTCTGTGTGGCCCTGAAATTAAAATGTTTATATAGTAACCAGCTGGTAAATCAACCTGCACTGCTCCATCGCGCGTTGGATGCAATTCTGCGGAGCAACGCAGTCGTTTCTCGGGCAGTTTCTGCGGAGCCACGGAGCGGCCCTGTCCCACTGCCCCCAAGCTTTAAGTCGGTTAGAAAGACTTCGATTCTCTCCGTGAGATCGGTTTCCCTGTCTGTCGCAGGCATGTCGTCAAAAGACGATTAGTTTTAGTTAAAAATGTCAACACGTTTTGTTTGCATCAGCAGCAGGAGTAATTTCTCTCGGAAGTTGTACATTAACACTAGGGAGAGTTTCCGGGTCAGTACTACAAAACTAAGCCTGATTGGTCTATCACGTGAGGGCGTCACCAGAGTGGGCGTAAACAGAGTCACTTTGGTCACTTGCCAGCATAGAGTATACTTGCCAGTCCAACAACAAATGCATTACATGATACATCTATATTTGGTCTCTTCTTGAAATTAGTGTACTTCTTGAAATCATTATTATGTGTCTTCATTGCTTGTTACATTTTATGTATAGTCCTTCAAGCCACAACTATTCCACAATATTTTGTGTCTGTTTCTCGACAGACTACATACATTTGAGGAAAACATATAATTACCTCATGGCATATGCCATGTTTGTACCTTTTTCATGAATTAACTATAACGAATGAACTAATCTACCGGTAATCGAAATTACATTACATTCAATTCAATTTAAATGAGCTTTATTGTCATGAGAAAACATGACAAAAAAGAAAGTGTCAAAATATATGAAAACAGTTGAAAATGGGGAAATTATACAGTTGGAAACAGTCACATTGCGTGTAGTGTTGCTCGAATGAGACAGTGTAAGATACCATCACAGGAAGTATAATGTTGATTGATTGATTGATTGATTGATTATTAACGTTTGGAGAATTACAGTACATTTCAAGCACAACTCAATGCAAAAACAGTTTGTGGATGTGGACGACACCATAAACAAACACTGTTTACAATAAGGTCCAATCCTTTTCAATTCATCAGAACATATAGAGACGTACAAATATACACTTCTATACAACCAAAAACAGGAAATCATCATAAAAGGAGGTAAAAGGGAAGAAAAACATACATTGAGAGAAAAAGCGGTGTTACCATGTTGGGGATTCAGATTTTACGGGGGCCAGTTTCGAATTGCAGCCGTCCGTAGGTGCCCTTTGAGAGTGGTTTTGAAGGAGTCAAGAGATTCACATGTCTTAATGACTGTTGGTAGGGTGTTCCACATTTTGGTGGCATAGGAGCAAAAATAATTTAGTCCCTCATTTGTGCCGAATCTGGGTTGTACATGGTTTGTTGCACTCCCTCTGGTGTTGTGGGTGTGGACTTTGTTTACATTAAGGAAGTATTTAGACAGGTACATGGGTATCTTGGTGGTGTAATGAATCTTGTGGACCAGACCCATTGCAAGATGCTGTACTCTGTCGTCGACCCTAAGCCATCCCAGCCTGTCAAAGTGGGCAGGGGTGAGGTGGGTTTTTGTAGAAGGGTTTGATGTGCTCTACACCAAAACGCCCAGAGTGGAAGCCTGGGAGGGCAGTTGTTAACCAGCGTTGTTGCAAAGTTTGTAAAGAAGATGTTCTACATCAAGCTTGTCGGTGATGAGGGTGTCAATTTGATGTTTATGTTTGTAAACCTGGTTTTTAGTTTCTGACCGAGTCTAAATGATTATTCAGGTTAAAGTAACCTTATTGTTATTTTCTAAGTTACTATACTCCTGCTTTAGTTATTTTGATTTTTTATTATTGCATTTTTATTGTTAATGTTTTGCCATCCTATCCTATTTTAATTTATTCTTATTTTATTGTTATCTGCACTACTGTTGAGGAAGCTTGAAGTACAATAATTTCACTGACAACACTGCTACTACATTTAAGCACAACCATGAACCATGCTTGCAGGTGATCACTGACCATCATGATGGCTAAATTCACCTTCACCAGATTTCAGATTGAATTAGTACTGTACTGATTTTAGAGGTCATTGTGTAATGCTATATATCGTTAGCCTCATAGGATAAATGCCTAAGTCATTTTTTGGCGAAATTGAGATTTCTGCCTACAGGTGCTCTCCTGGGGCTGCTGCATCGTCCTGGATCAGCGCCTATGTCCTCAGCCAATCACAAAGCTCACTATCTTCAAAAATGATGATCTGCCTAAGTCACTTGTGTGATTTGAGCATTTTTACGTTGCCGCCTAACTCACTTTGTGTGACTTGGGCATTTTTACATTGCATACACAGCAAACAACAGTTACTCTAATAGACCCCTAGGTGTTTAGTATGGAGTTAACATTACTCTAATAGACCCCTAGGTGTTTAGTATGGAGTTAACATTACTCTAATAGACCCCCAGGTGTTTAGTATGGAGTTAACATCACTCTAATAGACCCCCAGGTGTTTAGTATGGAGTTAGCATTACTCTAATAGACCCCCAGGTGTTTAGTATGGAGTTAACATTACTCTAATAGACCCCCAGGTGTTTAGTATGGAGTTAACATTACTCTAATAGACCCCCAGGTGTTTAGTATGGAGTTAGCATTACTCTAATAGACCCTCAGGTGTTTAGTATGGAGTTAACATTACTCTAATAGACCCCCAGGTGTTTAGTATGGAGTTAACATTACTCTAATAGACCCCCAGGTGTTTAGTATGGAGTTAACATTACTCTAATAGACCCCCAGGTGTTTAGTATGGAGTTAGCATTACTCTAATAGACCCCCAGGTGTTTAGTATGGAGTTAACATCACTCTAATAGACCCCCAGGTGTTCTGTATGGAGTTAACATTACTCTAACAGACCCCCAGGTGTTTAGTATGGAGTTAACATTACTCTAATAGACCCCCAGGTGTTTAGTATGGAGTTAGCATCACTCTAATAGACCCCCAGGTGTTTAGTATGGAGTTAACATTACTCTAATAGACCCCCAGGTGTTTAGTATGGAGTTAACATCACTCTAATAGACCCCCAGGTGTTTAGTATGGAGTTAGCATTATTCTAATAGACCCCCAGGTGTTTAGTATGGAGTTAGCATTACTCTAATAGACCCCCAGGTGTTTAGTATGGAGTTAACATCACTCTAATAGACCCCCAGGTGTTCTGTATGGAGTTAACATTACTCTAACAGACCCCCAGGTGTTTAGTATGGAGTTAACATTACTCTAATAGACCCCCAGGTGTTTAGTATGGAGTTAACATCACTCTAATAGACCCCCAGGTGTTCTGTATGGAGTTAACATTACTCTAATAGACCCCCAGGTGTTTAGTATGGAGTTAACATTACTCTAATAGACCCCCAGGTGTTTAGTATGGAGTTAACATTACTCTAATAGACCCCCAGGTGTTTAGTATGGAGTTAACATTACTCTAATAGACCCCCAGGTGTTTAGTATGGAGTTAACATCACTCTAATAGACCCCCAGGTGTTCTGTATGGAGTTAACATTACTCTAATAGACCCCCAGGTGTTTAGTATGGAGTTAACATTACTCTAATAGACCCCCAGGTGTTTAGTATGGAGTTAACATCACTCTAATAGACCCCCAGGTGTTTAGTATGGAGTTAACATCACTCTAATAGACCCCCAGGTGTTTAGTATGGAGTTAACATCACTCTAATAGACCCCCAGGTGTTTAGTATGGAGTTAACATTACTCTAATAGACCCCCAGGTGTTTAGTATGGAGTTAACATTACTCTAATAGACCCCCAGGTGTTTAGTATGGAGTTAACATTACTCTAATAGACCCCCAGGTGTTTAGTATGGAGTTAACATTACTCTAATAGACCCCCAGGTGTTTAGTATGGAGTTAACATCACTCTAATAGACCCCCAGGTGTTTAGTATGGAGTTAACATCACTCTAATAGGCCCCCCAGGTGTTTAGTATGGAGTTAACATTACTCTAATAGACCCCCAGGTGTTTAGTATGGAGTTAACATTACTCTAATAGACCCCCAGGTGTTTAGTATAGAGTTAACATCACTCTAATAGACCCCCCATGTGTTTAGTATGGAGTTAACATTACTCTAATAGACCCCCAGGTGTTTAGTATGGAGTTAACATCACTCTAATAGACCCCCAGGTGTTCTGTATGGAGTTAACATTACTCTAATAGACCCCCAGGTGTTTAGTATGGAGTTAACATTACTCTAATAGACCCCCAGGTGTTTAGTATGGAGTTAACATCACTCTAATAGACCCCCAGGTGTTTAGTATGGAGTTAACATCACTCTAATAGACCCCCAGGTGTTTAGTATGGAGTTAACATCACTCTAATAGACCCCCCATGTGTTTAGTATGGAGTTAACATTACTCTAATAGACCCCCAGGTGTTTAGTATGGAGTTAACATCACTCTAATAGGCCCCCCATGTGTTTAGTATGGAGTTAACATTACTCTAATAGACCCCCCAGGTGTTTAGTATGGAGTTAACATTACTCTAACAGACCCCCAGGTGTTTAGTATGGAGTTAACATCACTCTAATAGACCCCCAGGTGTTTAGTATGGAGTTAACATCACTCTAATAGACCCCCAGGTGTTTAGTATGGAGTTAACATTACTCTAATAGACCCCCAGGTGTTTAGTATGGAGTTAACATTACTCTAATAGACCCCCAGGTGTTTAGTATGGAGTTAACATCACTCTAATAGACCCCCAGGTGTTTAGTATGGAGTTAACATCACTCTAATAGACCCCCCAGGTGTTTAGTATGGAGTTAACATCACTCTAATAGACCCTCAGGTGTTTAGTAGACATGTATTAAAAAATGCCTAAGTCACAGATTATTTTCTTGAAAATGGCCTAAGTCACTTTTTTTTGTTATGGAATGACTCTCATGTTTATCTTTTTGTAAAAAACATTTTGTTAACCCCTCAGGAAGCCATTGTAAAAATCTGCATTAAAAACTCTTACATACTTGCGAGAAAATGTGTTTTTTCTTATTATCCGAAAATCATAAAAAATGACTTAGGCATTTATCCTATGAGGCTAACGATATATGATTTTCTTTTCTTTTTTTATGAACCACTAGATGCCACCCTTTACCTTACTGCAGACAACAGGCCCAACACACTGATGTGTAGTCTGTTGGCACTTCTGCCAAGTATAATGGTGTAGTAGGAGATAAGAGTTGGAAGGGGAGGGTAAAGCCGAGGGTCAGGAGAGAGCATGTGAAGGGTTTTGGCACCCTGCTATGGTCTAACAGAGAGACTGCATTGTACTCTGACCTAAATTTGTTGACCTGGAACCACAAAGAAAAGGTTGGAAAGAATAGAGACAGCAACACCTCTTCACCCTCCATTGCCCTGCACTCGCTGACCAGACTATGACATCAGCCAACTGTCAACTTAAGCAATGTTTGTTGACAATTAGCCCTCTAAGATATTCCTAATATGACAAGATGTATTGTACATTGCCAAAAACGGTGATCTTTAAAGTTAGTCAATTTTCCCAAATGTATCTCAAGTCTGCAGTAGAGGCCCGGGAGGTAGACTGGTTGTCTGGACCGTGTCTGGTCCTCCTGGCTTGAAGTGTCCTTGAGCAAGAATCATTGCTTCCGATGAGCAGGTAACGTACATTGACATACTTTACTGATGGATAAATGTAACACACGTTGTAAGGCACCATATGGCAAATGGCACCATGGACGGAAATGAATAACATTTACGTATACAAATAATTGATTTGTTATCTATTTATTTGCTTACAAATTACCTGCACTAATTTGCCCCTAATAGAACAATACAGCTCCTACAACTGAAACAATTCAGTCACACCTAACTGCTTTCAAATATGATACAAAAATAAAAATCCAAAATTACTAAAATGTGGACCTGAATATATAATATTATAGAAACATTATCCCTTATTGTCTCCACCAGGCCAAAGGCATGGGGAGAGAGTATGTTTTGCACTCTGTGTGTGTGTGTGTGTGTGTGTGTGTGTGTGTGTGTGTGTGTGTGTGTGTGTGTGTGTGTGTGTGTGTGTGTGTGTGTGTGTGTGTGTGTGTGTGTGTGTGTGTGTGTGTGTGTGTGTGTGTGTTTGTGTCCGTCTGTGTACAGCTAATCTCCGGCACCGTTAACCCGGTCGATATTTCAGATTCCATCCTAATTGGCTAACATTGGCTTTCAAAGTTTGCAGGATTGGCCCGTTTTGAACAAAAAGCCTCAAATCATGAACAGAGCATGCAATTTAAATCTTTCACAGACTTTCCTACTAGGCTGAGGAATATATTTTGCTATGATGTTTTTAAACGTTCTCTTGCCGACCTCCCACATGATTAACAAAAAACAGTGTTGGACATGTAAGGGTCCATTTGGTTCCATGTGCACACTCTCAGAGTTACAGACAAGTAAGGGTGTGTGTGTGTGCATGCCATTCCCGGCTGAGCCACACGTTTTGAAGTATATATTGTGGGGCTTGGGTAAACCATGCGGCCGGCCATAGGCGTCAAAGTTTGCGGAATAAATATGTTTACGATTATTAAACACAGAGACAAAACACAATAGCAGCATTGTATACTGTAATACATAATAGAATGAAATTTAGCAATCAAAAGGAATTTTCACAAGGTATAGCATCTCTTAGTGTATAGTATGTAATATTCCCTCCAAATTCCTCAGACTCGGCCATCCCTATAGCTCCAATCATCACCCACATAGTAAACCTCTCCATCAAACAGGGACGGGTCCCCCAAGATTTCAAACTGTCCAAAGTAACCCCCCTGCACAAGAAAGGGCCCGTCAACCACTCCATACCGGTTAACAAGCTAAAAGCAATTGGTTTTGATAGCACATCAGTGAGCTGGATGAAATCCTACCTGGAGGGGAGAGAACATATGGTGGAGGTGAACGGAACACTGTCCGTCCCCCCACCCAGTGAGCTGTGGTGTTCAAGGAAGCATACTAGGGACTTTACTGTTCCTAATATATGTAAACGACATGACATCAGCTTGTGACTGCAACTTGTTGCTGTTCGCAGATGACTCAGCACTGTTGGTCTCGGACAGGAACAAACTGCAGTTTGAAAAGGCCCTCGGTAGAATCTGCACCTGGCTCGCTCTTAACAAACTATCTTTACACCTGGGAAAAACTGAATCCATTCTTTTTGGATCAAATAGTAATCTCAGCAAGGCAGAAGGCTTCTTGGTTAGAGTGGGTGACAATATTATCACACGAAAATATGAAATTACCTACAGGTTCCATCCTGGAGGCAAATCTTTCCAGTGATAAAATGGCCACCAACGTAATCAAAAAAGTCAACCAAAGAACAAGATTCCTATACAGGATCTCCTCACTGGTAAACAAAAACACCTTGAAGACCCTAACAGGAGCCCTCATACAAGGTTTCATCGACTATGCATGCACCTCTTGGTACCACAGCACCTCTACTCCAGACTTCCCAAAACAAACTAGTCAGGCTTCCACTGGGCCTCACCCCCCGAACCCAACTCTGGGCCAACTTTGACAGGCTGGAATGGCTTAGGGTTGACGACAGAGTACAGCATCTTGCAATGGGTCTGGTCCATAAGATTCGATACACCACCAAGATACCCATGTACCTATACTTCATGTCAACGAAGTCCACACCCACAACAAACCATGTGCAATCCAGATTCGGCACAAACAAAAGACTAAATTATTTTCGCTCCTATGCCACCAAAATGTGGAACGCCCTACCAACAGTCATTAAGACATGCGAATCCCTTGACTCCTTCAAAACCGCTCTCAAAGGGCACCTATGGATGGCTGCAATTCGAAACTGGCCCCCGTAAAATCTGGTTGAATGAGATATACATCGAAGAGGACATAATCTGATACTGCCAGTAGGCCAATCTCTGTATACTTACCTACGCAATCAATGAAGATGCCTGCCGGATCCCGACAGCGTCACAGACAACTGCCCCTCTCTGAACCTGCACTGTCAGTCGTCTCAATTGTTACAATCGGACTCAGGATTGCAACAAAGGGCGACACAGGCACAGTTAAAAGTGTATAAAATATATTTATTTAAAGGTTAACTAAATACCACAAATATGAATGATCATCAGTGTGTACTAGGCAGTGCATGCGTGCGAGTGTATGTGCAGGGTGACTGTTGTAAGGTGTAAACCAAGGCAGAGTAACAAACAAACCAGTAGGAGAAAACTGAGGAATGAAGGCAAATTGACACTTATAGGCGTGGAACACACCAGACTCAGGTGTGGTCCAATCTCCCTCACGATCCAACGCCACCCTGCCAATCAGCCCTAGTAGCACCCATGTTAGGCTGGGTAGGAGAGGGTCGTCACACAATCGAAGGTTTCTCCGGAGATACTGGCAACGATGGCCAATCGTTTCGATATACTCTGCATGCAGGAAACCCACAACACCGGCCCTGCTCAACACCACAATACATCATGGGGCTATGAGAACAACCACCAAGATGGAGATGAAGTTGAAACCTGGCTTGAATCCAAACACCTGACTCTAATCCATAACGCTAAAGTACCCAAATCCTTCCACAGCGCCAGATGGAAATGAGGATACAACCCAGACCTCGCCTGTGTAAGCAGGCGAGGTCTGGGCAGTGATCGCATCCAGAACTGAGAAGGAAGTCCTATCCCCCATACCCAGCAGCTATGAGGGCTGCGGAATAGGATCTCAATCAACAGCTGATGGAATCCAGAAGGCAGCATAAAGAGCATGCAGAGCAGCAGTTAGCTAACTCCAACATCAAGAGACTATGGGACTCTATTAGGAAGATGACCAACATGGAACCCACTAAGAAGCCCATGGCTGCAAGGGCAAATGAGCTAAATTAGTTCTTCATGCGTTTTGAGACTGATACTGTCAAAGAGTGCTGTGATGTACTAAATGCTCTACCATGTAATGATGTCGGGATAACGATAGACTCAGGTTCTGTGACTAAGGTGACTAAATACAATATGGTATTTCTCCTTTCTATCTAACAGGCCACAACACGTGAGATTAAATTTGGCGCTCTCTGATAGGGCAGTAAGCAGTCTTTTGTTTACCCTATACATGAAAGGAATGCACCCGCACACTGTATATTCTATTTGCTCAGTACAAGAGTATTATTCTTTTTAATGCACCCTATATGCTGTGTCAGCTCACAGTCCAATCAGTATGTAGTCAAGTTTTCTGATGACACTGTTATCCTTAGTTTACTCACAAGTGAAGGTAACGTCAGTAGCCATACAAGTGGAGTGGACAGGTTTGTAACCTGGTGTGATGAACATCACTTACAAGTTAATGTAGGGAACAACCACCTGAAACCCAAACCATCAAAAACCCAACTATGCAGCTTCCACCTGAGGAACTGAGTCGCGAAAGAAAAGAACTGAGTGTCACTTGGGATGGTCACAAACCATACCCAGTACCCACCCCATGTAACTTGGAGTTACACTGGACAGGCCACTCTCCTTCAAGAAACACCTGGAGAACACAAAAGCCAAGGTCAACACCCGCAATAACATCCTGCGCAAACTATAGTGAACTCCAAGTGGGGCGCAGACCCACAAACAATCCGTACAACTGCCAAGCTGGAGAGACAGGGAGACCTCTGTTACTGAACAAACACTCTATAGCAATGATTACTGTCGCAATATAGAGCTATTTAACACTGTTACTGCACAGACACTCTATAGCTATACTAAGCTGAGGAGGTTCTCAGAGAGCATGGTGGCTCTCTGTGACATACAGAGTCTATGTGAGTCCATATGTCCTTCTGTTCAACACATGTTTTAAAGACTGACATCCCGTTTGAAATAGAATTAGGCTGAAAAACGTGAGATTTCCCTGTGGCATTAAAGCAACACTACTATATGTAGTTTGGAGTGTCAGTTGCCACTTTGGACACAAATGACATGGCAGCCAGCCAACTTCAGTACCCAAGGGTTTCTGCAAGCAACGGACATGCCATCCTCCAGTCTTTGCTTTGACTGGCAATTAAAGTCTTTCTCTGTCTCTGTCTCCCCCCCACACACAAGTAAGCAAACATACAACATAACATAGTGCTGCTATAAATAGATCTATTTATTACAATTAGGAAGTTGGTGCATTTCATTATTTATTAGTGCTTCAGATTTGATCAAAATATCACACAAGTGATCTTTATAGTCATGTACTCACACCGGATCTGTCATGTAAATGACATATTTTTTAATCACAGCATGCATTCATCTTCATAACATTACTAAGCATCGTGAATATACTGTTACGTCACAAACGATCATATCCTGGTGGAGACCTGTGTCCAGAGGGCCACTTTTTCTAGATCAAAATGTGTTTAGAGGGCAACTAGAGAACCACAACAGTATTCTATTCAAGAGGTGTTTTACATAGGCAGCTAGACCTAGTCAGTTAACTATTCAATCCAGATTCATTGTGTGACAGTGGCTGTGACAGTCAAATTGGTAACACTGCCTTTGGGGCCAAGATATTCTAGCCCATTCTGACCGGGCACCCATTTTGGTGTTGGCATCATGTTATGCTTTAGCTATTGAAAAATAGCAGATCTACAAGCTCGTATCGCGCCACCGAGTGGCGCGATACGAGCTTGTAGGTCTGCTATTTTTGAAAAATAAAAAAAAACGACTGACATTTTTAGAATCTGATCTCGGGTCAGAATGGGTTAATCAGACCAGTGTGTGTCCGGCGGAAACCTCGTATGAATCTGATCTCAGGTCAGAATGGGCTAGACACCTCACAAGCATCACGCGTTCATCATTCATAGGCCCTACTTTAAATGTGTCCTCACTTATGAGTCCGCCTTGGTGTGTGTTGAGGGAGAACATAAATGTCATGCTCTTTTTCATCAGTTGACTGCATTCTTTACAACCCTTTGATGAGACAGGGGAGCAAACCTGGGTAGGGCCTGAAGATTTACAACCAACAGGAGTGTGCAGGCCATTAAGACCAGCTTCCTGCTAATGAACACTGTGCAATCACACTGGGAAATGGACGTATGGAGCTCATCAATCCAGCCATCCTTAGGGAGACAGACGCTATAGCTTGACCCTGTCAGGTCAAAAGACCTGGCTACTTTCATAGTGTTTTAGCTCTTTAAGTTTGACCATATCCAAATATAAATAAAATACACATCCTACCTGACCTATAGTATTCATTTTTCACGCAATTAACTTCATCCTTTTTATCCTCTTCAAGAATGACCATATTTAAGGGAAATGAAATGAAATTATAATCACATTTTAAGAAGGCATACCTTAAATCAAAACAATATACATTAACATTTGTGTGACCTTTGATGAGATACCATTGTTTTAACTGCTTTGTATGCTGCTCACTTTCTTTACTCACTACAGAAATGTAATTGAATGGATTACCAGACTCTGCAGAGCAATTACAGGGTTTCGTGAGGTATCGTCCGAAAAGCAATAAAGCACACGTGTGTTGCCCACTCCCTAACACACACCCTTCCGTCCCGTCCCCCAATCCCCCCTCAGACACAAACGCGAGCGCATATTTCTTCCCTTCCCGTGGGGATTGACGTGTGGCAGAGCTGGCAGTCACAGCTGTTGCCTGGTGGTGATGCACAGCTACAAGCAATGGTGGGGCTGTCATCAAGATGGCAGCATCTCATGAGATCGGAGAGATGAGTGCTGTAATTAGAGGGGAATAAGCCCATGGGCCATGACTGAGTGCGCCTCTGGGAACACTGTAAGTCTCATGGGATCATGAAGTATCTGGCAAAACACTTACAAAAAACGTGTTGAGTGTTTTAGTTTATGGCACATGGTTCTCAACGGTGGGTCTGGGGGGGGAACTGCCCATAGATCCGAAGTCCCGGTCTGGGGACCATTACAGGTCTCTATCTCAAAGACTCGAGTGTACTATGGGTTATCCCTGATAGTGGTACCTACTACCTACTAGTACCTACTGGTACCTATGTCTACACTGTAAAAGGGTACACATTTGTACACTGTCAGAGTTACAGACCATTTGGAACGCTGGTCCCTGGGCCAGGACCCCGACATTGATAGGATTGGGGAAATGTACGTGTGTGAGCCAGTGGACATTTAGATGTGTTGTGGTTATGTGATTTTGTGTTTTTTGCATGCTTTAGAATAAGATTATTGTCGAGTGGTTTTACTTAATTGTTTGCTTAATATTTCCTTTGTGTTGAGTTGCATGATACTTTTGCATCACATTTTTCCACTGACTGGCTCAACCTGACTAACTAATGATGACCTGCACCTGGGTTTGGTGTGGCCCATTAATCAGCAGCACTAGCAGAGACACAGTGTTCGGACCGGAGAGGGAGATAGAGCTTCAGAAGTGGAGAGAAGGTTGTGAGAAGAACAAGGGGCAGCTAGTAGCTACCACGGCTGTGGGCCAGGAAGCAGCCGGGGGCCAGCGGTAGCCATGTTGTCGACGCTAGAAGGGCTGTAAGCGCCACGATCCCCATGGGGGGGCCAGTGGTAGCCATGTCCCTTGACGCTATAAGTACCACGACCCCCAGAGGGGGGGGCTGCCGTGGGGGGGCTGCCCAGAGACGAGACGAGACATGGAGAACAGAGAGGTCGCAATACTACACGCAGATGACAGACGGGCCCAGGTTTCATACCTGGCTGGCCTTGACCAGAATAGTAGAAGAAACAGATTAACTGAGTTCAACCTTTTGTGACTGTCCCCGCAGCCCGCACCTCCTTGTATTGCTTTGTTGCACAATTGTAGATTTGCACAGAAATATTGCAGATTTGCACATTGGGAGAAGCAGTATTTTAAAGTTATTTGGTTTTGTTTATTTTGGTTAAGTTGTTTATTTTGAGAAATTAGTTTAGTTAGTTAGTTAGGATTTTAGGCGAAGGGAGTTTTTTATATAACTTTGTATTTTTCTATGGCCATTTTAGAGTGCCCCCCTGTATTAGCCAAATAAAATTCTTATCTTTTTGTAACCCCCCAACATCCTGTTCCAGTATTCAGTCCTTCCCTGAGATTCAAAGTTATTTATGCTCTTTTACCTGGTACCAAACTTGAACCTGTGTGTGACCTTGAAGAACTAAAAAGCTATGGTTAAGAGTGTCAGAGTTTACTCTGTTGACCAAAGGGTGGCGTAGTTGGCTACAAGCAACTTTTATTGTCACAGTGTCACAGTGAATATGCACCTGCACTTTTAAACTTTTAAGTGCACCTTAAATATATACATGTTTCTGTGTTCGTAAAGAGTTGTTTATTATTTGGTAGTTTATTTGTGACTGAGTCCGCCACGGGTCACACGTCACATGTTGTGGTTCTCAAACGTTTCCCCATACCCTGATTTATGAACCCAAGTACCCCCATTACCCGACTACAATATTTTGTTTAGAAAACTTAAAGAGAAAACCATAGCTACAGATGAACGATGATAACGCACCTTTTAAAAACATGACAGAGAGAGAAATGCAATAGTTTGTGCCTCCTCAGCAGTTATTTAAAACCTTATAACATTTTCTCTATGTAAATAATATGTTCAATTGATGTGCAAACAAAGTATTATTTTCTATTTAAAAGCAGTTGTTCTTTCAGTTTGGTTTAACAGTACACTTTACAGACCAGCAGATTCACACAAAGTTTGACAATGTTTTATCATTTATCATAACAGTCCATTTTCAATTTTCCACTTTCTCTTATGTAGGCCTACCCTTTGTAGTGCCTCTGCGTACCAATAGGGGTACACATACCACCATTTGAGAAACACTGGTCTAGTGAATATCAAGATCAGTTTCAGTTTTGTGAAAGCTTTATGGTAATAGTAACCAACTAAAAGTACATGGCTATTACTAATAGGCAGGCCATGTACTTTTAGTTGGTGTGAATCTGTCTTTAAAGTTCATTTTGTATCAACTTTATCAGCTTCAGCAGAGCTTAATCTTGATTAAAACCAATGGCTGAGATTTCTGCTATACTCTGAAACAAGATTGAGATGCGGATATCCTTTATCCTTCTCATCTCTGGTAGAATTGCAGTTAAACATTATGTCATTGCGCTTCTATTTCCTATTCTGTAATGCCCTCACAAGGTTCGTAGAACTCACAATGAATTGCCTTTTTTGTGCTTGAGCGTGTGCATGTGTGTGTCCTTGCATGATGCATGTCATCATGTTCATGCATCATGCATTCATATGTGTGTTGGTAGGTGTAGGCGTGTGACGGCTCTGTATGCCCAATCTGCTCCAGAATGATGAGTAAAGCCATGAGATAGATCCAGCTGGAGACGAGCAGAGGAGCCTGCAGCCTCTTGGGAAATCATCATCACCCCCCTCCACATCTTTAGCACCCCAGTGAGGTATCAATAAGTGGGTAATTGAATTTTGAGCACAAACACTGGTGTCAAGTGGGAGTCTACAAGGTGTGTGTGTGTGTGTGTGTGTGTGTGTGTGTGTGTGTGTGTGTGTGTGTGTGTGTGTGTGTGTGTGTGTGTGTGTGTGTGTGTGTGTGTGTGTGCGCGCACGCACGTGTGCGTGAGTGCGCTCTTGCAATTGGTGGGGGATGCTTAGCTGTGTGAACATGGTGAAGCTGTCATCTTGCCCTCTGGAGGATTGGGTGAGGAGGATGAATGTTTAATCCATTAAATAACAATTACACTCTGTAATGGCTCAGAGTGGTTGTTTAAAGAGCGTTGGGAGGGAACACAGTTTGCAGATGAGAAACTCCTGCCCACCTGTTTCCACACAGTGTTGAAGGAAAATGATTCACCACAAGGCAATGCATGGCATATAGTGAAAGACTTGTCATGGACATGAAATATCATGTTGAGTGCCGAATACTTATTTCAGTGTATACAGGTTGTAGGTATGTTACGCTGCCACAATATGCCATAATAATTCAGATGACTGTATTTCTGATATATTTATTTCCGCTAGCCCAAAGGCGATTATGTTTTAACCCCTGTGTGTCTGCCTGCGTTTCTGCTGCTAATGTTGTAAAGCACTACACTGATCAGCGTCAGATTTCTTGGCTAGTAGGCCAAGGAAGTCAATCCCTGGATATCTTTCACATTTTGTGAATATTTTGTTAAATAATCTCGGCTCCACTGTCCATGCCCGGATAGGCTTTCCCAAATATGGAGAGTGTGGAATTCCATATTAGGACATCAATGTGACATATTATAATATTGATGACATCAGATCAGAGCTCCTCTGACAGGGACGTCTGCTCCACTGAGTGAAACTTTTCTATCTCTGCCAGGCTCAAGCCAATGTGGAAGATTGTGTTTTTGCTTGTTTGTTTATTTGTTTGACCAAGGTTAATTTCGCAAACCACTGGACCAATCAGTGCTAAGAATATTGTGCACCTGTGACCTGCCGGAGTAGACCAGGGAAGTACCTCCATTAATTTTCCACATATTGTGTATATTTAAAAATAACTTATTTTATTTGTATAATGGAAGTGAATGGTGGACGGATCTGGCTGAAACCCTGCCCAAAATAGTCATAGATAGCCTATAGATATATTATGTGTTTCCATGAGTGCATGATGAACCGCTCTAGTACTTCTTCAAATGAAATGATAACTACAATGATAACTACACTTGGCAGCATCCAAACAAATGGGCATCCAGTTTAAACTAATAATGCAGCATTATTATCCGAAGTGCTGAATTAGTACTAGGCTAATTAACCTTTTCAATCAACTACAAATTGTATCAGTATTTATTGATCTCCGACTCCAAGTATTTCTTGCACGCGCACAACCGATTTGTGTTACATCTTGTATGTGCATGCATGTGCAGAATAAGCTCTGTCATGTCTTACCAAAGCACAATTTCATTAACAGCTAGACCAACCACTCTGTAGAGGAACCAGAAGGTCCGTCAGCAGTGACAAGGGTACACAAGTGTGTGGGGAAATCAGGGATTTGACATACCAACTAAATTGGGAGATAATTGGGAAATTGGCCTTAAAACAGTTAAATTGTGACAGATCCATGAGAATGTCTTTCGAGAAACTAAAACACATGGCAAAGAAATATAAATGACCCGTCAAACAATTCCTTAAGAGATAAACATATCTCCACATTTCTTAAATAAATAAAAACAGATTCTGAAATGCTGGCAGGAGAGAGGAGGAATAGTGGCAGTGGTACAGCGGAGGTCATAAATTGAAGGTTTATGATATATAGACCAAGCATCAAAAGTCAAACACAACATACTATGTAAATAGGCTATGGCTGTGTATAGTAGACTTGCATGGACAGGTTGATTTTTTAGAAATAGCTTGGTGATTTGGATTTTCCCAGCACATCAGAAGTACACAGCACTGATGCTTAATTTATTTGTTGCATGTCGGTGTCGTGCACAGAAAATAGCATATATGAGTTTGTAGATTGGCTATTTTCAGCACGAGACACCAGTGTCCAATGAAGCATAAATCAGGATTAACCTTGACAGATTTGTTCATAGACTTCCAGATTTTCAGAGCACTTAGATAAAATAAAAATGAAATTAAACCAAGAGCTATTTTGGGGATTAGAAGATTAAGCATAATCCTCATGGTGAAAGGCTAAGTGCTTCTGCATGTGCAAGTGTGCACATAAAGTGGATAAATCTCTACCATATTTGTTTGGAACGTTCATGCCAAGATGGTCCTTTGAGTTAAGGTGATATTAATATTTGCTATATGTTCATGTTTTATGACCATGTCACCTGTCAAACTACTTCCTAAACATCAACACCGTCCACAATCACAACACCAGAGGGAGTACGTTCCACAAATCACATTCAACCCAGATTCGGCTCAAACAAGGGGTTATACTAATTGTGCTCCTATGCCACAAATATGTGGAACAACACTCTACCAACCGCCATAAAGGAATGTGAAATCCCCACTCTCCTTCAAAGCTGCTCCCAAAGAGCACTTACAGGTTTTTATAATTTTAGTTTTTTATTTTTCTCCTTTTTTTCCTAGTACTGCATATTTGAATTTCATTAAATGTTCGGATGAATTGAAAATGGAGGACCCCAATGGAAACCTAGTGCTTTTTTTTTTGTTCTTTTTTTTTTTTTTACTTGACTTATGTGCTATATAGTTAGTAAAGTTTGCATAACCAATCATCAAATATATTCATACTTCCTTTCAATACACACACTCGACCAAACACATGCTCAAACTCCCCTCACTTCACTGAACACAGTGACAGTGTGATCGCTAAGTTGCACTCCTGATCCAAAATGAGTTTGCTATCTGTGGTTTTCTCATGCTGCTCACACAATGGCAAGTATATAAGAGCTGCCTGGTGGCATTGCTTAATTAGGCGAAGAGTTGATTCATTTGCACTAATTGACAGCTAATTAAAGGGCCGAGGGCACATCAAATTGACGTTCATCTGAGCTGTAAGGCCTTGACAGTAGGGGGTGATAATGTCGTTGGAATTGGAAATGTGTGTGCGTGCATGCATGCGTACACATTATAGAAAATCGAGTCTTCCCTGGGTACCATATGCAACATGTCTGGAGATGGACAAAACCTGTCTGCATTAGGGGAATGTGTTTGGTATGTGTGCATGCGTGCACGCACGCTCGCGTGTGCACGTGTGTGTGAGTGAACTTAATTGTTCTAGAAATTCAGCCTGTTGAGCTTACTTGTGTTGTTATTGTTCTTTCAATATAGTTGCAAATATTTTAAATATTTGCGTCCATGCATCTTGCCATTTAACATTTGAATCAAAGCACACATTTTTCGATTATGTTTTACGGTGTCGTGTGATGAGGAACATTTCTGCTCATTCACCTCTTATCAGGCCGTCTTGGCACTGCTCCAGATTTGGGATGCCATCACAGGATGTTTTCCTGCAATGTCTGGAGTTCGGGGGCAAAACGGTAAAGGTCCCATGGGAGTCAATGCAAATGTCCCCCTTTCTGCACGCAGAGGGCTGGGGTCACGACAGGAGACCGGGAACGGGCTGTCTCAGCGTCTGCTGGTGCTGACCATGTGAATCCAAAAAGACAATTAGGGGCTTATTAGGGTCTCAGGGAGATGTGTACCTCACGGGGCGACCACTCGCCTGCTCGGCCCCAGCACTCAGCCACTGCCACAGCTCAGAACAGTCAGGGGCATTGTCTCACCTAATTACGCTGAAACCAGGGGCCCCCTTTTTGTGTTGCTGTTGCCATGCCTGTCCGATTCCCTTCTCCGGCCTAACTGCTAGCCCTTGTCCACTCTGGAAGTGTGCTAATTAGACAAGAAATGTGCCCGAGTAATTATGTCAACTCTTGTTACAAGCAGCCGCAATGAGGAATATTATTTTGTCAAGAGATGTTTGGTGAGGGGGCCCTTTCTCCCTCATTTCCCAAAGTTGTTTTTCCTCATTACGCAAATAACACATCTGCACATCCAATGGTGGAATGTGGCAGTCTGCAAGTCAGTCTCTTCCAAACCTCAAACCCTAAAGAGATGCACTCATACAGAAATGGAGACTATGGAACGACACTAGCATGAAATTATTGCCCTAATTAATGCTTTGTGCATCAAGAGCAAACTGTTGAATCACCAGCGGCACATTGTTGTGATTATAGGTCGGAGCCTTTGTTTCTTCACCTCAATGCGATGTTTTGATCAACGGCTGTTTGGTGACCTATCTCCTCAGCTCGTATGTTCAGCTCTTGGACATGGCAATTAGCTGGATTAAACGAAACAGTTCTGGATCTAACCTCAAACAAACAGAATATAGCTCAGACAGAAGCACTCACATTTGTGGACTGTGAGTCTGAACAACTTCAACAGTAATGGCATTGTTCCTGACCCTTCTGTTCCCAAATCACTTAGAATGCTATCAACATGACTTGACATGTTGACATCATTATCTGAATGCATTTTGGTGAATTAGGGTGTGGACAACAAGGACACCATACATATGCTATGTTTTCTTAATGTGTTAGAAAGCTGTTGTTAGCTGATATTTGAGGATTAGTTATACTGGTTATAGCACAGAAAAAAAGCCCTGTACAACATTGTCTGTCTACCATAAACCCTAGCAACCCCCAAAATAGAAAAACATTTGTCAAATATAGCAGTTCACTAAGCATCATGTTGCAATGCGTTATGAGCTTGTATCTGCAATTTTGTTTAAAGAGGCCATAGCCACATCACATTTGTGATGACGGCCGTTTTAGCCCAAGGAGTGGTTTTCGTGCAAAACTAATGCTTGCAATGGATTCAGAATCATGAAAACCCCCAAAACAAAAACCATGTTGTGTAACTTGTGTATAGATTTACAATTTTCCGCGGGACAATCCAAGCAAGCTACAGAACGTACACATGAGGAATACCCCTACCCCCTTTTTGAAACTAGCTCCTCGCCACTCGTTCTATAGACACTTCCACTTGGTTTGAGCATAGATATATAAATAATAGAGACGGCACCGGAATTCCCCTCCCATCCACTTGCATTGCATTGCGTCTCTATTGTTTATATATCTATGCTCAAACCGAGTGGAAGTGTGTAGGGCGAGTGGTGAGGAGCTAGTTTCAAAAATGGCTCTAGTCTCCCGAGAGGAGGGGAGGAAGAGAGTTTAAACGACAACGACAGTGACACAGACGCTGAGAAGGCTTCCTTGACTCAAGAAAATACACTAGAGTATAAGGCCAAGTGTGGACACCGCACATGAACAGTCTGGTGAGACGTAGGAGGACCCTATAGGCAGGAGGCAAACCATAGTCCTAGAGACCTCTCAGTGCCTGCAATCCCCCAGGAATACACAAGGCAGAGAGCCTCCTGTTGGTTCTGGCATGAGAGAAAGGACAGTGCATGGGAGGGTCCGCGGGGGTTGCCCTGGGGTGCACGGTCAGCACTGGTTTGCTGCACCTGCAGGCCGGCCGGAGACTGCCTTCCCTGTTGGCCGGGTGTGGCCAATGCTAGCGGGTGCTGGTTGCACCTCGGTGGTGGCTGCGCCCGGGGCGCTCCTCCGTGGATTAATCTGTCTGGAGGAGAGGGGCAGTGACTTGGCCAATCACTGCTGTACTGACCCGCCAACTGGAGAGTGTATAGTGGTTGAGGGTTGAAACACTCTAATAAGGTTGGAGACCACCTGATGACCTCTCTTCCTGCAGGACAAGGCTTAATCCATTAGAAATGGATTATAATCGCATCTTTGATGAATTTACAAACAAAACGTTTTAGCCATTATCACCCCACATGCAGCATCTGCACAGTAAATTAGAATATGACAGTGCAATGATGTATGTGATGATGATGATGATGATGATGATGATGATGATGATGATGATCATTGGTTAAATAAGTGAATGAATGAATGAATTAAGTATAATACTTCATGGTATCTTTGCACTATATAGCCTCGGTACCAATGCAGGCTTTTATTTTCTCCTGGGGAAACTAATTGGAAAAATTGGCATGAGCCCACTTCCTTGTACTTCGCTAACCAATAGCTAGTGCAGAGGTGCGTCTTCTTCTAGTAGACCGTTATCAGAATTTGTCACAAGGTGCTTTACTCTTACTCGTGAGTGCCTGTAAATGTAAATTAAAGAGTATACCTATAGCCTACATGCTCTATGAAAAGTGCCTTGAGATAACGTCTTCTATTGTGATTTGCAGCTATATAAAATAGACATTGACTTCCTATTCCTACTTACTATTAGTGTAATTTGCTAAACATGCCCACAATTGACAATTCTGCAAATGTATCATATTTGCGCGTGTGTGTGCGCGCGCGCGTAATGAAAAATCCCCAATAGTTTCTCAATGGTTACTCCTAAAAAAGTGTAATTTGAGCAACAGCCTATACTTTTCTCCATGCATCTCACTCTCTCCCTCTCTTCTTAAATTACCAGATGGTCACACTGATTAATTTGCGTTGTCAACTTTTCGTCTTCCAGTCCAGTGTGTGTGCATGCAGTGGCAGTGCAGAGCACATCGTTTGACACAATTTTTTCGTTTAATAGCCGCTGCCTATTCCTCACTGCATGCAGAATAACTTAATGTTATCCTTATGCGCAATATGGTCTCTGACCGAAGGCTGTATAGCAGTAGCCTAGGCCTGGTCGACGCAGTGCACCATGCAGGGAAGCAGAGGGGGATTAACAGTCATAAACAGCGGTGATGGTGATGGGCCATAAGGGGGTGGTTCCCACAGAACCTTATCTGCTGACCATCTCACTCTCACCGGATTAGGAACCAGCGCCATACACGGGTAGACCACGCGCCGAAACGCAGTCCGACGCATGGTCCACCAGCCCAGGCCAGGCCAAACGGTCCCCGAGGACTATTTATTTATTCATCGCCACATGTCACACTGATAAGGTCGGCGTGTTATATATATCCGCATCCATCGAGGGATTCGAGGCGTCTACTCATCTCCATAAATTGTCTCCTCTCGCGAAGATAATTATCTGTCCAGATGTCCAAAAGTGTGCCACAAATTATTTCTGAACCAACCAAACACAATAATTGAATAATTGCTGATTAGAGTTGAGATTGTGGCGACAGTCTGCAGAAATGAAGGTATTCATCACACGCTTCCATTCATATAGGCAGTCTTCAACTGGCCTTATGCAGTGATGCCTATTAGCTATATACTCCCTTTAGTCCTTTCAGAAATGTGTGTTGTAAATGTGTTGATGTGACATGTGTGATTGATAGATGAGTGAAAAGGGGAAACATAAACGATTTTAATCTGCAATCTATAGCATCCAATTTACTATAGCCTTCCATGCTGCCCAGACTCAGCAGCATCACTTTCTAAATCTGATGTGAAATCATTCAGATTAATTTATAGTAGCAAAAAGTCAAATTATTGCATCACTATTGGACTAAGGCTATACTGTATGCAACAAAAAATAGAGTGTTAAATAGACTGTGTAATTAATTTGTTTTTGTTGTTTGTCCTAAATACCCGGAAACTGGGGCATTGTAATTCTTAATGTGACCTGTTCATGGAAAAAGACTTATCAACAGATGCGCATATACTCACGCGTGAACACCAAACACAAAAGTGCAAAACTAATTAGAATATGCAAATCACACGAAGACCATTAATGGGACGTTGGGATAATTATGCCTATAAAAGACTACACTAGTCTCCTAACAAATTAATTTGTTATTCCTTACGAATATAAATTATAGGCCCGGCCCCTATATCACAGGTTGGCCAAATACATGTTGGACATTGTAGATTTTATAAAGACGTTGCTATATGTGCTGAATGGCTATTTTCCTATTGAGGCTAAATTAGGATTAGGATTAACAGACTTCATGGTTCCATGTCATAATTGATCAAAAGAAAAGCAACAATATGCATCTTAAAATTGATTATTATTAAATTCCGTAACAAATGAACACCTGAAAATTCCTATATTGTCTGTTAATTTGACTAAATTTGATATACTGAATAAATAAATAAAAATCAATATATCATGAATAAAACAATAAATGCTAAACATTGCACATGAGTCTCGAACTGACAATATGCCATGCGACACTTGCTTTACCATTGTAAGGTATAGCATTATGTCATGCTGTATAAAGGCTGGGGGGACAAAGATGCATGGTTTCCTTGAGTGTAGGGATTTATCCGGCTGATTGGATATGTTTTCCGATCCGCTGACTCCTGAATTAAATCGCATGTGACGTTAATAGAGTGACATACAGTGAAAGTATAGCGCAGCATTTTCCCGTGCATTTTCGATCGATTTCTGCTAATTTAATTGGGCGTTTACTATACAAATAAGGCTATACACTTTCCCCTCTCAATTAACAGTGCATCATGATTTTGTTAGGCTTAATCCACCGATCAATTTGAGGACATGTTTAGCCTTTATGGACAATAAATTATGGGTTTATATTCAACAAATAATAATTGGTTGGAAAAACTGGAATTATCTCTTTTGTTTTGTACTGCAAGGCCTTGGTTGCAGGCATTAATGCCTTGATCCATCCTCCACACACACACACACACACACACACACACACACACACACACACACACACACACACACACACACACACACACACACACACACACACACACACACACACACACACGGTCGGGAATTAATTATAACCCCCTGTTGCTCTTTAATAAAGATCTTCTCATTGTCACACACACACACACACACACACACACACACACACACACACACACACACACACACACACACACACACACACACACACACACACACACACACACACACACACACACTCACACACACACACACACACACACACACACACACACACACACACACACACACACACAGACACAGACACACACACACGGACGTGGAAACTTTCGGTACCTACCTCGGTTGTATAGCACGATGTGGAGAATCCGGCGCATGCAGGTCTCTACCCTCTGTGATTGGCTGACTGCAGCTGCCCCCATGCCACAGGCGAACCTGTTGGATAAAGAGCCCCATTTCTGCAGAGAGGGAGAGCACAACAACACTGCTGATTGCACAGGGGACTATATACGGCTCTCTTTTTTTTTCTTCCGGGGGTGAAAACGAATCAGGGAATTCCATTGCCATGACAGGGAAAGAAGGCACTGTGCTTTCAGAATCTGCGAATAAGCATAAAATGGCTTCACCGCCACCCGCAAACCACGAGGGAACGCAACCGCAACCGCCCTCGAAGATGGGCGCCACCACCACCACGACGACGCACAGGTGCACGGGCTTCGGAATTCACGAGATCCTCGGGCTGAATAAGGAGCCGCCCGCGGTCCCGAGACGGCCGCTGGAACCTCTGCCGCCCAGGGCGCACCTGCTGGCGGCGAGGTCAGCCCTCGGCCACGGGGGTGTCGGACTTCATGGCATGGGTTTAATAGGACCAGGACTCGGAGGCATACACTCGTTTTACAGCCAGCCCGCCTTTCTCGAGGTGTTGTCAGAGGCGCAAAATGTTCACCTGCAGCCGCTCAACAGGGCTATCCAAGGTCCGATGGATGCGAACCACTCTGCCAGCTCTGGTAAATATCCTCTGGCATGCAAACATCCTAAAATCAAACAAGGATATATCGGCTATATCCAAGTCTATAAGTATTTTTTATAGCCTGTTCGTCAGCAGCAGGCTAAATGTATGTATATTTGTAACTTTTGTATAATTAATTACATGCAGGACTATATTAGCTCCAATTGTGTTTGTTTGTTTTCTGATTTTCACTGCATGATCACGGTTGTTTCTTGCCAGATTCTGATGATGTAAGCCTATCTCCCAACGACAACAAATTCTCTAAATCAGCATTGAGCCACAGCAAGAAAAGAAAGAAAAGGAGACACAGGTAAATAGAAAACTGGCAGATGTTCATGTAGCCTATTTTAATGACAAGCTGACATATTTAGGATCCTTTTTAATTATTGTCGTTTCGTGGAATTCGTACTATATTGTATTATTATTATTATTATTATTATTATTATTATTATTATTATAGTTTTAGCTTAGGCCGTCGCCTATACACACCCCAGATCCCATCAAACCTGGCTGTCCTATAATTACCTATAAATGTCATATAGGCCTATACCCGACGTAGGCATATGCTACTTTTATAAAAACATACAGCTGATTAGCCTACTATAAGACATCGTTTTTAGAAAGGGGGCGGGGGATTGAGCGCCATTAAAAATAAAAAACTTTGAAGGGGTTTATATATGTGCGTGCGTTGAAAAGAGCATTTCCACAACGCCTGTTAGCTGTAGGCCTATATAGGCCTATAGCTATATTTATGAGAAATCTCAAGGGTGTTCCCCTCATGTCCCTTATTTAAAATAATTTGCCTGATATTCTTTTTAACGAGAACAAAAAAAGAGAGAGAGATTGCTCTACACACTGTATATATATATAGCTTATAGGCTTTGTTATGCCACTTCAGCCACCTGCAAGTGCTGCTGTGACGCCTTCCTCAGACTGACTGACATCGACATTATTTTTAAGCATGCATTTTAAACTTCAGAACAACATAAATACAACATAAAGACCAATGTAATTATAGGCAGATACAGATTATTATTAATATTATTATTATTAGCCTATTAATATTGCTAGGGGATATAGCAATACAAATATTGAACTATTTTCTCCTGCGTGTGTTTTTTTTTCAAAGGATTTAATTAAAATAAAACTTTAAATTTAGTATGCAAAAGCATGTTCCAATATCGAATAAGAAAGAAAATAAAGTGTTGTATCACATTGAACATGTATACTCATATTGGTCTTTTTGACTGTTTGTATACAGAACCATTTTCACATCTTACCAACTGGAAGAGTTGGAGAAAGCATTTAATGAAGCTCACTACCCTGATGTATATGCTCGAGAAATGCTGTCCATGAAGACTGAACTGCCAGAAGACAGGATACAGGTGTGTGTGTGTGTGTGTGTGTGTGTGTGTGTGTGTGTGTGTGTGTGTGTGTGTGTGTGTGTGCGTTCAATTGACTTCATCCAGCTCTTAAATTTAACAATACTGGTAGCATTATACAAATGCACCAAAAAGCTTTTTCAGACATGAATTCTTCCACTTATATATAAGGCTTGTGTCCCTTTCCATTGACTCCAGTTAAATTAAGTGTGCTTTCTATACCTGCTTCTTTCAAATTCAATTTGCACCAAAATCATTCTATGCACACAAAAAGGAAATTTGGCAGATATGAGCAAAAACGCAAAATAAATAAATACAATTGAATATCAGCAAATAATGACAAAGATGGACAATATATTGCATACTGCACCAGTATACCTGCAGCAACCATTTGACCATGCACAGATACTTTCAAATTAATAACCAATATATCCATATGTAATTAGTTAGCTCAGGGGAACTTGCTGCCGTTTCCCATGTATGGGAGACACAGAGGATCCCCAAAATCAAATGATAGGCCTACATAGAAATTAATTAGCACGGGTCAATGGGTGAGGAGAGGGCTCAACTGGCCTGCTATAAGCCATTTAATTTCCCGTGATATTTGAGCGCCTGTCGCTCATCGATCAGCTGTGGAAATTAACTTATTTTTCAATCAGCCTCCCCGCCCCTGGGGTCACCTCTCTCTGGCAACGCCTCACACGCACTCACACGCACGCACGCACACAGTGTGCTGACGGAAACAATCATCCGAGACCCATCTTTTATGAGGGAGGTTATCATCAGATCTACCTGCATATAGCTTTCCAGCCTGCCTGTGCTTTTTGATCGTTTTTAATTTCATGTCTGTGTGCCACACACACACACACACACACACACACACACACACACACACACACACACACACACACACACACACACACACACACACACACACACACACAAACCAATCTCATCCCACCTGACGCCTTAGCCATGCTCATCTCCGCTACTCCCTCATCCATGCATATGCGAGCATGCGGGCGGGCGGGCACACACTCACACACACACACACACACACACACACACACACACACACACACACACACACACACACACACACACACACACTGTGTGTGTGGGTGTGTGTGTGTGTGATCATAACGTATAGGTCAGAAAACTAAATGTATGATGAAACTGAAAGTCTTTTATTTATACTGTAGCTGTATAAGAAAAATATAACATTAGAATAAAAGATGAAGGGCATCCACTGTAGTTATCAATACTATATGTTCCCATTGCAAGAGCAGCTTTTGTCGTTACATTATTTTACTCCAAGCCTGCAGACTTAAAATAGACCCATCACAATGTTACTGTGTGCTGCTTTATTGTTTATGATGAGATATTTGTGCAGCTATCCAAAGTGAGTATAACACAATTATCTCACTTGTAAAAAAAAAAACATTCACCCATTTCCTTTTAGTTCAGCCAGAGGCTTTAACCGAAATCATCTGATCTTTTGTTCCCCGTATGAAGTATCATTCCACAGTTCGTAAATATATCCTAGTAATCATCATCATCCTATATTGTCCATGTGTATTCTCTCTAGGTGTGGTTCCAGAACCGCAGGGCTAAATGGAGGAAGAGAGAGAAGTGTTGGGGCCGCAGCAGTGTGATGGCAGAGTATGGGCTGTATGGAGCTATGGTTCGCCACTCCATCCCTCTTCCTGAGTCCATCCTCAAGTCAGCCAAGGATGGCATCATGGACTCTTGCGCTCCCTGGTTACTCGGTGAGTCACTTGCAGAATGCTTTCGCATTTGCTTGAAATTTAGATTTTTGTAATAAATGTTTTAACATAATGCAGATGTCCACGGGACGGGGGAAAGCAATTGCACAGTAAAACGTTGCAATCCTGAATATGTTTTTTATTCTTCAAGGGAATAGGGATTACAAATGGAGGTGGGTGTTCAGGAGGGGACATGCGGGGCTAAGCATGGTTCTTGTTAGGAGCCAATAAAAGTGTCACCGTGTCAATAACTGCCTGGTATAGTCGATACGATGATAATCCTACTTCATCAGGACAGATTAGATCAAACATGCTCTTTCGACACATGTCAATTGATTACTTTGAATCAATTAGGTGACTGTAATTGAATAACAGAATGACTCTCCCTCTCATCGGCCGTTCCCTTTCTTGCCCGTTCATTCATTCTTTCCCTCTACCATTCTTGCAATGTTGTTGATTATGAGAGTGCTGCTGCAGCCACATCTTTGTCAGAGATGGTCAAAGCAAGCATTAGTCCACCTACAGCTTCACAAGGGCTATTTTTAAACATGTAAGGATCAATAGAGTTGCATCCAGATAACATTGAGGGCTTGACTGCATGCAGGGATCAGCTTTCCTGGCGAATGAATGAAGCAGATGTACCTGCCTGAAAACCAGAAGCCAAATACTGTATCTCACTTGTTCAAGGGGGAATTCCCTTTGGTTGAGCAGTATAGTTGTTTCCCCATAAAGGGGGGCCACGTTACACGCTACATTAGCAGTCGTATATGGGATTTCAAATTCTAATTTCTGCTAGCTCTAAATGGAATCAATGATTGTTCCCTAAGGTATGCACAAGAAGTCCATGGATACCCCCACCCACACATCTCCTGGAAAGCCCAACAGCATCCAACCACCTGCTGGGGAGAATACGTTCGAGCGAGAGATAGAGCAGGAGGAAGAGAGGCAGAGGACGGACGCCACCAGGTCGCCCTTTTCTAAGGAGGAACTGAGGGAGAACAGCATCGCTGCACTCAGGGCAAAGGCCCAGGAGCACAGCGCTAAGATGCTGGGGACAGTTTCAGGGGAAATAGAGAATGGCCGCGCAAAAGATAAAGAGGAAACGGAGGAAACACGTACAGAACAAAAGACAGGAGAGATGGAGAAGTCTCACTGAAAATGGCTACCTTTAAAAACTTTTTATGGCCTATATTATTTTGTGACAGCACCTTCTATGTATGAAATTATGTATAGAAATGAGGCTCAGTAGTTGTTCCCTCACATTTATAACATTAAAGATCTAGTGTAAGTTATATATTATTTTTTTGGTTAAAACAAAAGGTTTCTGTGTGTGAAAAGGTTAATGTTCTACATTGAAATAGTAATCATTGAGTGTCTATCCTCAGTAACAGGGGTCTCCTCTTTAAACAGAAAGTACATTTCATGGGTTGCCAATTGAATGGAGAGAGTATCCATTTAACAGCTTAAAATGTATAATGACTATTAGTGGCCCATATAGTATAAAATCGGTATTCTTATTTCTTTGTCATCACTTCAAAACCTGTAGCCTATCCTGCAGTGTAGCCTATGTATGAGTTATTTCTCCTGATTGGATAGAATTGGTATCCCAACCTAAAAATGCTGTGTTTACTAAAGAGCTGGAGAGACAGGGAGACCCCAGTTAAAAAATATATCAATTATTGCTATTAGACTATAGAGCTAGGCCTATTTAACACATTTTAACAAAAGAGAATCACTCTCTACACCTTTAAAATTGAGTTACATAAAGTTATGTACATATTTTTCATCGCTTAATCTCACAATTTTGTACCAAGGCAGCTATACTTTTATGCAAATGACAGGTGTGTGGTGTGTGACTGTGTGTGTGTGTGTGTGTGTGTGTGGGGGGGGTGGATTAAAATGTATAATAAATGCCTATATCTATGATATCAAATAACATGGTGCACCAACAACCCTATCTGTGCATATTGAATTGTACATAATGAAAATAAAACTCAATGTGTACAGTTGAACAGGAATAATCTGTTTGTCTTTGTGTATTAATTTAAGCTCTGTATTTATATTCATAGCCTGTTTATGTATCATAGTTATTGGCTTAATATTGGAAATAGATAGCCTATTGGTTTTGTTATAGTCTTGATCTGTGATAAAATCTTTGATATACCCAAATGCATACATAATTAACTTTGATCGCATTAGTGAAATTTTGCCTGTAGGCTATTTCTTTACGACAAAATATATTTGTCGGCAAACAATAGCCTGCAGTGTGTGCAGCCCTTTAACAGCCCTTTCTGCTTAATCTCTCCCCCTCCCTCTCCCTCTCTCCCTCTCTCAGACTTTTGACTGAGTTTTGTAGTTCCACAATTTTAGAAGCGTCCACCAGCAAAATGTTTTCGTGTTACATAAATCAATAAAGTGTTATTTTTGGATGAGCGTAAATGCTTTAAACTCGTATTTAGTTTCATATGACGGATCCTGATCAAAATCATGTGGCCGCTTTGCAGACGCACATCCATGAAGTCTCTGTTTACTTATTTAAAAGGTCGCGTCGCTAATTGCCATCTCTTGTCTAAACACCACCACCACAATATCGCGGCATGCATGCCCGAAGCAGTTGGATTTCAAGGAGTGAGCGACCATTCTGGACTTCATGAGTTCTCAATTAGCGACAGTGGAGACTTCTGGGGTACTCTGGCGAGTCAGAGACTCTCTTGGATACGTCCCTTTCACTCCACCCAGGATTGTGACTTGAGTCAAGGCAAGATCAAGTGGTTTGTGGGAGGGAAATTGAACGTCTCCGGTAAGATTGCCTTTCGCCTTACTACAATACCTGTACATTAATAATAGTAGTCTACTAATTAATTAAACTATAGACTATTCAAATAATTTCTGTGTGGCGCGCTCTCTCTCTCTCACTCTCCATCTCTCTCTCTCTCTCTCTATTTTATTTAGGGGGGGGGGGTCTTTCAACAAAGTAGCCTATAAAGTTCACCCGGATTATCTCAAGCCATTCACAATACAATGACGTGCAAAAGACCATGAGCTAATTTAGTCTCAGATGAGATTTACTGTAAAAAAAAACAATACACAGTGTGTGTTTGTGTGTGTGTGTGTGCGTGCGTGCGTGTGCCATGCCACTTGGGTTCATACACACAGTCAACTGCCTGGACCGGCATGTTCACACCTGTCCAGAGAGAATAGCTCTTATCTGGGAACGAGATGAACCAGGAACAGAGGTCAAGGTCACCTACAGGTCAGCAAGTTAGAATATTTAGTCTGGAAATTGTTTTAACATTAGTTCATAATTTCATATGGCACTGTGCTTCTTTCAGCGTTCCTACGTTACATTTAGCATACACTGCAGTTTTGCCATGTTTAACTTTTTTCTACAGGCAGCTGCTGGAACTGACATGTCGCGTGGGCAACCTGTTAAAGAGGCAGGGGGTGCAGCGAGGGGACTGCGTCACCCTCTACATGCCACCTTGCCCGCTGGCCGTGGCGTCCATGTTGGCCTGTGCCCGTGTGGGCGCTGCCCACAACGTGGTGTTCGCGGGGTTCAGCGCGGAGGCCCTTGCGGACCGCATCAGAGACGGTGAGGCTGCAGGGAGGGAAGATGTGACCCATGACTTCTTCAAGTGGACGAAAGACAAACATTTTCTGCTGAAAATGATCATGGAACATAATAATAAAACACCCCTCATGCATGTGGTATATAGCCTACAGCTAGGCTGATCAATAGGAGTGTGTTGGAGAAGCGTAGAATGCACACCGTTGGGCACAGTTTTGAAAACACGTCGTTAAAAACGTAGGAGGTGACACACCATTCTCTGCTCCCAGTTCAGACTCAGGAAGGTCTGAGGAAGGGCTGCGGCCCGAAACGTTACCACTTCAGTAAAACAAATATCCGGGAGCAGAAAATGTGCGTATTTCTTTCATTTCTTGATTTGTGACTATATTTGATCCAGCACCCAACCTAGTAGATACATAGATGTGTTCATTTTGGCTGTTTTTTCAGCCTCCTCTACCACAGGTCTAGGTGACATGACTTTAAATCAATATCACCATTATTAATAAAAACCTTTGCCTCGATTACGATTGATGAACGATAAAACAAAATGAAAATAGCTGATCTACAAGCAGAATAAATATGAACCATGTTGATGGTACTCATTTTCTTTCAATTAAATTTAGACTTTTACTGCCTTCTCTTCCTCAAAACTCTTATATGACGCCATTTCCAGCCCAGTCCAGTGTAGTCATCACAGTTAACCAAGGGGTACGAGGGGGCAAGGTCACGGAGCTGAAGAGGACGGTGGACATGGCCGTCCAGAGCTGCCCCTCGGTGAAGCAGGTGTTTGTGGCAATGAGAACCCAGAATCCAGTCAGCATGACAGACAGAGATGTCCCCATGGAGGAGGTGAGATAGATATTTAGCACGTAAGTTGAAATCCATTAGTGCACTAATGCAGCGCCAGCTGTGGCGTAGACGCTGTCTACTGCAGTGTACGTAAGTGTTATGCCCTGACATCAAAGCAGTGTTTTCTAAATGCGCCTTTAAAGTTGTATGCCAATGGGACTAGGTCACTAGGCCATGGACATACTATTTTATATATCGTTGCTGTCGGGAGGTAACCACCTAACTCCATTTTTGAGGGTTTTAGATTTTCTTTCCATAAATCAGTTCCATAATTGAACACCCTTTATGTCTGTGTGTTGTTTAGAAAACTATTGAACCAAGGAAAAGTAGTCAAAAGTGCTTCGGACAAAACCAAAACTAGATTACTCTAGTAATTGACAATATGCTGTATAAAGTCACAGCACAAACTTTGATGGGGCAGTATTGCTTTGTCTTCCAAATATAAGGTTTTCGTAATTTCCTGATTTTATTTTAAATTTAAATTTCCTGAAGTTAAGTGTTTTCTTCCCGACAGCAGAGATATTATATGTATTGTATATCATATCCCTGCAGGAGATGCTGAGGGAGGACGTGGTGTGTGAGCCTGCTGCCATGGACAGTGAGGATGTGTTATTCATCCTTTACACATCAGGCAGCACAGGGAAACCTAAAGGCCTGGTCCATACACAGGCTGGCTATCTGCTGTATGCATCACTCACACACAGGGTAAGGTCCTACAATAAATACACTTGATTAGCCTGGAAACCAGACGAATCTGGCAGAAAAATGATATTCCCTGGGCACAGTTGGCAGCGATATAGTTTATAGACCTAATAATGTTGTTCGCAATGGGTTCCATCGCTGGCTTTTGTTGAATTAAGATAAGGGAGTTTCATAGTTTCCGGTATTACAGTATATAAATGATTGCTGTTACTATCGCATCCCTGAATGTTAAAGCCATCATCATGTGCTTTTTTTTTCTCGGGATCCACAGAGTAAGATCAACCTGTGAAATCAGTCATCTATTATACAGCCATACATTTTTATGACTCCAAATGGGTGTCAGCCTAATCAGTCTAATTGACTAACATTTTTCAATGCCTATGTGGAAAAAATTGATAATTTATTTAGTCCTGATCCCTCCAATGGTTTGCATGATTAGCTTGGAGTCCGGATACATAGTCACACCCTGTTTTAGCCACAATGTGGCCGGATCTTGTTGAGCAAAATGTGTGAATATCATAATAAGAAATATAATTTGCAAAAGAGCTTATTGTCTTAATTTATCCAAAACCCAATGCAAAAAAATCCATTTGGGAATCAGCTAAATGGACCCATGTTGGTAACTTGCAAGTTGGCCTACATAAAATAATGTCACTATTAAAGTAAATTCAAATTCTGTTCTAATGACGTGTCTGTGACCTCTTAACTATGACTAGTATGTCTTCGACTACCATGATGGAGACGTGTTTGGCTGTGTAGCGGACATTGGCTGGATAACAGGACACAGCTACAGCGTTTATGGGCCGTTGTCAAACGGGGGAACCACTGTGTTGTTTGAGAGCACACCCACATACCCAGACCCAGGTAGCAATTCAAACAGCATTACATTTGCATCGCACCTGCATGCAATTCTTTCATTTATCATTTAATTTCAACCTTTTTGTTGAGGGCTGGGACCCTCAACAACAAAACACAAAACAATATAAAAAACATTACAGTCTGACTTATACCTTATAGAAAGAGTTTTGCTTGCATATTTTGTGCTGGTGTTGCAAGAGGGGAAAAAACAACTATTGTTACTAAGTAACAATAACTGACATTTTATTCCTATTAATTTACACTAGATACTGTACGCTTTTGACTCAAAGGCTCTTTTTTTTTTTTTTTTTTTTTAAGATATTTTTTGCGGCTTACGCCTTTTATTAGTTTTTGAAGGGACAGACAGTAGGCTGACAGGAAACGGGAGAGAGATGGGGGAAGACATGCAGTAAAGGCCGTGTCGGGCTCGGGAGTCGAACCCGCGGCACACTGCGACTGGATTACCAGTCGGGTGCCCAGACGGTTACGCCACCGCCTGGGCCAGACTCAAAGGCTCTTTTGACGCCCCCCCCACCTAAGAATTGAAAAGGTAGAGACCCCTTAGAATTGAAAAGGTACAGAGTTTCAGAGTTAACACACAGCTGATAGCTGAAGTAATGCAGCTCTCTACTGTAGTGAGCTGTGAATTTATTTCTTGCCCAGTGAATAACTGTACTTGCCCTTGAACTGACCAATCCCTTCCATTCTAAACATAGCACCTTTTGTATACATAGGAATCTTAAATTACATGCCTTTTTTTAGTTACTCTCAGTGATGAGGATTATGTAACACTGCCTTACACAATGTTAGTCCAGGCACTTTCAACTTCGATTTGGGTCACCTTATTTCTGATTCAGTTATGTGGTCAATGTGTACATAACACTGATGATTTTAGTGGTTTGCGCATACATGTGTTGACTTATTCTTAGGAAGGTACTGGGAGATGGTGGAGAGACTGAAGATCAACCAGTTTTATGGGGCTCCGACAGCTATCCGCCTGCTGCTCAAGTATGGAGACCAGTGGGTGCAGAAGTATGACCGCTCCACCCTCAAAACTCTGGGCTCTGGTATGACTGCTATGAAGACCACTGACCAGTGCCTAAAATATTCATCACATACGTACAGTAGGACCATCACAAAGTATACTTTGTACTATACACACATTACTCCTATGCTTGTTTTGCTATATTTATAGCTCAGCAAGGCTACTTACTACTACATCTACAATCAAAACGTACTGTACAACAGTGCAGTCCAGTTGGGATTCAGACTTTGGCATAATTTCTATAAAATGATCAACTCAACAGGACAAATTCCATTGTCCCAAGCACACGTGCTTACATACTATCACTGGAGGTCAAGCCAGGCTTGTACAGTATGTCGACATGCCTTTGTCATGCACATGCTCAGTGCCCACTGCAATGTCCAGCTGACTCCAAGAACAACACACGTGTGACACGTGGATCTCTCACGCACGCACGCAGCGCACACACACACACACACACACACACACACACACCAATGGTAGCATGCAAGAAATAGGCAGGGCTTGGCGTAAAATCCACATTCTAAAGTAACTAACCCATTCAATCGTGATGACTTCTACAGAAATAGTTTTAACATTTTGTTCTCTCTCTGCATTTGGCTCAAAGGCAAAACAGAAACAACAAACCATAATTACAATAGGATTAGTATTCAATAAACATGCCATTAGATATTGTGTTTTTTTTTCACCAGTGGGAGAGCCCATAAACACCGAGGTGTGGGAGTGGTACCATAGAGTGGTGGGAGACAAACGCTGCCCTGTGGTGGACACCTGGTGGCAAACAGGTAACTGACGTTTTTGATTGCATTCATCTGAATGTACTTGTGAACCAATAGTAACCAAATCCAAACTGTTCATTTGTGGGACATAAGTAAGTTGTGTTGGACAAGTGGAATGGGACCTTAGACTATATATTAATAGAGACGTCGCAGAGAGGAAAGTACTGCAGCTCGAGCGGCCAATCACATGAACGCGGCGAGGCGGCCGAGCCAAACGGCGGCGCCCGTTCATGACTCGCTCGCAGTGCACGCACACACGGTACTCGTTCATGTGTTGGCCCAAATACATCCCAGAATGCACTCTGATCCATTCCCGGAAGAAGGGGTGAAATCGCCTCATGTGCTGGGTGAGCAACTCAATGCAAGTGGATGGGAGGAGAAATCCGGTGACGTCTCTATTATACATAACTCTATGGACTAGGGATGCCACAAAGTGACCATCAGCCAAATCGAATAGTCGACAGCTCTGCCGATTAATAATCGATTAATTGAACCCACCCCCCCAATTTTTTTTAATTATCAATATCAGATAAAACTTTTAAGATTTTATATTATGCACATGCCATGGTCACATAACCATTATATGTTGAGTGCATGCTTTGATGGTTACAGTTTTATAATCAGTTTTGATGGGTAAACCTTTGTGGAGATCTTCTCAGTTCTCATTGTATGCTAGTTACTGCCATTCAGGATGGAAATGGATTAAATCCATTTGGATTTGGTGAGAAGTAGTTTCATAAGGGGCTGGTATGAAGTACTTGATATAAACAGAAAACGTTCAGTTCACTACACTCTACTCTACACCTGCCTTCATTTCATCTGATTGTCTGTCTGGCAGGCACTTAACAAGCGATCGTTAACTGTGTCTGTTAGAGAGAGGGGCAGAGAAGAGTGGCTTTGCTCAACTTGATTTATACTTATATTCTCCACTCTGATGAAGGTACATGTTCGATATATCATGCAGCCTTACTTATTAGCCTATATTTTGGCTATTAAAAAGAAAAGAAAAAAAACTTTTTCCGCCCCGATTTTCGATTATGAAATATTAAAATCGATTTCGGAGACTCCGACGATTAATCGGAAAATGGATTAATCGGCGGCATCCCTACTATGGACGGGACGGGGTTAGCAACTTATTACTTAAGTTGCTATTAAATGCCATATTCGACCATAGGCGTAATATTGCCTATCATTTTGTTATTATTTGTGTCATGTTATTATGTTATGTGTTATGTTATAACAGCCTTAACACATCTTGCAGGAAAAGAGACAATGAGAGAGTTTTACAACAGCAAGCCAACTATTAGGGGACTAACTGTTGGGGACTGTCCCACGCAAGGGGGGGAAACTGGTCACCTTACCGTCACGTGATAACCTCTTCCTATTGGCTACTACCTACCTAGTGTTACTGTTATCCATTGACAATGCAATCAATGCCCACTTCATAATAAAGACAAAATACTTCACTAGACTTTCCTAAATGGATACTGCACCTTTATGTGCAAGAATGATTCCGATGGGTCTGCTCTGTGTGCCATCGATTGCATCTGTTCTAGCAGACGCACAGCCTCTCTGTAGAGGAACGCTGTGTGTGACATGAAATAAAGCCACATATGCATGCAGGAAAATGGACCGCCAGTCTGTCTTAAAGGGGAGTCCAGTCTAGTACCTCCCTCCAAGAACGGTTATATAATATTCCTTGGGTGGGTGTTTGCCTGCGCTGACCAATCTCTTGCTGTATGTGAGTGTGCTACGTGTGTATTGTGTACTGTACGCACACTGTACAATATACAGAAGAGGACACATGCACGTGCACACACACACACACACACACACACACACACACACAGTATAATCATACTACACACATCCTCACTTGGAATCTTTCTGGTCCTTCTGGACACGAATCAAACCAGATGTTTTCATCATGATGTCAAATATCTGGTCTCAAAGCACCACGGGAAAGGAAACGACGTGGACTGAATCTCAATGTGAACTGTTCTCTTTGCAACAGAGGAAACATTCTAACAACAGTATGACATCTTCTACCACAAAAAAGGCAACTGTACTTGGGCTGCTTTTTTCAGTCAACCGTCTCTACACCAAAAAGATTTTGATCAGTGCGATAGTGCACTGTTGGACACAGATGTCACGATGAGTGATGACTATAGCTGCCAACACAGCTACTGCCGTCTGGAGTGGCTGCCTGTACCCTATCAATCCATTTATCTGTCTGGAGTGGCTGCCTGTACCCCATCAATCCATTTATCTCCCACACAGTGTGGTCAGCTCAAGTCCTAAGCAGTTCTGAGCCACCCAACAAACTGTCGTTGCTGGCAGGCATATAGTAGTGAATAGCAGTTCCAATGTTTTTTGGGGGTCAGCATTTGGGGTTGCTGACCCTTAGAAGTGCACTTTATTATGTCATTGTAAAATAAAGAGCATTCCTCTCATGAAGTAGCTTATGATAGGGTATGACAACGTTTCACAAATCAAAGCTGATTTCACAAATAAAATGGAATTCGTGAATGAGCATAGGATCAGATTGACCCCATGTATTTCACTTTCAATCCCTTTAAATTAGATCCACTTGAGTAATAACAGAATGTACCAAATGTATGTTAATTAACCATGCAAACAGTCATCTACTGTATCATTAATTCACGATAATTAAACATCATGAGCTTACAATTATAGACACAGATATGACCCAAATACCCTTCAGCAAAAGGGATTATGTGATGTGTTATTTTGCTGAAGTGGTGTGAGCCTTTCAAATTAGGACTAAATGGCATTATTAATCATTGTGATTGGCTTGATCCGGATGCAAATAGCCCATTTAGAGAGGAATCAGGGATTCTGATCTTTTGTTGGCAATGTATGTAAGCTCTGGTGGGCTTACATGCATCTGTAATGACTGTGATGAGCAGGTATCCGGGTGGTCGTAGAGGTAAAACACTCATCCACCACCACAGACACACATTTAAATTTCTTTCAAACAAATCACTCTAGGGTGTTTTTTATTTTTTGGGAAGGGGGATAAAAAAAGAGAGGAACAAGTAGCAGACTGGTATACTGTACATGGTTTCTAATGTCAAATGTAGCTGTTTGGAGCTCTTTGGCAAAATGGGAATCCAATGCTTTATACGTTTGTATGTTTTATATATAGATTTTGTTTTACTTATATTTGAAAGAAATGTACAAAAAAATAATTAAACACCAAATGTATTGCAGCACCATGGCATGTGCTCTGTTAGGGTGTTGAGGTGGAAAGATAATTATGTCTTAAATATTGTTATGGGGAGGTTTACACAGAATTGTCAGCTTAAGTTGATTTGAAAGGGGATGTCTGCTCTATTGTGGGATGGGCTGCTGTCCTAGTTGTCTCTGCTGGTCCTCTCTACTGCTGCTGCCAACACGCAAGGCGGATTAATGTGGTCCCTGAGAACTAGACAAGCCTCATTTTATTTAATTTACTTAGTATGGCCGTAATTCGTCCGTTGACATCTGTAGTAATGAGAGGGGTTTATGCTAGGTTAGTATGTTTGTTTCCAAAAGGCTTGCTCTGTAATTTACCATTACTTGCGCTCTCTCAGTTTATTTCCTTCATGTATCTCTTATGCTCTTGATCTCATGTTTAGTTCAGTCAGCATTCATGACATGTTCTGACATTTTCTTCATGTTAGTAGTCTAGTCATTGATAGAAATGGTATAATCATCTGACCTCTGCTGTATAAGGTTCAGTAACTTCCTGGTCAAATCTGCCATCCCAGACCATCATTTACTGTATTAACACAAAGTGTTCTCCTGGGTTGCATTTGTCATTACATTTTTCATACAGGTAATCGCACTCTTTTTCGGTAGGTCAAACTGAAATCACAGATGTGCTTGTTTATGTAGCCTTTTTTATTTTTTTGCATGTGTGCACTATTGCTTAACTATAACTACACACTACACAGCATAATGCCAAGTGTAAATGTAATTCAGAAAGTCAAAATGTTGAAACCTTTTATACAATAACATTCATTCACTACACTGCCATGTAGTGAATATTTGTTATGCCCTATCTTATGTCATTTTATTAGTGTTTCACATGCCGTGTCGTTTTTTCTTTCTTTCTCCTCGTGTTCCTAGAGACGGGTGGCATTTGCATCGCTCCGAGGCCATCAGAGCCAGACGCAGAGATTTTCCCAGGAATGGCCATGAGACCGTTCTTCGGCATCAGGCCGGTGCTTATGGACAGTGAGGTAGAGTGCTGGCGTCTTCGTGCCACCCTTGCAAGTGGGCGGGAGAGGGTGGGGGGGGATTATGAAACAGGCAGATTGGGATTATGAAACAGGCACCAGCTGTGTCACTTTTGATACTCGCCCCACTCTTAACGCCCCTAATTGTTCCATCCCTCCAATCAATCCCATGCTGTTGGTGCCAAATGCTCCATTAAACACTTTCAACCTGGCGGGTGTCCTTTATATCCCCATTCTTTCTGGGCACGTAATTAGAGGCTGAAAAATAATAAACAAATAAAATACGAATAATTGTTTATTAGTTTATTATTTTTCAAAAAGAGCAGATTGGCTATTTATTTAGGGCTTAAGTTAGTTTTCATTAGTTAATTAGTTATTTTTTGCTCTTGCTCATAAAATCCACAGATTAGCCGGACCGTTGAAGTGCTGTCTCTAGTGCACACACATACCTTTCTCGCCATTATGAGGAACAACATTCTCAAGGAATAATCTTGCAATTCTATCCATTGCCTTTTCCATTTTGAGAAAAAAATAGTAAATATCCAATATCCTCTAGTGGTTGGATAAGGAGATGATTAAGAACATTATTCATCATTGTTCATCATTAACAATATTGGTCAAATGGCCAATCATATTGAGGGGGACACAATTCCAATCATATAGGGATATTAATAAACAAATGCTTGCTGAATATTCAATACTTAGTTGCATTAATTACTTTAACCTTTGATCTTACGTTGCTGCAACCGTTATGATCCAGTGTGGTGAAAAGCAAAGTAGACACTGTTTGATTGTAAAATTAGTATTACGTATTCTGCTCAATGTTAATGTTTTCCCTTTTAATTGTCCCTTTGTACTCGCATTCATTTAGCACTGTGTGACAATAGCCGTTTTATTTTGTGTTTCTGTTGTTTTTAATCCAGGGCAAGGAGCTGACTGCCAACGAGACATCTGGAGCTCTGTGTATTGCACAGCCTTGGCCTGGCATGGCCCGAACCATTCACAATGACCACCAGAGATTCACTGAGACCTACTGCCAGCCTTATCCTGGTATGTTTATCCCCCTAGTTAGAGTGGTTCCCAAATGCTTTAGCTCGAGACCCAAAAAGAGAAATGTGATGTCTCCCCTCCGAGACCCAAACTAGTAAAAATAGCCGATTTACAAGCTCACATGTCGTTTTTTTTTACTTTTTGAAAATCTTTTAAAATAATAATAGGCCTAAATAAAGTGTAAAGTGTGTCTATACCGGTATATATATATATATACACAGTATATATACAGTACAGTACAGTACTTAAAATGGGTCTGTAACGCACTGTTTGGGAAATAGTGTCAGACTGTACATCCGTTATTCTTTCTAGTTTCTACTGTCTCAATAACAAACGATTAACTTTAGGATGTTCATAGCTGCTCCCTCCCTCCCTCCTTTTATCTAAAGGCTACTTCTTTACTGGTGACGGTGCCTATCGCTCCAAGGACGGCCACTACCAGATCATTGGCCGTCTGGATGATGTCATCAATGTGAGCGGCCACAGGATTGGAACAGCAGAGCTGGAGGATGTAGTGGTATGTACAGTCAATGAGCAACTGCACATCTATCAACGTCTTTTTGAGAATTTGCTTTCATCTTTGTCAAAAAGTGCCAAATGGCTGGGCTTACACATTTATAGATATTCATCACATGAACTCCTGCAGCATCCATACTCTGGGAAACTAATAAGCGAACATTCGGCAAGAATTAAAGAACATTCACTGAAAATATATATAGCAAATATATGGTCACGTCATGTTGTCCTGCATTATGAGCCTGTCGGCAAGATGTTTTTGCTATTTGGCGTACAATGCTGTATGGGAGTTTAAGTGATGACGTGAATCTATCTGTCTAGACATGACCGCTGTCCAGCGACAAGGTAGCGAGTGGGAAGCAGAGAAATGCAGAGGATAGAACGTCTGATGGGTTTAGGGTTCCAACAAGATGCACAAGCCTTGGATACGGAGACCCTCCCTGTCTTTGGTCTACTACAGACTCCCAAGAAAAACAATAAAGACCTCATTGTCACAGAGTTGCCTGGGATGGAGCACACAGAGCACATAAGTGAAAAAATAAATGAGCAAGATGCTCATCTTCCCAAGGGAAATCAGCCCCATTTCTTTGCAGCCAGATAGCAGATATAGCAATGTGGAGCCAAGTTGCGGAAAAGGCAACAAAGGAGAACGAAGCAGCAAAAGAATCTGAGAAACGCTAATGGCTGTGTCCGACTCTCAGCCCGTCTCCTTCTTCTTGGATGAGACCAGACTACCTCTGAAGAGAGAATACTGTACTGTATAGCTGTAGGGTGTGGCAGGAAGATATCCCTGTGGCAGGGTGGCAGGGAGATATCCCTGCCATCCTGTGGGAGATATCCCTGGCAGGGAGGTATCCCTGCCACCCTGTGGGAGATATCCCTGGCAGGGAGATATCCCTGGCAGGGAGATATCCCTGCCACCCTGTGGGAGATATCCCTGGCAGGGAGATATCCCTGGCAGGGAGATATCCCTGCCACCCTGTGGGAGATATCCCTGGCAGGGAGATATCCCTGGCAGGGAGATATCCCTGCCACCCTGTGGGAGATATCCCTGGCAGGGAGATATCCCTGGCAGGGAGATATCCCTGGCACCCTGTGCTAAGAGATGATCCGGGATAAAAGAGTGAAACATTCGTGAGCATTGGTCCCCAGCTAATGACCCTGCAGATAATCAGTGACCTTGCATATCGTCACCGTCTGGTGGAAACCTCATACTGAAAGTCCAGAAATGTTGCTGTTAAATACTTAAATATTTATAAAACCAGCACTTTCATTTAGTAGGGCACTATCTTGTAAAGAAAACACTGAAGAACCCCCAGCAGGTTAACCCATTTTGACCTGAGATCAGATTCTAAAAATGTCTGTTTGAAAATGACAGTTTCTATGTCAGTTCTAATAGCAGACCCACAAGCTCGTAGCACGCCACTCGGTGGCGCGCTATGAGCTTGTAGATCTGCTATTTTTCAATAGCTAAAGCATGACATAATGCTAACACCAAAAGGATTAATATCAGGCATTCAGAACTTGACTGAGGACTCGAGGATGCATAACCTGCCCTTAACTCACTGCTACACTGTACAAATGTGATCATTGTAAATGCATTTTACAGTACTTTAAGCTCAAACAAACACTTATTTGTCCTATAAATCGTTGGACAGTTGAACTTGATTTTGTATCGTTGACCCTCTGTTGTAGAACCAATGCCCTGGGGTGGCTGAGTCTGCTGTCATAGGATACACACATGACATCAAAGGGCAAGGTGAAGTGAAATCTTTTAAAGGTGTCATCAACTATTCAAAATTGTGCATTCTGAGAACGCAAGATACTGTGTAGCCATTGGAAGCAGGATGCCAAGTGTGAAATATGTAGCATTTTGCAGATCATAATCCTCCAATAGCTGTACATAAAATAAGTGCCAATGCTATTCATAATATGAAGGAAATGTAATGTAATTTTATCTTTTGAACTCAGAACTGTACATTCTGTGTTCTACCCTCACCTTCTTCCCATGTTGCACCATGGAGATATTCCTTATGGCTGTCTCTCTTTGCCTTGCCAGGTGTCTATGCATTTGTGGTGCTGAAAAAGGGAGTGAAAGTCGAAGAGGCTGTCCTGACGCAGCAACTGAAAGAGATGGTGTCTAAAAGCATTGCCAAGTATGCCTGTCCAGACTTCACTCAGGTGGTGTATTAAAATATTTTCTAAAAACAAAGCAGTGATGAACTGAGAACAGAATGTTCGTGTCAGTGTTGTGGGCTTGTTTTGGATCGCTCTCTGTTTCATGATGCACTGTTTGGAATTTGTACCTAGAACTTTGCTAGTAATTTGTACCTAGAACTTTGCTAGTAATTTGTACCTAGAACTTTGCTAGAAATTTGAACCTAGAACTTTGCTAATGCAATATGTGATCACTGTAGATACTCATACTCATACTAACAGTTATGGAAGAGTTAATATCGGAGCAGTTTGTTATTCACAGGATTAGCATCTGAATACAGACCAATAATCGGCTAATAAACAATAACCAAGGCCAGATGGAACAGACTCCACAGTGACACATGTGTCACACACTAGCGTGACTGGAGACCAGAAAGGTTGGATTTCAGATTAGATCAGTAAGGCTTGGTTTATAGTACTAATGTGTGCGTGATGTCTCATGCCGCAAATAACATATCTGCATTCTGCAATGTTGCAGAGCCACGCGTTGTGACCTTGTGAACTTGTCTATTCGCTGTGCGCAACTAAGTATGAATCAGGTTAATGAATTCAGACCCGGTTAATTCAGTAATTGATGAAACCTAGAAACTGACGTAATATGTACAATTATGTCTTAATGGTCTTTAGTTGCTTAACCAGTTTGTTTTCTCTTAATAGCTTGTCCACCGTCTACCAAAGACACGCTCAGGCAAGATAATGCGTCGGGTGCTGCGCAAAGTGGTGGAGCGCGACACAGACGGGTTGGGTGACCTCAGCACACTGGACGACCCCTCTGCCGTTCAGGAGGTCATTCAAGGTCACCATCGGCTCTGTGGTGACCAACAAAGGCAATGACCTTGGAATGGCAAAAACCTGACAGACTCAACTTCCATGTCAACGGTGATGCTCACAATTCCCATGTCCCAACCACACGCACAAATGACCAATTAATTCCTCTGAAATCACATTCTTGAAGAATGAAGAACAATTCAACATGTTTTAACCTTTCTTGTTTGGGTATTGTGAGTGCTGTTAACTGGTATAATGCATCAATGTACTGTACACCAAATCATGTAGTGAATTTCACATAATCGCTTTAAAGTTATAAATTACCAAGAGCAAGATGACCGATAGTAACTGAATTGGTCTTCCTTTGTTTGACTCTTTGTCTGTTGGGTGCGTATGGACTATGAAGGGGGGAAGCTGACTTCTTGTATTGTGACCTATAACTTGTGACAGACGACCAGTGTACTTCCCATTGTCATTGAGATAACAACATAATGTGGAGTTGAGACAAAACGCTTAATTGAAGCTGATGTTTATCAACTGAAGTTTATCCCCAGTCATCATCAACATTCAGACAATATCCAACAAAAATAAAACGGAGGAACATTGTTTTTAAACCACGTATTTCAATGTAATGCCTGTAAACAAAAGATAATAAACAATCTTGCCATGTAAATTTGCATATAAAAACTAAATTTGACTGAATCTAACAGGTTAATTTCTCAGTTTGACCATGTCAGTTTTAGTGTTCACGATGATGATACTTCACATGGCCACCCAAAGTTTTTCACAACGCACTAAGGCACATTTTGGTTGGCTGTTATGAATCAAAATGACAGAACTAAGCATTGATTAGTGTCTACATCGGGTGATCGTTCATCTTCCATGTCATATTCCTTCTGCTACAATTGCTTTGGGTTTTAGTTCTGTTTTAAAGTAACTTATTTAAAACGTATTTAAAAACAACTAAAAAAATTGTAGTTAAGAGTACAATCATACACATTACAAGGTCAAATCAATCATGTGTCGTTAGTTACCAAGAACCCCTTCAGCGGGGAACGTAAGTACAGTTTAGATCAGGACCAAACAAACAAGCCCGACTCTATCGAAGCCTGTGCACATTCTGTCTCTAGCCCGGCGCAGGCCTGTCCCATTGCCTTTGTGCCCCAGACCTTTGTGTTGTAATTTTTTGTTTTATGATTTGTTTTAACTGTCATTTTGCTAAATGAAATAACTACACACATTATTTTCCATTTCAAAATTAAAAATTTAGGCATTTAGCAGACACTCTTAATGGAGAGTGATTTACAGTAAACAAGGAAAACAAAAGGCAATACATCAAATGCATATAGAAAAATAAGTAATCTAAGATAATAGGCCATTCTAAACAGTATAATATAAAAATTGTAATGACGGCTAACAGCTGTAACCCATGACTTTTCAGAGCACTGCAGGAAAATGTAAACAACTAATTCAAAGTTGTATGAATTGTCACATTGTCTGTCCTGATGAAGGTCTAACAACCGAAACGTTGAATAAAGACCAAAACATTTTTGCAAGTTCCTGAAAACTTCCTAAAAAGGGTTGTTTGATTGAAAAGGAATCGGTGGGATCTTTCTGAATAGGCCTAACTTCCTCTCGCGAAGGACTCACAAAGCGAGTGTATGGGGGAAGGCAGCAAAAACCTGGCATTTAAAATTGTAACCATTGATTGACATAACTGATACAAGGATTTAACAATCCACCATAATATGCAGATTAGAGAAATTTGAAAGATTGAAAGAAATACTGTACGTTCAGAATTACACGCAGGATCTTACTGAAATAACGTATGTTACACAAGCAACTACCCAAATGATTAAAAACAACAAAACAAAAATACATTATATCTGCCCACGGCACACTGGCACAACTCTGGCCCAGGCAGAGTAAACATGTAAACATTGCAGAGGTTTGGGAGAGTGACTGACGCTCACCTCTTCTCCCCAGGTTTCTCTAGTATGTGCAGAGGTCATTCTAAGGTCACATGCTTGCTTCTCTGAGAACTAGGTTTCCACCACTGCCTTTCAGCTTGCTCAGCTCCCAGCGGCCCTCACCACACAGCTTCAGCTGGACGTCATGGTACTGTTGTAGAGGCAGAACAACAAAGGGTCAGCTTCAGGCAATACTTTACACTGGGCATTATACAGTATGTGCACATTTAAAGGGGAACTTTGCCGATGCTAAATGCCAACCCTATATGTCCCATTTTGAGGAGAACGGGTGAAGTTCACTTCCCAATGCGCTCTGTGTGTCAAGAGTATATGTCCAGTTTGTCCACGCATAGATGAGTTTACGTGGGATGAGGTTTACATACTGTAGGCAAATTCACGTGGTCTGTAGTCTATCCCTATGACTACATACAGTATGACTAAACAATCATCCCTTCTTCTCAGGCTAAGAAGACTTTGGAAACCCCAATCAAAGCTGCAAAAATATGTTTGCGAAAAGTAGTAAGTAACCCTGTGTGGTACAGTATGTAGTATGCATGCCATGCATGTTTTACTCGACCTTTTCCAGGCTGCTGCGGTGTCCCAGGCTGACCAAGGTCATGCCCAGCTGTTTACAGGCTCGGTACAGCTGTGACTCTGCCTCCTCTGTAAGAGCACTGGTGGCCTCATCCAACACTGCACAATATAAACACAATACAGCTTATGTTATGCGAATACCATAAGTCTTAACACTGGCTACAAAATAGGTGCAATAATAATAATCAAATGTTATACAGTATATCTGCACTTGAATTAAAACTATGACGCTGATTTTACCCATTAAAACTGGGAAAGCATCTGGGTTATTTTATACTTTGGCTATTCAAAAATAGCAGATTATACAAGCTCATACGCAGAATGAAGATTTCTTTATTTTTTTTAAAGCAAATATTTTTAACTGCAATCCTTTCTTCTGGGGGTCCCTGGAATAAAATATTTTTAGATGTTGGAACAAACGGGGTTCTTGACATGAAAAAGTATGAGAACAAAACTGTAGAAAATACTTTTAAATTTTTTAGAAGACAAATCTTAATGAGTTAAAACTGGGGACAAAATAAGTGCAATAATATTAATAATAATATGTTATGATCAATATGTCTGCACTTGAATTGAAACTATGACATTGATATGAAAAGAAGATAGAATATTGCCAACATAATAAGAGGGAACACAAGAACTTTGTATAGGGGAACAGACCTGCATATTTGGGCTGCAGGTAGAACAGTCGTGCGAAGCTGAGACGTTGCATCTCCCCCGGAGAAAGGACATCATACCTAAAGAGAAAACAAAGAGAGAGAGCCACAACATTTCTTTTAGAATAATTTGGTCTAGTTGATTATTTTACACAACTCAATGTGACACATGAAATAATGATAAAATCCTCAGTGTGTGTAACTCTGAGAGAGTACAAATGTAACCAAATGTACAATTTATTTTGGCTTTTTGCCTTTATTGATAGTTACTAGTGAAGATAGACAGGAAAGAGGAAGGGAGAGACATGCAGCAAAGGTCGTTCGTGAACGGGTCTCGAACACGCGACACGCTGTCTGGCCACAGCCTATATGTGGCATGCGCCTGGACCACTAGGCCAGCGGGCGCCCCAGAGTGCAATTTTCTATTCCCGGTTTCACTCTTACCAATTCCACTCCACCGTCTCGTCCAACCCACCGGTACGCTTCAGGAGACTGGACTGGAGAAAATGACAGAAATCTGGCTTTATACAGTGTTGCATCCAAGGTGAATTAGTGTCAGCTTGAAGGTAACTGCATTCTAGAACCCTCAAGAGAATCACATACGTTTAATACGCCCGTCAGTTATGGACAAGGACAGTGGGTGCAGAATACTGGTATTGAATCCTGTATGAAGTTTAATTCAAATCGGACTCTAAATGAAGGGTGATGACAAAGGGATATTGACAGACGGACGGACGAATGGCAAACCGTAAACCAGTTTGTTTTCACTGATATTGTTACATTTACAAGTATAATAGAAGCAGATGTGCCATTCCAATAGCCTTGCTAATTCTACTGCTTTGCTACTGAACATAAGTGTCTAGCAAGAGGAACTCTTATCTGAATAGAATTAACATTATAACAACTTAGCAAATGTCCCCCTTTCTCACTGACGATGTTCTGTTTCTGACAATGCAATCTACTGAATTGTCAATGGCAGGAAGTTCTCAAACAGCACATCTGCACATCAAATTTACTCACCACTCCTGCTAGCTCTAGAAATTGTATAATTCTGTCATCATCCACACCCCCTGAAAACAAGACAGCAACATGAGGCCAATACTACTCAGTGACTGAACAAATAGCTGCCAGTGTGTGTAGTGCAGTGGTAGTTTTATACAACATCTATGCAGTTGACTGACTATAGCTGCAGATTTCACCATCATACCTGATGCAGGGTAAATATCTTTCAAAGGGTAGATCACCTGTTAAAAGAAAAAACAGTCAAACGTTAGTAAGAACTAAGTGTTCCTTTTGTTTTTTTTGTTCCATGAAATATTCCACACAAAATGTGGAAGCATCTGTGACATTCAGACAAGAAAGTAAAAAAAAGAAACAGCTCATCTGCCAGTAAACTTGGGTGAGGTGCTGGAGTCACAATATACAAGCTCAGAGGAGCGTGGCACTTTGTGCTGTGCTGCGAGTGTGTACATCTGCTCACATCTGTGTGATACTGAACTGCTGATTTTGAAAGCATTTGTCGAATCGGCCTCAGGTCTTAATGTATTAACAGGAGCAAGGCCTCAAAGGGAAATACAGTACCTGTTCACGAAGGGTTCCATCAGTTAGGTAAGGCTTCTGGGGAAGGAACATAATGCCCCTGGGTCCGAAGCATGTGGTCATCTGAACAAAACCTGGGGAAAGGCAAAAACATGTGAGTAAACCTCAAGGATAGGAATGGGAATCATCTTCTTGTACACAGCTCTCCCTGCCATGCCACCGTACCACTATCTGCCTCCCAGAGGCGGTTGAGGACCCTCAGTAGAGAAGTCTTGCCAGTTCCTGTGTTCCCCACCACTAGCAGGTGATTTCCCTGGCTGATCTTCAGGTTCAGGTCCTTCACCAGTAGTTCCTCCGAGTAAGGTGACCTGTAGGACAGCCGGTCCAAGATGAAGGCTGTGTCCGTCGGTCCTCCATGGATATTAAAGTCACTGTGTGGAGGAAGGAGATGGTGGTGGGAAAAATACTCCTGTTTAAGGAATTGACATTCAAATATGCTTGCAGTACGTAAGTAAAACCATTCGCATGTAAAAAAACAGGATTCAAACTTTTTCCCAATATAAAATAGGTAGGGCTGTCAAATGATTAATCAGATTAAAAATGAATTAATCACCATTCCAACTATGTCCAAAATATGCCCTTTTCTTGTGGGAACAGAAAGATACGAAAGATACTCTAGCTCTCCATGTTTCTCTGTCTCTCACCTCGTTGCCATGCTATGTGAGCCACTACTCAATATTGTGCACCCTTTTATGGCAATAACCAACTTGTGTTTTTTCCCCATTGGACTAGATAGGGCTTCTCTTTCAATCTCGATTGGATCTATCAGCCATCAGTTACCAGAGCGACGACTAGTGCAGAGGGTATGGAGCGGGTCATCTAAGCATGCATTAATTGCATATTTGTTTGTCTAATTCATTGAATAATTTCATCGTTTTTTGACAGCACTAAAAATAGGGCTTAAGCAGTTAATGTATATTTGCCTCTAAGATGCTGTGGAGACAGTGGAATGGAAGTAAAAATGCCTCAATATTGAGTCAATACAATACACAGTACATTCCACAACTGAGAATAAGACCAAAGAAGGAAAGACTTCTTCATGAAAGGAGTTCTTTAAGACATCATCTCTGACCTTGGCTGTTTTAAACATTTTGGGACTCCTTTGCCTGGTGGAAAAAAGCCTAGTCCACCCTGCCCTGAATATAAATGTCATACAGTAGCAGCCAAGAATGTTAAACAGACACACATAGTTATACCTGTCAAAGTTGTAGCTTTCCCCCGACGCTGGGTCATAATCACACTGCCTGTGCAAGATGTCATCCATTACCTCTCTCAGCTCCCCTATCCTGAGACACACACACACACACACACACACACACACACACACACACACACACATCATCATCATCAAATAGCTGGATCTCAAACACGCACGTGTGCGCCCAAATGAGGCGATGGGTATGCTGTGTGATACCTGTGGGTGTATCCGGCCACATCTGACAGAGTGGTTGACAGGTCTATTAGCTGCGAGAAGCCGTTTATCAAGTAGATGCACACAAAGGCATTCTGACCATGACAGGGACAAAAAGAAAGAAAGACAATTGTGTATTAGCTAAAGAAAGTTAATATCCTATCTTTCTTTTCCATATTATGTATATAGATGACGGTTCCTAAAATCAATGAGTTGTTCACACAAGCCTTTTGTTTCCTCGTTCCTTCTTTTTCGTGATGATGTTCGATGATTGTGATTGGATAGACGTAACTCGTATCAATCTACAGTAACGACTAATTACTTTTAAACTAAGCAACTGAGGAGTAAGATCATTTGTTGTCCACCCCGGTCCACCCTACTACTGTTTTTATTAAGTTCTTTAGAAGAGGCTTTGCTGCCACCCAGTGGTTGAAGACGGAAGGCAAAGAAACACATTGTAGTACAAGCTTGCTTGACATTGTTCAAATACCTTTTTAACTTTCGGACACATTCTGGACAGGCCATGTTCTGATTTGAATTAATTCTTTGAAGCAATCTTTCAGAGACGGATTCAAAGACAGAGGTTCTTACATAGGTATACCCATGATCCTAGGTCGGTTACTGAGGCACTACACTGTCTCTCTGCATTTGATGATGTATGTATGTGTCCCAAATCGCCCCAAAACGCATCTCTTGGATGCATGCCTACCTTACTAATGAGTGCACTGAGATCACCGGGGCTGAGACCGTCGTAAACACCGGAGAAAATAGGGATGGCGAGGATAACGTAGCTGAGGAAACCTCCCAGGTAGTCAAAGGTGTTCACCCCAACTGAGTAACCAGAGAGAGAGAGTATACGTGAGATTATGATGTTGTTTGTAAATGTTTAGCAGATGCACACATTAACCCATTTAGGACGGGAACGCATCTGTGTCACCTTATAGCTTTTAACCACTGTTGTAAAATTGCACTTTAGCTGTTGAAAATGTGGCGCAAATCTTAAAATATATATTCTCTCACAGTGAACGTTTTTAACTCATATCTTTTTTGCTTCTTCTATCTGCTTCAGGGAGGTCCCTGGAACAAAATATTTTCAGGTGGCGGTCCGCAGCCAAATACAGACAATTCTGGGGGTCCTTGACATGAAAAAGGTTGAGCACCATCGACATAGGTTTTTCAGAAAAGCCAGGTCTAAATGGGTTAATGGCAGCCGTTTATAAGTGTGTCCGTTTCTTACTGTAAAGCCAGAGCTCTTTGTTCATCAGGTTCCTTTGTGTATGCAGCAGAGATTGCAGTCTGCGGTCAGTCCTCATGTGCTCCACCTTACCGGCTCTACATTTGCACAGACAGATGCAAGACACTAACACGTACTGTACACATAGTGGGGGCTGGTGTGTAAAGCATTATTTGAAGGCACATGGGTCAAATAGTCTTGTTGGCAGTGACTCACAAATCTGATAAATTAAAGTGTTCTTTCTATATGTTACTTCCAAATGATGATCTACAGTCATTTGGAGGTCAAATATAGTATGATCTAGAATCTAAGGAGGAATTTTCCTACTGTATGTGCCAAATACCGGCATACACAGTACATCTCCCATCCAAATAAAAAAACTAAACAGAACCAAAATGTTCACGAGTCTAACCTGTAAAAAGCGGCAGACTCTGCATTGACTCTGATCTGCATGTGCTTGAACCTGGAGGCGGAAAATCATCATTTCATTTTTATTTTTGCATGAAAGGTTAAAAGCCCATAATGCATTCTCTCTCGACATATCTGTTTGCAGCCTTCAAGGCATCTCCATATCAATCTGTGATTGCAAAGCCAACATTAGTCCCATCTAATTTAGCTGACACATATCCTGTAAAGCTTCCTCATAGGCAAAGGGCTCTGAGCCAATGTCTACATGAGCAGTTCCTCTTCAAATGAACGTTTTCCACAACGATAAGATTTAGACAGACAAGGTCTAATAAATCTGTCTCTACATCGAACTATTCTAGCGATATTCAGAATTGTTGTTGGTACCTGCTATGTCTGTTTACTTGATTCATTCTAAAAAAAACATACAATACATGTTTTTGTCTAAGGGAGCATTGTCCATGCATCAACACAAATTGTTTCTTTCACATTGTGTCCATGTGTTGCTTGTTATAACATATTTAATTTACCTGAAGTCTCCTTCCAGTTTCTCTTGCTCAAACAGGGTGGCCACAATGGGACCCATAAGAATTTTGTTGGCAATTGTCCCAATCACAAAATAGCCAAATATACTCACAGGGCCAATCCATCCAGTACTGCAAGAAGGAAAAAGTAGATTGGGGTAGATCAGATGTTAAGTAGTATACATAATTACAACACAGTTGCATGAGGTTTAGTCCTATCTTTCACAGGGCAGTTAGGCATTTTCCTTCTATGTCCTGTCTCTCTTAATGGTATACTCTTCAAAGCACAGATGAAAGAAAAGATTGGAATGAAAAAAGCAATAAGAATGATCTAAACTAAACTAAGATAATCGCCGATGACAGATGTAGCCACTACGACCACAAATGTCCCAGGAAACTAGCCACCGAGTCTGCTGCGCTCTGAGAGAAAAGCACAGCTGAATTCTTTGTTTTGATGAGCCGTGCCATTATCGTGGTTTAAGCACGGTTTCAACCAATCAGATTGCTTCCTCGAAACGACCTGTATAATGTTTAAGTCAGATGTTTTATCAGATTGTTATAATCTCACATGTAGTTGCATTGGTCGTTGTAGTAATACAACCTCACCTGTGGTAGCATTGGTAGGTGTAGTAATACAACCTCACCTGTAGTAGCATTGGTAGGTGTAATAAGACAGCGTGAACGGTGACACTATCAACCGACTGGCCATGGCGCTCATCTGCTTGCACAGCCTGTCTGCATCCTGGCTCATTCGCTGATCTCTGCAAGTCACACCAAATCAAGGATTTTGACTGTGCCTTCATATAAGACTATAGATAAATATGTCAAGTTGAATATTGAAATGTGTATACTATAGACTACAGATTAAACTAGAACTGCACATTAAAGGTAATGGCCCAATGTATACATGTATGTAATCTGACACCACTGCCATATCAAGCACAAGTAGTCATTACTCATATACGCATGAGTGACGGCTTTCGATGGTGACGTATATGTCGATCAGTGTCGGGTGGATTAAAGGAAATGCCTCTATGTATATGTATATGTAATTTGTAAGTTGATTAGCGGTATACTGTGGTTACTTTGCGCCCCGTTTGATGCGTATGTATCGTCCCAGCATATGACGTCAGGGTATAACTAGCTCTCAATGATGACGTAATAAAGATGTGGATTAAAGGACCCACTGCCAGAGTGTAGTTGGTTTTCGATGGTGACGTAGTGACGATATGTTTTAGTGTCGTGAGGATTAAAGGTAATGCCCCTATGTATACATCTACAGTATGTAATCTGGCACCACTGCCGTATCAGGCACAAGTAGTCAGTACGTCATATGCTGGGACGGCGCATACACATCGAACATGGTCCTGGGCAAAACTAGTACTTGCGTGCTCTGCTTGCGCAAGTAACAATCTACATACTCTAACAAAAGGAGGTTGTTGTGGGAATAGCAGGCTTACGGGTTATCTATGTCCTCTCTCAGTACGTTGAGGGTGTAATAGACCTTGCCTTGGAAGTAGTCCGCATGGAGGCTCTCAGTAAGCGTCTGTCTCCAGTTAACATACATTTGACTGCATATATACTGGTCCAGACTTTTAAGCTTAGGCATATGGAGAGAAAGGATAGACACACAGAGGGAGGGAGAGAGAGAAAGCGAGTAAGAAAGGGATATATTACAACCACAATGGTTTACACATACAGTATACCATACGAGGGTCATGCCCAGCGCATCAGTGGACATGAGATTCCCTCCATCCATGACATATACAACAGACGTGTCCGTAATGCCCGTAGGCTTATCAAAGATCACAGCCACAGACTGTTTCACAGCCACTCGCATGTACATACCCCATATGCATTGCTGCATTATGTAATGCTTACATTATACAAAGTATGCTGCATAGTGCATACATATGTATGCACTATGCAGCATACTTTAGGACCCATGCATTGCACACAGCATTGCATTGCACATTGCACACAGCACCTTCCAAGCACCTCAAAGGGTGCTATGTTTCTACAAAGCTATTTCTATACCTTACTATTACACAAAATAGCAGTTCTGGCTGAACCGTGCAGTTGGTTTTCTCTAAATTTGGCAATATGGTAGAGGGCTATGCCAAACGGTGAGGACGCGAAGCCCATGACCATTGGCCAAAGGGTGGCGCTATAGCACCCAATTGAAAATGTGCATAGCTCATGAACCGCTTGACCGCCGTTACTGCAATAACACTTCGATACACATATGCATCTCCTCATGCCGAAGTAGCGTGTTCTTATTTTTTACCTCTGACCCTTAGATCACCCGCCATTTTGAATTATATGAAAAACAGTTCAAATCTATCTCCTCCCGGGATCTTTGACGAAAATGCACGAGAACTTCTACACGTGAACTTTGGACCTATCCGGATAAGAAACTGGAAGTACATTTTTGTGAAAATAAATTAGTTTTTATATTGCCAAACTGAATGATTGTATGTATTGTGATAATAAACTAATAATCCTGCAGTAATTACAAAACATCTTGTGTAGCAATTCAGGGTAGTTGTAAAGGGAACTACCCATAGATCCGAAGTCCCGTTAGTCCGAACATACACTGCTCCCGTGCTTGCGGTTAGGTTTAGGTTTGCTCCCGTGCTTGCGGTTAGCTTTAGGTTAGGGTTAGAGATAGGGATAGTAATTTCGGAACAATGAACCTTCTGACTAATGACACGGCACCATTGTAAATGGTAGATGTGCAGGAGTCATTCCACTCAAGATACTATGGTGTGGACTGAGATAAGATTTATATTGTCTTTATTTTTAGCATACCTAGAGATATCAAAATAGTGTTGACATTTCCTCTTGTAGCAGGTTGGGGCAGAAGGTTGACCTGACCTCGTAAAAGAAGACATCGTAAAATAAACCATCGTCTTTTTTATCAACCATAGCAAACAATATCTTAAGTCAATGGTAATGGCCCCTGTGATTTTATTGTCTCTGTGATGCCGATGGATGGGGAGATGGACTGTAGAATGCTCTGGATATTAAACATTGTGTAATGGGGAGGAGGCAAGGGAAAGATGCAACAGCTGACCAGTTTGAAGTTTCACAATATTGTGAAATATGAATCACGAATGATAATTCCAATTTCCAAAACCATCACCTCTATTGGATAACACAATTATTTATCGTAGTTTTCATGTTCTTTTGCGAAGCAGTTGCAGTATCAAGGGATCCATCCTGTTTTGTATAACCCAATCCTCTCAACTGGAGCATGCACTTTAAATAATAAAAATGGACAGGGCCATCATGCCATTACAACAGTGGGACAGATGTTTTTTAAATGTGCACAATTATTGTTTGATAACAAATTTGGCCTGCTAGCTAGTAACTACAGTATTACGGGCTCAGAAAGGGGGATCCCTTTCTGACCAGAAGAAGCTGTTTTGTCAAGAGGTGAAGTCTCAAATATTTACTATTTACAGTTACCGCATTGTCCCGAATATAAGACGACTCTGATTATAAGACGACCCCCATTTTCCAAGACTCATTTATGGAAAAAGAACATTGAATGTCAAATAGTCTAGTCCCAGATTATAATATGGCCCTGTTTTTTAGGATATTTCCATTGGTAAAAAACTTATATTCAGGCCAATAGGGTACATGATTATGGTTGCCCAGCCCAACACGTATTCTTCTGTGGAGACAGCTTGGGAGCATGACCTTAACATTTCTCTAAATGCTTCTCATTTCTTTAGTGTTGTGCAATTTTGCTTTCAGCTAATCTAAATGTGAGATAATTTCTCTCTACTGTACGCCTTCTGGCTGTTTTTTTTTTTTTTTAGCCTACTGTTACTGTTAACCAGCTTTGAACTTAACGGGTCCATTTATCTTCTGCTAAAACAACAAACTGTTCTAGGTAGGAACATAAACAAACTTGCTTCTCTTGGGAATCTTGTCTGGAGGAATACTTTTCTTTTTACCTGCCTGCTAAAAGACTTTAACGAGGGCTGTTGGGAATGGGATCCGGTATAGTTACCTGTTTGATCATGTAGTAAATGGTAACTGGTATTAACATGTTGTTGAGTGTCAGGATGTGAGCATGTGCATTCCCCTGCTGCGTGACGTTTCTAGAAAGGTTTGCCAGTACAATTTGCTTTTACCATTTTCTGCATTACGTTAGACATCAACTTACCGTGGAATTGAGCAATATGAGTCCCACAGACAGGGTCAAAAGAGTGGTGAATCCTGGGTAATCCTTGTCAGCCAGCACCTTGTAGAACTGGCTTGGAAGAACACCCACTTGGTAAATGATCAGTTGCTCTAATCATGGGAGGAAAAAAAGATGAGTTAAAAAATTGTCACAGTAGTCAAGTATTAATAATAATAATAATAAATTGCATTTTATATCGCTTTTCTAAGTGCTCAAAGCGCTTTACAATGGTTCATTCATTCATACATGAGAGGTGAAGCAGCGAGCAGTCGACGCCAGCGTCCTCACTTCCCAAGCTCACACTGACCAACTCATTGGGGAAGCAAGTACTAAAGCAAATGCAACTTTCTCCAGCAACGAATACGGCTTTGCACAATGTTTTTCCCATGCTTAATATATCAATCTTGAGCTGACACATATTAACATGGATAGTCTTAGTCTTATTTGCTATGCCTGGGTGTAAGCTTGTGTCACTTGATACTGACAGAATCTGATGTTGTAAATTACTGCTTTTTTATTATGCTAATACAAATGTATTAAACTTTGCCAATGGGAAAGGTTAGGCTACTGTACCTGTCAAAGTAATTCCAAGCAGAGTTCCAAACATCAGCACACTCTGACTTGACCATGATGGAAACAGCACCTTCTGGATACTGCACAACCTCTGCACAAACCTCCAGTCAAATTTTGGTCTGATGGCAGATGATGATAGCCGCAATTTAAATGTATTGAGACGGAAAGTAGCTCATAATAACATCTAACATATGTCTATTGGATATTTATGAAAGAAACACTTTGCAGATAGAAAGACCCAAATAATTAAAGCTTTTCGTACAGCTGCCTGTGTATCCTGCAATGTTGGTGAGTGTGACGTCGTTTAATACTATCCGATAGGACTTTTCTGTTTGGGTGTATGGGCTGTGAGGCTGTCAATGGTTGGTGTGTTGCAACTCTAGATTCAACCTAGAAACATGACTGTCATAATAATCATGTGAACCATGGCTAGATTCAACGCATTAAAAAAAATCTAGTGTTGCAAATTGCGACTATAGGCAGATGATAGAGAGAGAGAGAGAGAGGGCTCAAACTGGGTACAATTAGTTAGGGGACAATTACACCGTTAATACAGAAAATGCCATTACCATTATATTTCAATATTAATATATTGCTGTATGATATAAGCTGGTCTTACCTTTTCCTTTCCCTTACATTTCTCATTCCCAAAGGTGGCATCTGTACAAGTACTGGATGACTTTCTCTAAATTACAGGAGAGTTCATGGATTTTGATAAAGCACAATTAAGGACGCGAACTATAGCTAGCCTAGTTCTTTTTCATTTTATTTCACGCTACTTCACTTGACTACATACTCATACTGAACTATTTCTGAAAGCAAAAACAAAAAAGCTCACGCGTTTAAAACCGGACTTCCGCATTTTTTTGGCGTTTTTTCTTTTCAAAATAAAATATCTCATAACTTCAACTCCATTTAGATTTTCAAAGAAGCCCAGGTATTAAAGGCCATATTATATTTACGTGTGCCCAAGCCCATTATTCTAGTTTTCATTTTTTTAAATAAAACTACAGATGTTTTATAAGATCATTTTTTTGCTATTATTTTTATTCTCATTTGTGTAGTATAGGCCTATTGTGATTATATATATTTTTGCCATAGTGTGTACAATATTTAATCACATTGTTGACCCAATCACGATTCACGTTCCACTGTCTCATAAACTTGTTCTTTACATTAGTGGTTCTCAAACGTTTCCATGTGAATAAGGTCCGGTCCCCCAAATCAATATACACTTCTCTTCACGGGCCAGAGATGTTTTAAAAGTTCTAAATGATAAATGAACATTCACATCTTACATCTTTTCAAAATTAAAAAGAATCTGGAGGCTGGAATCCCTTTAACCCTCTAAGACCCAGCGTTGCTTTTTTAGCAACAATCTTATTTTAATTAATTACTAAATTATTTTTTATTTTTTTCTGTTCTTTTTTCACCTAAACGTCATCAGTGATGTTCATTGCAATGCCATTTCAATGCCATTGGTCATGATATTTGCATATAAATACCCCCACAGAGGCTGAAATTCACACAAATTAAAAATGTCTGGACTCTGTGCAATTTTGAACATTTTTTAACCTAAGACTTTTGACCTTTACCCTAATAAAAGTAGGTAAAATAATTGTAATATGTTTTTTTGTGATCATTAGAATGTCTAGAACATGTTTTATTCATTGTGAAAGATATCCCCTAAATGTAAATTATTAATTTATTATATAATTATTATACATTTTTCATCAAACTTTATTTTTTTTAACATATTTTTTAGTCTCAGTCCTAGTACTACAAAGTAGTAGTAAGGTTGAAATCTATTTTTTGCAAGTAGAAATTAATGCAGGTCTTAGAGGGTTAAGGACTCCTGGCCCCTGGGCTGGGGGTGCCCGGACGCCACTTTGCGAACAAGTACCTACTGACTGTACCATGATACACTTAGTGCTTACCCTCATGTAGCCAGAGTGTTGTCTCTGCTGACTCTGCATACGTCTTTGCTTCTTATCAGGAAACTCTGTATGTAGGGCAGGCTATATGCTTGAGCATGCAGTTTGTACCACATGATCCACATCTGATTTCATCATGTTTTCTATCCTATTTTACCTACTTCTGTCAGCAGGACTCTGGTCACGTAGTGTGTTTTGTACAGGCTGGCCACAAAAACGGATTGACCAATCATTAATACACTTTAATAGCATGTTAACCACATTAATCCTGTCATCCCTATATATTGGGCAAAACGATTCAAAGTTGAGGCCCTTGCATGTGTACCATCTTAGTTACCGTTTGCTAGTCTCCAGTACAAATTTATCCCAAATGAAGCAAACTAACAATAATCCCAAATTATTCTGAATGCATGTTGCAGAGTAAAACCAGAAGTCACCACATGGTGTATAATCGATGGTTTTGAATGTGCTCATTGCAGTCTGGCAAAGTGGGGCCAGTAACCTTTGAGCTAGACAGATAAGGTTTCACATTCCTATCTGGTCTGCAATCCTCTCGCCTCTTTTGTCTATCCTATTTACTCCAGTTTGTCCACATTCCACAATACATTTTGCAATGCTAAATATATCTTGTCAGTCAGAAAAGCACAGACAAGATATCAATGTTTGAACATACAAGGACATTTCCAAGTGAGGTAGGTTACACTGAATAACAACAGTATAAACGAAACAACTCAATTATTTAAAATTATTCACTCAAAACATAAAGATAAGCAACAATATGAAGATATAAAGCTAAACAGAAATGGGTAGAAACAATGAATTGTGATTATTGATACTGGTGTGATCCTAAAAGATCTTCTACTTGGCAACAAGTGAGTTTCACAGTTTTAACATTTTCAATAAATTGCTTTTATTCATTTTAATCATCATGGAATTTTCAGATGACACATTTGCTGAATATATTTTGATCAATGATTGATCTACTGTAGATACATTCTATGTTATTTATTATTAAATGCAAGGGCCCATTACAGATTACTGTACATATTGTACCATACAGTACAATTCCACTCAATTACATGTTGGTTGATAAAGAAAATACTCCTTAGGGTGGCTCACCTGGTAGAAAAAGATCTTTAGAGATAAGGTGCCATTTTAATGGAGAAACTGCACATTTCACGCAGTGTTTATACTAGTATTGTTTGCCTTCATTATGGTATAAGGAAAATTCAGTAGTATTTAACAAAACAAGAACACTCAGGAAAGGTTTAAAATGCTAAAGAGGGCAGGCCCCAGAAAGACACAATTAAAACCTACAACACTGTATACAATGTAACGGTACGGCAGTTCTACTTTCATGTGCTGCCGCGCCTGTCTTACATCGCTGGACGGCAGCCCACATACATGACATAAAAATGGAATAGTCAGTGCTTTCATGACCATCCTGGTGACCAGAAGAACAGCCACTCCGATCAGGAAGCGAAGCACGGAGCACATCACCACGGTAGTGGTTATTGTGGGAAAGGATAAAGGTAATGCTGAGAGTGGAGGATCAACCAACAGTCCCAGCTGATAGTTTACGTGCGTAGCCACGGCAACGCCTACACCAGTGCCCAGGGCTTGAGCGGTGTCCCCTCGTGAGGTGCTCCATGAATCAAGAGAGAAGGCCACAAGACCAAGGCTCACATGTATGACCACAATGACAAGTGGTGCGTAGTGGCTTCTCATGTAGAAGTTGTCTATCTGGTCCAAAACGGGCTGGAAGAAGGCTAGGATAAGAAGGGTGTACAGGAAGCCAGTGATCACCTCCTGCAAGGGAGAAACACAATGTGTATGAGAAAAGCACACTCTGAAAGCTAATGGGTGGAATCATTATATGACATTAAATAACAAAGAATTTACATTTTGTAAAAGTAGAAATGTAAAGGCAATACTTCTAATCTTCTAACTACCAAAATTGAATTAAACTTTAATTGAGATGACTTGCAAAGTATTTTAAAATCAAGGCATGATGCCAGACAGTATTCAAAGATGACTAGCAACTCTCCTCTCATTTGGATGTGTTTAGTTTGCCATCAAAAGGTAGATCGCGATCTACCTTTTGGGCACCCCTGCTATATAATGTTACCCAATGTTACATGTCATCTATTCTACAGGACAGGTTTTCTTGCTGCAATAAAATAATATCTTTGAAAAGCACCCATGACATCTCTCTTTTCATGTCTCATTTGACGCACTTTGCTCTGATAACATGATGATGGTGAGGTGTCAGGTTGCTGATAGACAATGGTAACATGCAGTTGGTTGTGTGCCTATTGTTCTAATCTAATCTAAATCACCAATATGTGTTGGTATATGGTATATGGTGAGCAGATACCGGGGATATGGCAAAGGGAAAAGCATGCACTTTGTATTTTTGAACTCACATGGGGTTGATGCTGAGATGTTCTCATAGACAGTACGAGTACATTAGATGAAACTGATTTGTTTATGTCCGCAATGTCAGGAAATGCAAATAAAAAAATTACGTTAAAGATTTGAAATATGTCAATCAAGCAACTGCAGCAGTTTTCAATGGACATTTATTATCTAATATTTAAAGGTAGGGTAAGTATTTTGTTAAAAGGACTATATTCTGATAGTAAACATTGCTATAGAGAATTTGTTCAGAAACAGCGGTTTCTCCAGCTCTTTAATAACAGGAACATTTTCAGGTGGGCTGCCAATTTCAGCTAATCAAGAGAAAGTACTGTAGCTTCAAATTTATAGCGTTCCAGTTTCGATTTTGTCTGCTCCGTGCCCATTGGGCACTGGCCTACTTCGAACGATGCAATTTGGAAATGTATGCCTCCCCAGTAATTATGTCTGTGTCCCTTTTATGCCCATATATGGAGTTCTTTGTCAGGCATGCCCAAATATGGAGTCTATGCAGAGAGATGTCAGAACATTATTGTGATGTCGTTGTGATGTCAGAACAGTCCAGCTCCATATAATATAGGGAGATCTAGGGGTGCTCATGTGTGATCAATTGGCTTTTGTGCTGGTTCTGGACAGCGGTGTATCCGACCGACTCAAGGCCGGGCACTGCACTCCCTGTGGTGGTGTGGAACGCGTGTGTTGAATTTGAAGTCAAACGGTGGGGCAAACGGTTCTCAAGTTACGTGGAAGACATGGCGCATTTATAGATAGATGTGTCATTACTTCTTATTACTGAAAATGGTTTTTCTGTTTACTAAAGCACTGGAGAGACTGGGAGACCCCTGTTACTGAACAATGATCACTATCAGAATAGAACTGCTTAACACTTTTTTTCCTTCTTTTTTTCTAAAGAAAAATGTCACTTACCGGTATCCTACTTTTAAGACAATGAGAGAATACTTCCTTCACAATTAATCTAATCATTGTCTGGGGCAAATATAGTAAAAAATATCAACTAGCTGATTACAATTCATTACAATAACATAATTAATGGCTTGTGTAGGCAGGATTATATTCCAACTAAATTAAACAACCCTGTGTGATTCACACACAACTAATATTATTCTATTATCGTTCACCACTATCATGGTTATAGTTGTGGTGTGGACTCTGCCATCCACTTGTGTGAGAACGATTTAAAACAATATCTTTATTGTTATACTAATCATACTTTGTGTGGACAGCCACACAATTTTGTTGTTACACTAGGGTGCATACATTTATTTTTAGAAATGAGACTGCTATTTAAACAGGACTGCTTGGGAAGATAAATCACAAATTTATGTTTGCCTCCAGTCCAGTCCACCCCACTTTAACAATAACTGTTACTGACAATACTGGAGCCTATGTTATGACTAGAATATCAAACCTGAAATTCTGTAAAAATCTATACTTAATAATAGGGTTGGATTATATTTTTCTTGTTCATCTCAAGAATGGACGATTGGACGTAATTCAAAACAGTGAAATGGTGCTGTAATGAAGATATGAATCTTGCATGCTCACACACTGCACAGCATTCCGCACAGCATTCCTCATTCTACACCCTTTAAAGGTCAGATTTACAGTCAACATTTCACAATGACATTCTGCCACAATGCTGCAGATGTTGTGTTAATCATGTAAAGTGTGATGTGATCAGTCTAATCTAAGTCGAAGGTCTGACAAAGAGTTTGACAAAGACATTGACTTAAGATTTGTCTTATTGTTGTGGCATATACGTTTAATTCAATTTAGGAGAGTGTAGAGAGCAGACAGACCAGATGATTGTCAGATTCGAACTCAGGTCATTATGGTACCAAGGAGCATTGTGGTCGGTACACTAACTGGCTGAACAACTAGTCACCATGTCCCCTGACTTGTTTTAATGGTTTTTATTATCCTGAACTCAGTAAATTAATTATGCTTAGAGATAAATCATATCCTGTATGTGCAGGATCCCTGGGGAAACATCTCTCTTGATATGCTTACCAGAATAGAGTGCATGCCCATGTAGACTCTGCTTACACAGACCAGGAAGCTCCAGCAGCCAGCCACACACAAACCAAACAGGAAGGGATACTATAAGAGAGCATATGATATCATAAAATGTATCATTATTACTTGTTGGGCCCTTTTTAGAAAACTGAAATGTTCAGATCCATATCATATTCACCATGATCAGGCTACACTCCAGCATCTAATTTAACAGACGACCTATACTTCACTTCTAGCACATTAGCAACAGGCCAGTACATGAATCTGGCAGCCAAGGGGGGCCACATATAATGTCTACTCTAGACATTATATGTATTTTCACATGTATTTTGGGCAACATGGGCACACATGTATTTTGGGCAACATGGGCACACATGTATTTTGGGCAATATAGACTTGTTTACACCATGCAGGGTCCCCCATCTTCAATTCATCAGAACATTTAAAGACATGTATACACTTCTATAATAATAACAATAAACAAATAAAATAAGAAAATATGTACAATATAGTATACACTTTTTACTACTTTTCATTGGTTCATTTCCTCCTGCCAGCAACGATAATATATATATATATATATATATATATATATTACATAAGACTATTACTAAGCATAAGTAGGCATTTATTTGTCCTGTGTTTGCCATTTTCTCTTGTTTTCAATGTTTCTTTGTTGTTCTTTGAAGTCTGGGTGAACTCCCCATTGTGGAATGTGCATCCTGTGTACACTTGACAACAATGTTGGCCAGTAATGAATTCAATGGCTACATACGGTAGCCATTGAATTCGTATGTAGGGTAGGCTAGTATAGACTGCTCTATTGTGTGCTTACTGCTTACCTGCCACCGTCCATATGACAGGAGGAATAGAGAGAAGGGTATAGCGGTGCCAGTCATGGCATGTGTTGATGGCATGCTGTACTCAGAGTTGTAGAACACTTCGACTTTCACCACAGGAGGGGATGCCGGCCGTGACCAGCGAACTAAATCTTTAGTGGACTGTCCAATAAAAAGGTTCCAGGCCCACACTATGATCAGTCTGCGACTGACGAGAGCGTCGACGTTCCAAAAGAGGAACGGGAAAAATATTATAAAAAACATCTCGTTGCCGAGCTCAGTCCCAAATGTGAAAAGATAGAAGAGAAATCTGTTGTGGATGATGAACTCCTGGCCCACATCGCCAGTCAGTGAATTCTTCCTCAGGGGCTTTGCTCTGCCATCATCTGAAGCCGCCTGGAGGCTCTCCTCAACGGCTGCTGCAGACACCGCTGTCCCGTTCCCCGTGGCAGCCTCTGAGCTGTCCTGCCCTCTGCTTCTCTGTCGGACATGTTCTTGTTGTTCACTCGCTTCCCTTGCGTCGGCGGCACATGCATTATTCGATAGTGGCTCGCCGTCCACGTCCTTGGACAGTTTAGCGGAGAATGTCCCTTTTACGCCACAGAGCTTTTGGAATCTCGCTACATGACAGGGGTCTTGGAGGTAACTGCACAGCCCGCTGAACGTCTCTATCGCGTTCTTCGCCATTCTGTAGGGCTAAAGAGGAACCTGCCCTTATAACTTCTCTAAAATATCGGACTACAGCAACAATAGGGGGGAAATGAGACCATTTCCATCGGATGAGATTATACCTACCTGTAGCTGAACAACGGGATATGACTTAATTATAGGCCTATGCTATCTACAAAAACGCATTGTCGCACGAAAAAAAAAAACTACATACACAAAAAAACAGAGTATAGCCTACATTCAAAGTATTTTGGTGCAGGCAACACTGCACCATACGTTAGGAACGCTGCGCTTTTAAATGTGTCGAATGACGTTGTACGCCCGAGTTGAGAGAGACGTGCTTCCAAAGTCCGTTATTTGTGTAAAATAGGCTGTCATTATAAACTGCGTCAACGTTTCTGCGGCGGTCTCTTCCTGCCCGGCCTTTACTTCTTCTCTTCTTTCTGTTATGGTTAACATCCAGCATGTTACATTACCGCCAACTACTGGATTCTGGTTGAAATTTAGAAAATGTCAGCCACTATATGTATGTGTGTGTGTGTGTGTGTGTGTGTGTGTGTGTGTGTGTGTGTGTGTGTGTGTGTGTGTGTGTGTGTGTGTGTGTGTGTGTGTGTGTGTGTGTGTGTGTGTGTGTGTGTGTGTGTGTGTTGCCCGGCTTATTTTGTTGTGGGAAATTTGCTATAGTCTTCTTTATTGGCCTAAAATATTGTCTACATACATTCTTGAATCCACTTGCTGACTGGCTGTCAGTATTGAGCTTTTTTTTATGGGTTTCTTGTGACCCTATACCATAAACATCCTATGGCAGGCAAAATTATGTGATGAGGTCAGCACAAATGTGATGAGGTCAGGACATTTTGGGCACATTTGGGCAAGCAAGGCATGGTTGTTTTTAGCCCAAGGAGTGTATTTTGTGCAAAACCAATGCTTGGAATGGATTCAGAATCATGAAAAAGTTTGACATTGTTACCTGTCATTGATGTTAATGGTATAGGGTCACAAGAAACCCCTATAAAAATTGCTCAATACTGACAGCCGGTCAGCAAGTGGATTACAATTTAGGCCTTTGGCAGACGATTTACATTAGGCAATAACAAAAAGCCGTGGATAGCTCGCCCCCAAAGCGGGCAAGTCCTACGGGCCATGATGGAGTCTGAAGAGGTGGGTTTTCAGACACGGAAGGTTGGGAATGAGGATTCATGAATGTACTATAGACAATATTTTAGGCCAATGAAGAGAGAGAGAGAGAGAGAGAGAGAGAGAGAGAGAGAGAGAGAGAGAGAGAGAGAGAGAGAGAACATATAGGCATGCAGTTTGTGAGGGATTGAGTGTTGTGCCTCTATGTGCCAGGAGAGGGCATACTTGTAGTTGTAATGTAATGTCACAATAGGCTTGTTTTCTGCATGAACTATATACTATAGGAATGTGATTTCGTTCCTGTTGTATTGCATGAATTGTATACAGGTGCAACACTGGGCACTCAGAGTGGGGTGGTAAATTGAAAGAATTTGAAGTTGCTAAAAAAAGGAAAGAAAGTCAGTTTTTGCCCTATACCAACATCAAACAGCAATAGGCTATAGTAATCACAAATTACATTGTTCGTGCTTTACACTCATACAATAAAGATACAAAAGTTGTAATAAATAATTGCCCAACTAAAAAATAACTTGACAAGATAAATACACAATAAAATAAAGAAGAGAAAATGAAATGAATAGCCCAGCAAAGAAATACATGTATTTTTAAATAATCGAAAACACCTTTAAACAGACTTTATAGTTACAGGCAATGGCACAGTCCAATATAAAACGCACAGCAAGCGTTCAGCTAGTATTTGAGTTTAGGCTGCAAAACTAAATTAGACAAGCCTATCCATGCGTGAGCCGATTGCAGCCAATTCCATCCTCATCACACAGCACATCGCTTATGGGGGCAGATACACCACGACGGCGGTCTTGCCAGAACGACTTTTTCTCATTAATATAGGCCTTGGGCCGCCAACATAATGCATGGGGGCAAGAGAGGATTGGTAGCACCTCAAAACACCTTTTTGGAAAATATTGTCCGGCGCTCCAGCGGTAAGTGTCAACGTGTATGTTTTAATTGAATATGACAGCTGATCCGTCAACTTCCAGCGCGATGCTCTGAAAACGATGCTCATGCAGTTACATTTTTGTTATTTAAATTTGAAAAAGGCAGTGATCTAATTAAGTAGCATTTTATTTTTTATTTTATTGCACTTTTCCATGTGCATCAGCATCCATTTATACTGCATGCATGGAGACAAATGGACCATCAGGAGTGATTGATTGAATAATTTATTAACAGATTAGAGAATTACAGTATACATTTCAAGAACAAGTCAATAAAAAACTGATAAAGTCAAGTGCGCATGAATGTATCTAGTGCGCATTTTCTCGTTTCTTGTTTTTTTAAAAGTAGGCTAAATGTGCTGTTGAGGTATTAGAGAAAGGCGATCGTGTGCAATGCATGGTTGTTTTTACATGTATGTAAGACATTTTGTGCACTTTAACAACTTTCCCCCAACATTATGTGAGAAAGAACTGTTTGCCTGATTTAGATGGAAACATGCATGACCATATTCTAGGTTACATTGAAGTTATCATTATTATTAGGCTATTGAGTGTCAGAATGCTGCATTGATGGTAGCCTAATAAGAAAACCATCACATTCTGATTGTCACCCAAAGACGGCGAAATACGATTGGCAAATGCGTGCATATGACACTATAGATTCCCCGGCAATCCGTGTATATGTACTTTCTTTGGGTGAGACCGGGTTGGTCAGCCACATATGTGATAATCAAAGACGGAAAGACACATGGGTGTCAATCAGAATTTATGCTTGAGCCTGTCTTTAGATGTTTGTCTATTCTATAAAGCTATTGATTGGTATAGCCCAAATCATAACTTTGGGCATGCAGGCCAATTCTAACTGCAAGTAGGCATGTAGACTTCTAATTGGTTACATTTAGAAGTCTATATTGTCTATTTGGGTCTATAAATGATAGGCCAATTATATGGATAAACTGCTGTAGGCCACTGTTGTCCATGCCCGGGGACAACAGTGGCCTACAGCAGTTTATCCATATAATTGGCTCCCCACGCCCGGGAGCCGGTTGTGTCATTGGGCTATTGTTGGTCAATTTATGGCGACATAAGCAAAACTTCTATGACCATAATGTTTTGAGTTTAATTCATTATTTGCTTATTTGAACGTGTTTTTTTTTTTTTTTTTTGCGGCTTACGCCTTTTATTAGTTTTTGAAGGGACAGACAGTAGGCTGACAGGAAACGGGAGAGAGATGGGGGAAGACATGCAGTAAAGGCCGTGTCGGGCTCGGGAGTCGAACCCGCGGCACACTGCGACTGGATTACCAGTCGGGTGCCCAGACGGTTACGCCACCGCCTGGGCCATTTGAACGTGTTTTAAGGCGAGAATTCCGGGTATACCATTTTCAAAACCTATACTGCCCATAGGCCTGAGTGGTTTTCAACCAGTGGTCAGGGGACCACCAGTGGTCCTTGAGTGGGTTCCAGGTGGTCCCCAACTAAGTGATGGAGAGTTGGTACAAATGGGCCCTAATAGGTCTTTAACTACATTTTGGCTCAAATGTCCTATAAATAATGGGACTTGACAAAAAGGGTTGAAAACCGTTAACAAAAAACTCTAAGCAACAATGCAAAATTATGCAAGACATACATAGTTGCAAGAAATGCATTAGTTTGGAAATGGAAATCCAAGCTACCAAGCTGTCAAAGCAATGTCCTAATGTCCTATGCTTATTATAGGTCAGTATACTAGGTGCATTATATGCAGCAATTAAATCTGTTTTGGACTAATTCCTTATTTGCATATCATGTTTCTCTTTCAGAAACAAGTTTTCTGCTGGGGAATGCCCAAATAGTTGAATGGCCTGTGGTTTATAGTAATGATGGATTCTGCAAGCTGTCTGGATACCACAGGTCAGAAGTCATGCACAGGAACAGCACATGCAAGTACGGATATATACATTTATTTATATTATCAGGTCGTCTGGATATTACACTTTTTTGAAATCCTTCAATAGATAACCTAAACAGAATCACAGTTTGTGAAATGAGGTCCGCCTTTGTTTGCTTTTGTATATCACATGGGGCATGCTTAAGCAAACATTAAAAGTCCATAGACTCGGCTGCCACATGACGTCATGTCTGAATTTAACCCATTCTGACCACCTGAGATCAGATTCATACGAGGTTTCCACTGGACACACACTGGTCTGATTAACCCATTCTGACCTGAGATCAGATTCTATAAATGTCAGTCGCTCTTCGATTTTTCAAAAATAGCAGACCTACAAGCTCGTATCGCGCCACTCGGTGGCGCGATATGAGCTTGTAGATCTGCTATTTTTAAATAGCTAAAGCATAACATGATGCTGACACCAAAATGGGTGCCCGGTCAGAATGGGTTAAAGACAGACGTTGGAGGGGCTATAGTGCCCTTTAAAAACAAAACATTGTTATGTTGGCGGCGTTGAGATGTCAACCTATATTTAACCAGTTAAATATGCTTGCCTCATCTGTGCTCATTTTATCTCTCGGCAAATGCAGCTTCATGTATGGAGACCTTACGGATAAGGAGACTATAGACAAAATAAGGCAGACATTTGATAACTACGAGTCCTCTTTCTTTGAAGTGCTGCTGTATGCAAAGGACAGTGAGTATACCTTTTAAGCCCAATTTCTTAATATATTAAAATTATGATTATTGCCTAACAGGATTTCAGGCCCAGGTCATAATCGTCACAAGACATGCCGTAAGGTTTACTATTCTGCTGTAGGAACCATTTTAAAATGTTGCTCTCTTGCTTTCCATTACTTTTGCCTTTCATCTCGACCTTTCCAGGGACCCCGATATGGCTTTATATGCAGGTAGCGCCAATTAGAAATGAAAATGACAAGGTGGTCCTTTTCCTGTGTACCTTCCGAGACATCACACTTTTCAAGCAGCCCATTGAAGATGAAACAACTAAAGGCAAGTACTGTTTATATACCTGTGTCAAAGCTTCTCTACAAGAGACTGTAATCTTGGCATATATGATACAGCATAATATACAGATTATATTTTCCCTTATAGGCTATTTCTGTGAAGATTTACTGTATAGTAACCGACTGTCTGGTAATTGTATGCGAATGTGAATGAGAAGACCCAGGGGCATGCTATGGCCAAGTGCCAGCAGTCCAAACACACATGAATGGCTGTGACTTAAATGACATTATTTTTTGGTATATAACACTGACGACTTACAACTGTCCAGGCGTCATCTGTCCGGGTCAGTGGGGACAGCTTTGTAGGGATTTTGTGTGCCACCAAGTCTGTTATGTTAACCTGAGATCAGATTCTAAAAATGTCTATTACATCCTGACAGTTTCATTATTAACCCATTCTGACCTGAGATCAGATTCTAAAAGTGTCTTCGATTTTTCAAAAATAGCAGACCTACAAGCTCGTATCGCGCCACTCGGTGGCGCGATATGAGCTTGTAGATCTGCTATTTTTAAATAGCTAAAGCATAACATGATGCTGACACCAAAATGGGTGCCCGTTCAGAATGGGTTAAGCAGAAGTAAATGCCAATTCAGGTTTATAGGGAAGCAGTCTGCTGCTCAAGGACACAAGACCATGCACAGTATATAATCATAATTTAAATATAAATATAATTTGTTCGAAAAGTTAATCTTATGTTCTTCTTATTGCTGACATAGTCAAAATATTAGTCAGAATACGTTGTTTAGACAAATGCAGCATTCAAAATGTACCATAGTCAATGCTGCTTTTTTTATGCCCACACTAAGTGAGTTTACACAAAGTAGGACAAGGATTACGATTGTATCACATTTCTGGATTTCTGAGTTCTTGTTGTGGTTACCCCGTAATGTGCAGTGTGATACAACAGTCTGTCTTCTCACCACTGGGCAGGGGCAGGATTGACAAAGTTTGCCAGGCTGACACGGGCACTAACCAATAACCGCAACACCACCGTACAACAGCTGGAACCAATCAACACGTCTGAGGTCACCCAAGCACCCAAGCACTCCAGACTGGCAGAGGTAAGCAACATCAAAGGAGAGGATTAAATGCTTCTGTGGATGCTTTTTACCTGAAGTTTATACATATAAACGTCATGTAATTTGGTCAACAACAAAGAAACACCTATTTACCTTTAGAGATGACTGAGTGCTGCAATACTTATTTATTTTTGTAGACCTATTATAAGAATATAATATATTTAAATATATACTATATCGTTTCATTTTCTATCTTTACCTTATTTACCTAAAATATGTTTTAATGTTGTCCTTGTTTACCGGCACCGTAACCTCACGAGACAAATTCCTTGTAGCCTATGTGCAACAATACTTGGCAAATACAATAATTATGAATTTGGATGCCTTTTTTTCCATCTGAACTGAAGGCCCTCCAACTGGGATCAGACATTCTGCCTCAGTATAAGCAAGAGGCCCCGAAAACTCCTCCCCAGATCATCCTCCACTATTGCGCCTTCAAGACGACCTGGGATTGGATCATACTCATCCTCACCTTCTACACAGCCATTATGGTGCCCTACAATGTCTCCTTCAAGAACAAGCACAATAACATGGTTTGGCTGGTAGTGGATAGCGTCGTAGATGTTATCTTCCTGGTTGATATCGTGCTCAACTTCCACACTACCTTTGTAGGCCCGTCTGGAGAGGTCATCTCAGATGCCAAGTTGATTCGAATGAACTACCTGAAGACGTGGTTTGTTATTGACTTGTTGTCCTGTCTGCCGTACGATATCATCAACGCCTTTGATGAAAATATAGATGAGGTAAACATATTGAAATGGAATGTCTTATTGTTTCCTGCTGTACATTGAGTCTATATAAGTGTCACCCATGAAACAATCTATTGTCTCACACGTGAGAATATACTGTAGCATGTTTTACAGAATCAAAAATGCTATATTCTCACATGTGAGACAATAGATTTTTCTTTTTACTGTGTCTCTGTTGAGGACTCCATTATAAATCCCTCAAGGACAAGGCATCTCCGTGAAGCTTCAATTTTTCACAGGAATACGACACGGACAGAAGACTCTGTATTACCAGTAAGAGATTTCACGTTAAGTCAGCTCCAAATTACACATGTTTCACAGATGTTTGCAGACTTTTGAAACCCTCAGAAACATTCTGTTCATTCTATTTTAGTTGAGTAAAAGCAAACAAAAAAACGAAATCTTAAATACTATTGCAATTGCCACTATCGATGCTGCAAGGAGATCTGGGGACCGTGTATATCTACACCAAGTAGGTTGCTTGAAAATCTATCCGTTCAATTGTCTTAAGATGTAGAAACAAGTCATTTATAAATGTTGTGTACCACCACTGCAAGCGTGGGCTGCAATGTGTCGGTTGGGTCAAGTTCAAGAAGGTCAAGTACACAGCAAAAATCCTGAATGTTCATTTAACTCTGACTGGACCCATAAAGATCAAGTACACAGAAGATTCCTGAGTTTTAACTCTGAAGGCGTAAACATTGACCCATAGAGTTCTCCAAGAATCCAGTCAGAACCCTGATAACCAAAAAGCACCGACTTGGCACGACACCCGCAGAAGCACTCCTTGAAATCAGTACAATATATGTGGCTCACCTCTCAGTCAGCCGTATCTCTCTCTCTCTCTCTCTCTTTCTCCAGGGTATCAGCAGCCTGTTCAGCTCACTGAAAGTGGTCCGGCTGCTTCGTTTGGGCAGAGTGGCCAGGAAGCTGGACCAATATCTGGAGTATGGTGCGGCGGTCCTGGTCCTCCTTGTGTGCCTCTTCGGTCTGGTCGCCCACTGGTTGGCCTGCATTTGGTACAGCATCGGCGACTATGAGGTCATCGATGAGACCACCAACACCATTAAGATAGACAGCTGGCTCTATCAGCTGGCCATCAGCATCGGTTCCCCTTACCGCTACAATGTGAGCGGTACGGGCCAGTGGGAAGGTGGTCCCAACAAGGACACACTTTACATCTCTTCCCTCTATTTCACCATGACGAGTCTCACCACCATAGGATTTGGCAACATCGCTCCAACCACAGACGGGGAGAAGATTTTCTCTGTAGCCATGATGATGGTTGGCTGTAAGTAGTCCGACAACAATGCAGATGCAGCACTAATGAAACCATGTTTGCTAGTTTAACAAGGGAGAAATTCTGGTACCCACTCCCGGTATAGGGGTGGGGAACAGAATATCTCCCTTGGTAGACCCACACCCACAGGAAAGCCCAATCCCAGGAGCTACTACCTAAAATGACATGCCAAGTTAATCTTAGTGAGTTTGTTTTTGTTTACTTGTTTGTTTTTCAAAACAAAAGACAAAAGAGTTTGACTGGCTATATCATGCTTCAAGCCTTCAAATAAGGCATGCTATTTTGATTTAATTGACTCATTCACCCATTAATAACAATGTCAGTATAATCTTACAGGATGTGGAAACAATCTGCATGCATTTACTTGCATGCTAGACATGATAATGTGCTTCACAGCCCTGTAGGCTATCAAACAGCTGCCATTAATGTAATTAATGGACCATGACCTTTTTCCACATATAAAAGTCCAAAAGCAAATACATTAGGATGAACACACACCAACCACACATGATAGGTTTAGTCTCCAAAAACTGAGCAGGAAAGATGACGGTAACAGGTACAGTCGCCCCAATTCCATCTCGCCCCGGCTTTTTTCCACCGACCTCACGCCGACCGCTCGGTGCGGCGGTTCTTGTATTCTTTATTTTGTTTTACTGAGAATAAAACGTTTAGGGTTAGGCATAGTTTTAGGTTAAAGGTATATTCAGTGATTTCACTTAATTCAAATATCACTTATTTTTTTGTTTTGTTGTGATAATCCTCTCTACTATAGAGTGTGCTGACCATATAAGGAGTTCCTCCCTGTCCCCAGTTAACCCCTGGGGGTCAAAAGACCTTAGGTTTCGTTTTTGGCTCTCTATCCTGATTGTATGAAAGGCGTAGGTCCCAGCCAAAAACGAAACCTAAGGTTTTTTGAGTGAAATCACTGAATATACCTTTAAGTTTAGGAATAGGGTTAGGTTGTTTAGGCATAGTTTTACTGAGGATAAGGTTAAGAATAAGGTTAGGTTTAACCGTTTAAGCATAATTTACTTAGGTTACTTTAGGAATACCAGGCAGCGCAGTTCCGCTGGCACTACGCACGAGGCAAGTTGGTAAAGGGGCGAGTTGTCTGGTAATCAAGATGACAGGTCTTCGACTGAAAAATGCAGAGTGCTAATTTAGCTCTGAGAATGTAAAATCATACCTGTGTGAAGTGAGCGGCGCAACAATACATTTATTGTTATAGTTACTGTAACATCCTGAACCAGGGGAGGCGGCCCGGTTCCTGCAAGCCACCCTGTGTCCAAAACGGTCTAGAAATGACAGAGTTACCTTGTGGGTTCCCCAGAACATTCAGACCCCAGGAACAAGCCCAGGGGGCCAACCCGGGTCTAGCGAGCCGCCCCGCACCTGAAACGCTTGAGAAATGAAAGAGTTACCGCGTAGGGGTCCCCGGAACATCCAGACCCCCAGGCACAAGCCCAGGGGGCCAGCCCGGTTCCTGCAAGCCACTCCGTGTCCGAAACGGTTGAGAAATTACAGAGTTACCGTGTTGCAGCTTTCCGTGCTTAGACAGACAGACAGACATAGGGACACACATATCTGCCTATTGGAGTGGAGGCACCCCTCAAAAAAGGACCAGTTTACACTCTCAGAGTTAAATTAACACTCAGCATTTTGCCTTGTAGGAGTCTTTCTGTGTGCGTCTCCCAGTCGTCATGCCAAGTCTAATCATGCTCACACTATCTTGGTCATTACATGAAGCTGCATGGCCACAGAGCAGGACACCTCCCCTTTAGAATGCACTACAGCTACAGTAAGGAACACCATGTCAACTGCAATGAATCACATCAGCAGGGATGAGTATTATTACTGTACATAATCGTGAGTGACCTACTATGTACAGTGCTGCACTATACCAGTCAACCGAATTAGGGAATTAACCACGTTGCAGTTACATATATGACCAATTATCTAGTAGAATCTAGTCTAGATGATTAATTATTGCGCATCTGAGTTGATGACAAATTTACATTTTCAAACAAAACAAAACATTTAAAATTTTGAATTGTTATCATATCCAAAAAGATATAGAAACATCATAATCACCAATTCACCTTGAATTGACTCGAGTCATTTAGTTCACAATATGCTGTGGCTTCAGTGTTTTACACCACTGGAGATTATGAGTGATTGTGATTGATTCAAGGTGACATCTTCTGCACCCAGCATGATCTGTACTGAGATCATGTTATGTTTGGAATCACTGTCACTATTACTTTTACTATTATCTATTTGTTAATTTACAGGGGTACCATGCTTTATTTACCAAACCATCTCTCTCCAATTTGTTTTACACTCTTGAATGACTTAAGAACTTATTTAATTGTGTATAGTAAAATCAAGTGGACTCATCAAAGGGATTCTGTGACATGTTTGCTTTTGATGCAGGGTAAAAGAACTGAAAGGTACCTATAACAATATTAATTGGGTCCCTTAGCAAAGCAATTGGCACTAATGAACAAACTACAGCCTACTAGTTTCATCATCATCACCAAATGGCGTGAAGAGGTTACTCATTTTTCCTTGACAGATGCACCACTTGCTAGCAATCAGTTGATTTACAATCCCACAATTTAGAGCTTCTATAGTCCTTTCATCATCATGTAGAGTGACGCATTAAAAAGAATGAGCGGAACCTAAACTGACAGCAGAGCTTCAAGGTTTTCATTGTGAAACACCCATTACTTTGGTAGCATTTGGATCAGGAAAGATCACTCAGTCTCACTGACGTGTCAGAAGCAATTAGGGGCTGCAAATCTTCCACTACGGATCATGTGATAATGTGAGGAGGATGAAGTTAGTAAGCAATATAAGAAAGGGAGATTTTGCCCATGGGCAAGAAAGGGGTATATGGTCGATGAACCCTTCATGTTACAGTATAGATACGCAGCTTAAACTTTGCGATTCCAATGTAAAAACCTGAGACATTATAACTTACCCTTGAGTGGGTAAAACGTCACAATAAGGGACGCTAACTGACTCATTTGGGTCATTGTGGAGTTGAAGGAGAGCACTCTTGCTGTGGAAATGTGCATCGTAAATTAGGACGGGGCTCACTCCAGCAGTAGCTGTCCTATTTACTGTGTGTGTGCGTGTGTGCGTCCGTGAGTGCATTCGTATGTGTGAGCGATTGCGTGAGTGTGTGCATCCCTAAATCTGTATTATTCTGTGTGTGCAAACTAAGCACATTATCTACCTGCAGGGAGATACTGTAGAACTGTCAGCATGTATCTATATCGTTTGGTTTCCTGTATAAGTGTGTGTAATTGTGGATATAAATGATTCAGCAGTGTGTATAAGTGTGCTTGTTGTGGGTGCACAAGGCAGAGCAATTAGGGGGGGAAAGCACGCGACTCAATTCAATTTCATCTCATACTGTAGGATATATCTATACAGTATTCTACTCTGCACTAGAGTACCACAATATGCCGTGCATCTTACAATTAAATCCATCCCTTTGAGATGTACTTAGATACATGTGACATTTTGTCCTAACCACAGACATTAAATGTTTCATGATGCTGGCGGAAGAAGAGGAAAGGATGAGCCAAAGCTATAAAAGCAAACTTTGCAACCACAACCAAATATTCTCCCAACTATTTACGAAGTGCAGTTTATTTATAGTGTGATGTTAAACCAAAAAGCAAATGCACACAACATCTTTGTCAGGCTATATTTATACGCATTGTGTCTGACCTTCTTCTACACATCAATCTTGTGTTCCAGCCCTGCTGTATGCTACCATCTTTGGGAATGTCACCACCATCTTTCAGCAGATGTACACCAACACAAACCGCTACCATGAGATGCTCAACAATGTGCGTGACTTCTTGAAACTTTATCAGGTCCCCAAAGGTCTGAGCGAGAGGGTAATGGACTTCATAGTTTCTACCTGGGCAATGTCTAAGGGTATTGACACGGATAAGGTAAGAGCAAGTTCCTAGCTAGTATTATTTTGCATCATTATTTTGTTTTAATAATAATTACAAATTGTATATTATAGTGCACTGTTTTATGGATTCAATTTATTCATCCAAGTACAGTTGTAACGCAGCTCCTAATAACTAAGAAGAGGTTAATCATTTCTCAATCTTCTTTTCTCAGGTTCTCTCAAGTTGCCCTAAAGACATGCGAGCCGACATATGCGTTCACCTAAACAGACAAGTGTTCAACGACCACCCAGCATTTCGACTGGCCAGCGACGGCTGCTTGCGCTCCCTGGCTGTGGAGTTCCAGACCACACACTGTGCACCTGGAGACCTCATATTCCACATAGGAGAGAGTGTTGACACCCTCTGCTTCGTAGTGTCTGGCTCACTGGAAGTCATCCAGGATGATGAGGTCATTGCCATTCTAGGTGAGCCAACATTTTGTCATGAACTTGTTTCCATGGGCCTTCAACAGTTCTATCAATCAACCTTAATTAACCGTAATCATTTCTCCTCTTCCCTGCTCATACAAACCAAGAAAACAGTAACAAAAAACTAAAAAAAAAGTTTAAATAACATTTAAATAAAGATTAACCACTTAAATCCAAGCATCCACATTGTGGGGAAAACATTTACAAGTTTGTAGATCAGCTATATTCAGCGAAGATATTTAATTTATAATGAAAACAGAAGATACACTTACTAGTATAGAGCCCTGAGGGACTCCGGTCAACCAACTTTGGGGTTTAAGTGGTTAAACTCAGGCACCTTTGCAACCACTATATAGAGGGTATGCAAATGCATAAAGTTAATGGGAAATCGAGTGGCAAAATTAGTTTAATGTCGTTTAATGCAATCAGATATGACTTTTCTGTTTGGATGTATGGGCTATCAAGGCCAGAAAAGTAGTTTTTTGCCACTCAGTAGGCATTCCTGCATAACTTCCGGGTATGATGATTATGTCACACGCATACCCTCTATTAATGGCAAGTATTTCCGAGTCGCAAAATCTAAACTAACCCTTTAACTAGAGGTCCAACACTCGTACAGTAAGGTGGTCCCTGCAGAAAATACTTAGAAATAGCTGAGTTTGTAAAGGTTGCAAAAAAATAACGATACCATAGTAGAAAAACCAGATGCAAAACCAGATGACTTTCATGACTTTAACGGACTAAAGGTCCTTGCAGACTGGACGCGTTTTGCGGAAAAACGCAGCAGTGTGCAGGGACCTTCATTGTGGATTTCATGCATGGCTTTATAGTCGTTTTATTTGTTATAATAAAAATGACTGAATTTTGACACCAACCAGGTAAAGGTGATGTGTTTGGAGATGTGTTCTGGAAAGAGGGCCCACTGGCACGTGCTTGTGCCAACGTGAGGGCGCTAACCTACTGTGATCTGCATGTCATCAGACGAGAGCCTCTGATGAGGGTGCTTGAGTTCTACACATCCTTTGCCAACTCATTTGCCCGAAATCTAATCCTCACCTGCAATCTGCGAAAGCGGGTAGGAAGAATACTACTATACTACATTATAAACATTAATCAGTAATGAAAGCGTGTGTGTATTATGAATATCCCAGAGGCTAGACCAGGGGTTCTCAACAATTTTGCAACGTTTCGACCGTCTAGGTCTTCATCAGGCAAATATATATCGATATATATTTGCCTGATGAAGACCTAGACGGTGTGCGGATGTTCTAATGAGCCAGTAGGCCTACCATAAATGTTTATTTAATTTTATATATTTTTATGGACAGACAGTAGGCTGACAGGAAATGGGGAGAGAGATGGGGGTGGTGGCATCTTAGAGTATATATGAATAGAGAGGGCATCCGAGTTCTCCTTCCATCCACTTGCATTAAGTTGCTCAAAAGCGCATGAGGCGATTTCACTCCTCCTTCCGTGTAGGAACAGAGTGCATTCTGGGATGGATTTGCCCCAAACACATGAACGCGCTGCCGTTGAACGGGCACGAACGCGCTGCCGTCGTGAACGTGCACAATGATAGTCAACGGACCAGCGCGTTCATGTGTTTGGGGCCAGGCTGCAATACCTTCATTCGGCCACTATGTCCATTTCGCCTCAGGGTTTCCTCTGGGTGCCCTCTCTATTCATTATACTCTAAGGGTGGCATGCTGTAAAGGCCGTCGGGATCGGGAGTCGAACCCGCGGCACACTGCATGACTGGATTACCAGCCAAGGTGCCTGGACCGCTGAGCCACGGCCCAGGCCATGAGCCAGCATCATAAACTGTAGAATTTCCCAGCCTCTGCCTCAGCCAAATTATTGCCATGGCAACCCCACACTGCCATTTGATTAGCCTACTTACTTAACCAGTCCACTTCTCACAGCACTCTTCAGACAGGCAGACAGATACTACGGCACTCCATCTTTAAGTACATTATTGCTGTAATAGATATATTTGTGTATATACTTTTAAGAAAATCATTAAAAAAATGAAAAAATAATAATCACCACCAGGGGGATTCTGCAGCCCCCTCAGCACCCCACTTCCAGTGCTACACTCTGGTACTACACAACATGTATACTTTGTTGTGATAGTTTCTCAGTAGTTGTTTTTGTAAAATACTATATCTGACTGTTGCCGTTACATAACAGCAATTTGAATGTAGAGAAATACAGTATCATTTTGAGTACCTCTCAAATAGCCAAATTGTTCCAATAATTTTCTAAATACATACACAACTACGATATGATTACTAATAAGACAAATGCAATTGTCTAACAATATCAACAATTTGAATACAAATCCAATCCAGTCACTCTTGTAGTTAAACAGTATGTGTTGAAATATTTATCGTGCTTACTTTTTCTGTCTTCTGTGAAAATAAGACTATCTATCTATTATTCATTTGCACACATTTAGAAACATTTTGTAGTTAAGAATGAAGTTAAATAGTTCTGATAGCATGTACAATTTACAATTTAGGCATTTAGCAGACGCTCTTAATCCAGAGAGATTTACATTAAGCAAGAACAAAAGCATGGGAATACATCACATAAAAGCATTTATCATGAAACATGCGTAAGCTAAGAAAGTAACAGTGGAATATCTATATATAATGAAACTATACATATATACTACTATGCTATACATATGTACTATGGCGTGCTATGACTATATACAATGCAATTATAGTGCTGTCTACATAACATGCTATAAGTCTGTATCAAATGCTATCTAAGTCTACGGAAATGCTATCTAAGGGGGTAGGGTAAGTGCTATGGGCCATGATGGAGTCTGAAAAGGTGGGTTTTCAGACTACGGCGGAAGATTGGGAGTGATGCTGCAGTTCTGACTGCAATGGGAAGTGCATTCCACAGTTTTGGAGCCAGAAGGGAGAAGAGTTTGGGACGTGTGGAGCGTTGTCCCGGCGTTTTTAGTGAGGGTACTTCCAGCTTCCCTGCGTTGGCTGATCTGAGTGGGCGGGAGGGTTTGTAGGGTTCAATCATACTTGCAAGATATGGGGGAGCCATACCTTTGGTTGCTTTGAATGCCAGCATCAGAGTTTTATATTCTGTGCGGGCAGCGACCGGGAGCCAGTGGAGGGAGCGGAGCAGGGGGGAGACATGTGAGAATTTTGGCTGGTTGAAGACCAAGCGAGCTGCGGCATTTTGGATCAGGTGGAGAGGCTTAAGTGTGCATGCTGGTAGGCCAGTAAGGAGGGAGTTACAATAGTCGAGTTTTGACAAGACTGTTGTCTGGATTAGGAGCTGGGCTGATTCCTGGGTGCTATGCATACCAAAACCGTGGACGTCACAAACGACATCCAGACTTGCGAGTGCAGTGTGCACTGTTGCTACAGGCAACAGTACACAGGCGCACCGTAGTCACACTAGGGGCCACATTGTACAACGGAGCCACTTTGCACACCCCTGCTTAGTGCTGCCATGTTTTGTTAAAAAGGACATTTTGGTGGCATTAAAGAGTCTGTAAAATAGTGGGCATCATTAGAATTTTTTATCTGCTCAACCCAGAACCCAATTACGTTACAAGGTCCTGTCCCTCGTAACATCTTCCTGCCATTTATATTGTCCCTATATGATGAGCATAACCCCATGTCACTATCCAAAGGCAGAGAACACTGACCCTGCCGTATTTACAGGTGATCTTCAGAAAGATCGCTGATGTGAAGAAGGAGGAGGAGCGTCGTAAGAATGAAGTGGCTCTCTCCATTCCCGATGACCACCCTGTGCGCAAGCTCTTCCAGAGGTTCAGGCAGCAGAAGGAGCCAGGAGACACCACGGAGCACCAGCCGGATTCAAACTCCTTCCAGCTTCTCAAGCAGACAGGCAGCACCACTATGACGAATAATTACACCTCCATTGCAAGTGCAGGACACACGGGAAATGCACCCTCCAACGGTGTCTCCTGTGTGGCTACTGTCTCCAGGAATACTCCTATGCAGTGTTCATTAGCATTTATCCACACTGAAGAGGTGGGTCAGAGTTGTGACAAAGAGGTAATGGAACTCAAACCCCGGCCTTGTATAGTGGAGCATAAGTCCATAGGTGTTGCCAATCCTATGCGGCCCAGGGGTGGAGGCAGAGAGGGCACTATAGCCGGTATCACCAGCGGCATAGGTGGCCGAGGCTGGGCAAAGATTATAAATGCCACGTCAATGGCGCCACTTGCTATTGAGCAAGAAAGCCAGTCAAAAATAGAGCAGGACTGGGCTGAAGAATCACATTCAGCAGAACAATTAACTGCAGATGGCAAAAATGCAGAAGGTGGAGAGCTGGGCAGTGTAGCTGGCGGAAAAAGTACAGGAGAAAGCGGTGAAGAAATGAGTACCCTGTACGAAACAGACTCGTGCGACAGTGGCATTACCAAGAGTGACCTGCGCATTGACAGGGCTGGGGCCTCACGCAGCCCGTTTGAGCGAAGTCCTATGGAGCTACTGGAAAGAAGTCCCTTTGAACACAGCCCTGGGGTTGAAAGTCTGGGCTCCCTGAAACACTCCTTTGTGCAGCCTATGTCAGAACAAGCTCTTCTCCAAGCAACGCTCCGTGAGACCAAGCGAGAGCTGAGGGCCGATATCCAAATGCTAGGTGGCCGACTGTGCATCCTCGAGTCTCAGGTGAGCGAGGTACTCAGACTGCTGTCAGTGAAAAGACGGCTGTCACTTCCACAGACTTCAGCCCCCAAGATGAGAATCAAAAGCCAAGATCCCTGTGCTGTTCCCAGGGCTGTCACAGCAGAAGGACAAGATGACGGGTAATTTTAAACATCAAGAAAGGTTTACTGATTAGGAAATGTAAATGTAACCTGTAATTCAAAGGCAATCATTGGAAAATCTTAAACTATTTGCATGTCCAGCTGGATTCTGGTTTACCAAAGAAATGCATGCATTATGCAGATTACTGCATGCAATATACTTTGGTCACGTTACATCAGCACTACAATCTCCCAGGGATTCATGTTATGTAATCTTTCTCTGAAAAACACTATAATGTCCTGTCTCTATTTAAACCTATTTAACACACCACTACATAAAGCACAATTAGTCCCTATGCCTAGCTATTTTACCTAATAGACTAGACTAGAATTTGATTTGATCTATAGACTTGGACAGCTTTCCAACATGGTGCTGCAACCCCAAATTAACCTATGAACCTAACATATCTGGGTATGTGCCTTGCCTGCCTATTAATACCCCTTTCACACAGAAAACACGGGTTTGAGTGGTATTGGGCACGTTTGGTCCTGGTATTCACACCAGACCCCACATGATGTTGCTGCCTGAAGCATTATCAAAGCATTCAAAGGTGGGTATTTACTGTGGAAAATGTATTCATTACTTGGTTTGTTACTTTGGTGTGAATGGGGTATACAAAAGGCACCGGCTTCAAGAATGGAAAGCTATTTGTATAAGGCTGCAGAAATGCAAACAGCTACCGCTATTCAGTGACTTTACTACTGCATAATTACTGTATGAACCGAAACTGTGAACATTTAGTTTTATTACCATGTGCATGTGTAATAGGAAAAAAACTTGAAATGAAATTATGTAAATGTGTATTTCAATATTTATTTGTATTAAATTATTTAAATTTCTGTAAATGTGAGAATATATATGCCTTTGCAAACAACCTGAATGAGGTCAATAGTGGAGCATATTGTCTTGTTTATTCTTATTGATCTTTTAACTCAGGTATACATTATACGGTAGGTTGATAAGTAGAACATTTAACATGCAAATATCAACAACCACAATCAATCAACTGAGATACATTGCACTCGGTTGTACAAAAACAATTTTGTTTTTGTATATATATATTGTGTATATTTCGTTGATAATGTTTTAAGGGAAGTTGTACAAGTAGAAAAGAATAGTCTAATCAATATACTGATAAGACCACAAGCATGTGATCACCAGCCAAATAGTCTAAAGTCTATTATGTTATGCTATATGAATAATTAATTATCTCGCATGCATCCAGTAAATCTATCAACAATGCAATAAAGAATGATCACTGTTCACAATCTTGTCTCATTCCTCCTCCTTACAACCAGACAGTGAGTTATTAATTAACGTTGGCATGCAGAATTCCTTGAAAAACTTGAATTTGAGTCAAGTAGAAAAAGTAGGCTATAGTAGTCATCCGAAATTGCAGGGGGCACTGCAGCTCTACTTAGTTTGTTTTTACAGAATAGAGGAAGAGAAAGAAGACAACCTACAGAAAGCAGTTCACAACAGCTGGGGAAGGATTTTGGAACTAACTTTTAAACACACCTGGAAGGCAAATCTGAAGTAAGTTAGTAAGTTGTTGTTACACAACTTACTTGCAACAAATTGCTATTCGACCAGATGTCAAGGATAATTACCTAGTTATGGACAGTAGAGTGGTGGACAGTAGTAGCATACTTACTTGAATACAGCACTTGCAGTAAGTAAATTCGGAAATTTGGATACCTTTATGACTATCACTCCACTACATTTCAAAAACAGATATTGTGTACTTTTAGTTTTTACTCCCAACACATTACTAGAAATGGAAAAACTTCATGATGAATTAACCAAAAATAGCAGATCTACAAACTCACAACACAGGAACAGGAAAATGTCAACAAATATATAAGCCATTTTCATAATATATCACTATAATGATCATCATCTTCATCATTGGTCCTATTAGGCACTAATGCTCATGATAAAAATGGTACAAAAAATCACACCCGTGTGAACTGAGTGGTGCAACTCCCCTCTCTCTCTCTCTCATTAGCAGGCAACAGTGCAGCACTAATACTATCTCTCTCTCTCTGTTTCTGGCACAACAGCGCCCCTACTGGTGCTCATGGCCACATAGGTGAACACATAGGTCACTGCTGTGGTTGCACCACTCAAAACATCTATTTGGTCTGTGTCTCATAGGAGGGCTGTGGACACTGCTGAAACCAGCCTAGCATCTACCATGACATCATCGTTAGGCAGATAATGTTTTTCAAACAAGATTTCACATAATTTCTTATTTTGATTTGCATTAACGCGACAACAATGTCTTCCATTATAGCATGCCAACTTTCCAGGAATAGAAACCCTGCAGTTTCTATTAACTTAGATGCCCTCATCCCCCCCCACCATCGATGTCACTGGTATGCACTAGGCAGGTTTCTGAACTCTCCTCTGAGACACAGACAGGATAGACAAAAATGGTACCATGTTATAATGAGCATTAGTGAGGATCAAATATATGAAAATAGGTTGAAAATGGGCAAAGTGTTTTTTAAAGAAAATGCTCCTAAACTCCAGTACTTTAACTTGTGCAAATTTGACCTTATACTTTACTCATGCTGGGACTGAGTAGCTACGTTGTCCACTACTGGTTATAACTCATATGGTTAGAAAAGGATCCCACTGCTTCTGCATCTCTGCTAAAAAAAAACTAGAAGACAACTAATTGTTATATTCCATCTAGATGGACATCCAGCTTCCACCCCACAGCGGAGACGAGCTGTCAGTGGTTGACATGCACACGGGCGGGGAACCTTTGCGCATCATCCTCAGTGGGTACCCAGAGGTGAAAGGCGACACCGTGCTGGCCAGACGCGCCTACGTCCGAGATCACCTGGACCACCTGCGGAAGGTGCTGATGTTCGAACCGCGGGGACACTACGACATGTATGGCGCCCTTCTGGTGCCCAGCGAGCTCCCCGAGGCCCACCTGGGGGTGCTCTTCATGCACAACGAGGGCTACAGCACCATGTGTGGACATGCCGTCATCGCACTGGGTCGATTCGCCCTGGACTATAACATCGTCAAGCAGCCACGGTCACCAGAGACTCAAGTGAACATACACTGTCCCTGCGGGCTGGTCAAGGCCTTTGTAGAGTACTCTGATGGGAAATCGGGAGGGGTGAGGTTTCACAGTGTGCCAGCATTTGCATTCGCGACAGGTAAGGTACAATGGACAGTCTTACGCAGTAAAACGTTTAAAAACCTGCCTGTTAAAAATCTGTTACGCTCTGAGAGTGCACCCATGTAATTCTCAAGTGCTACAAATGTATAAATTAACACTTTTACATTTTGCTGTATGTTTTTGTGTGTGAGATATTTTCAAAGCACATCATACAAAACAGTTCTCAGCAACACAATTCCACTGATGAGTAAAGGAAAGCGACACATTACAGCTTTACAACAAGTGTCGCCAAACATGTCCACACAGGTTACAAATGTGTTTGTTTGTCAGATGTGACGGTGGCAGTGGAAAAGTTTGGTGATGTCGTGGTTGACATAAGCTATGGAGGAGCGTTCTATGCATTCGTAGATGCCCAGAGGTTCGGCTTGGATGTGTCAGAGTCTAGGACTCAGGATCTTGTGGACTTCGCCACTGCAGTGACCAAAGCTGTGAAATCTAAAGTAAGATTTATTATTATTATTACAGTACAGGAGAAAATAATCTCTTAACAGTATTATTCCATTATATTCTATGCCAGTGGTTCTCAAAGTGGGGTCCAGGGAACCTCAGGTTCCGTGACCGTTGTGCTACAGTACAAAGTAATGAAAGTATACTGTAATGCGCACCTCAAAACTAATCAAGTGGCAGGCAGCCTACCGTCCATGCAGGTTGGGAAGGTTCATGCTATGATCCTAACATATTGTGCAGTGAGAGACGCCACCTGCTGGACTTTAATGAGAGCCAGTGTTGTTAGCTATAAGTAAGTGATATTGAACAGCCAACAGCACTTTTGTTTTTCGATCCACCATCCACCAGGGGGAGACAGGACTGTTGGGCACTGTTTTGATAAATGGTAAATGGTGCATTTATATAGCGCTTTTATCCAAGGCGCTTTACAGAGACTGTGCATTACATTCACCCATGCCGGAGGAAACCATGCAAGGCACCAACCTGCACATCGGGAGCAATTGTGTTTATCTTGATGGCACAGGCATGATAAAGGTCTTGTACAGGGGCATCACAACTGGGTCATCACAACTGACTTTACTTACCGACAGTTCACCCTGATTATCTATAGGTGAAACTGCACCACCCAACCAGTGATGACCTGGCCTTTCTCTATGGTACCATCCTCACAGACGGCAAAGATGTTTATTCCACTGATCCCACTGCCAATGTGTGTGTGTTTGCAGAGGCACAGGTATGTATGGTCGAGATATGTAATAGTTACATCCCGTATTATACAGGATTCAATTTATTTTGGTTTCTCGACATTGTAGCAACAGTGGGTGTCCTGTCAGACAGGCAACAGTCAGTGTCTACTGGTTGTCTGGTGGAAAATATATCATATTCATAATGAAACATTGCATGCTATGAAATAGACCTCAAACAATAGTGTATCCTTGCTTAATTACAAGTCCATCACATGCAATACAATACAACAATAGTCAGTGGCTTTCCTGTCTATTTACAGTATGATAAATGCTTCACATAGCATTATGCTGAATTTAAATCAATTACATTTTATTTTCTGGCTGACTTATTGAGTTTAATAAAGTTGAAATAAGGCTGTTACAAATACTGACCCCGTCACCCCGGCACTGTCATGGCAGCAGTCTGGTCCTTAAAGTGGTTTTGAGACCAGAATTGAACTCCTATTACAGAGACTTCTTGGACGACTAGACGTTTTTGACACAAGGAGCTTTTTCCGTAGTTTTTTAACTACATGAACACTAGTGTCCCTTTTCTGGGCATGTCATGTCATAATAGGAATATATTCAGCAGAAAATAGCAGACCTACAAGCTCATGAGCTTGTAGCTCAGCTGTTTTAGCCGAACACAGGAAAAAGAGTGGTGCAACTCCCCTCTCCCCCTGCCCCTCTCTCATTAGCAGGCAACAGTGCAGCACTGCACTATCTCTCCGTTTCTGGCACAACAGCGCCACTTTTGCCCCTACTGGTACTCTAAACATAGTAACATAGTCACATAGTTTAGGACGGACATTGCTGTTCCTTGGAGTGGTTGCACCACTCAAAAAAGAGGTGAGCCCTGGGGGACCGCCGGTCCACTAAGTATAAGCTTAGCTACTGTTAAAGGACGACTTCCCCCATTTTCAACCAATCTTCATATAATTGGTCCCCACTAATGCTCATGATCAAATAAAATGATACAAGTTTTGAGGCTAGACCTTCCAACGCCTGGCTTTGTGTGTGTGTGTGTGTGTGTGTGTGTGTGTGTGTGTGTGCCCCCCCCCCCCCGCAACGTCAAGTCAGCCACGTCTATGGGCTTTTTATGTTTGCTTTAGGTATGCTCGTCTGTGTCTCATAGAAGCTCAGAAACAGGCCTACCAGTGGCACCGCTAGGCAGATTTCTTTTTCAAAACGGTTACACAGGTTCACGTGCATAAAAATAGCATTTTGAGTCAATGGAAAGTTTAAACAGAAAAAGACAATGTAGCATTTTAGAACAACACTCTCCCTGCCGCAGGTGGACAGAAGCCCTTGTGGTTCTGGCGTTACGGCTCGTGTGGCTCTACAGTACCACAAGGGCCTCATCCAGCTCAACCAGACCCGGACCTTTCAGAGTGGGGCTACGGGATCCCGGTTCACAGGAAAAGCTGTCCAGGTACCACAATGTCTCACAATAGAATTCAAGTCTACAATTAGTTCAGTTCACTAAAAGGTGAACGAGGGTGGATGAGTTATCAGAACTGGGCCACTGATAAGACAGCTCGAGGTGAAAGTACTCTGGGTTGACTGTCATGGTCATAGTCATTGGCCAAAGGTCTGTATCAGTTTGAGGTATAGCTTAGCTCTGCAAGGCTTCTTGTAATTGGGGTCAGTCAGAGTGCAGTGTGCACAGTTAAGAGAGTTGCACAGATTGTGCACATGGACAGCTCTAAAAGCTTCTGGAAGCAGGAACTAACTCTTAGAATGTTTGTACATACCGTAGATTGAAAACATTTTTGTATAATACCAAGAAATGGACACTGATAAACGAGTGAAGGTGCCCCCACCTCCAAAAATCTTCTTTGAGTAGCTTTGTATGTGATATTTATTTTGTATTTGGGGAATTTTAAGTACTATAATCTATGTTCCATGTCTGAAAATTACTTCTGATTCTCATTGTAGTATTTTGTATGTAATAACATAACAAATCGTTGCCGTCGGTGGAAACCTTGTATGTACAAAACGTTTTACTTTTCTGGAAAGGACCTAAGTTCCAATATAGTTATTATTTAATCACAAGCTCTTGTAAATACTCTTCATTGGTTAAGTAAAACCCACATACACTTAGCCACGTTCAACCTGGCATCTTTATTGTGGACATGTCATGTTCAGAAATAGCCAATGTAATAAAGCTAATATGACACTTTGAGAGCTTGTCGATCGACACTTCTTCACCACTTTGGGGCCCCGCACGCACCTGCAGTATCCTCCCGACCCACAGGTTGACACCATTGTCTTTCCCTCTGTTCAGGAGACCGTGTGTGGAGACCATAAGGCTGTGGTGGTGGAGGTTGCCGGCAGAGCATTCTACACGGGCGTGTCCCGTTTTGTACAAGAGTGTGATGACCAGCTTACACATGGATTTCTAGTCAAATGAGAATGGACGACGTCTAGTGTTTCTATGCATCGATAACAATATTTTTCGTTTGACCCCGAATACACAATGCAACAATGGACCGAATGAGGAATGCACAGTATTCAGCACAAAACTAAATTCTTCCCTACAGCTTAGTTATTTTTGAATTACATGTGTACAGTTTTTCCACAAAATATATCTTAATTCAGTTCAATTGTAATAAACATTACCTTGAATTCAGCCCGCTTCTCCCAGTTGGCTGTCCAGTCTGTGCTCGCTGCCTGATGTCTTTTACCAGGGATGACCTCCCATTCCAGCCCCACAACGGGAAGATGTTGCTGTAAATCAAACCACAAAACTCCACAATTGTACCAAATAAAAGCATTGGGTTATGAGCTTGACACTGGGTTCCATCATAAGGTGTATTATCAGGATATTAAATAATGACTTCATAGCTGGATGTGAGATACACATACAACGGTAATACAAATCAAGACCAAACCAGTTATTCTGAAATCTACGTTGCAACTATCTGCATAATATGACAATGCTGTGAATGCTTTATTCCGTATAATAAACTTGTGATAAGAGACCTGGATAATCTTTGAGACTTACCGGTAACTCTAAAGCACTTTGGCCTAAGGAGAGAAACTCAAAGAACAGGGTGAACATGGGCTGTGTGATTTTCTTCAGATCTTTTTTCTGGTCTGCTCAGCATCAACACTTTCAAGTGGTAATCCATGACAACATGTTGAATAATTCTTTAAAAAAAAAACAGACAAAAAACACCCATGATAAATGGATGTTGAGTATCTTGTACAGTGACAGTTACTGACCACTAGAAGGAGCTAAGAGACAGGTTCCTAACCTGTCCCACTTTCGACCTGGTGTCCCAATGTTGGACATGTTATAATTCTAGTCTTAGAAAATGACCGATCTACAAGTTCACAATGCATTGCGAAGCGACGCGTTGTGAGCTTGTTTTAGTTAAGATAAAGATTTGTTAACATAGATGTCTCAAGGTCACACAAATCAGTAATCAGGGAAAAACATTTAAAGCATAATCTGTCATCTCTAGACTTACTATCTATACACACACAGTCACAGAGAATATTTGGGTACACCTGAGAAACAAATTGCGCTTTTCTACATTTTATCTTGTTACAGTAAATCCTGATCCAGTCTGTTCAAAAACACAACAAACAAACAAAAACAACAGCAGCTTTTCTACAATAAAAAAACTGCAAACAAAGTAACGTTTCTCCCATTTATTAACCTCAGATCATCATACAATGGAAGGCGATTTAAAATTAAATTATAAAAGCCCAATGAAGGCAACGCCCATTTTGGGCAGAGTGGGGTTAAAAGGAGGATAATTCAGATGATCCTCTTACTGTATATATTCCAGATCTGTGGTGGTTCCAGACTTTATTGTCCAGTGTAAATCCAGTTGATGCGAAGGTAACATAGTCGAACTACCCAGTAAAAATGTAAAAGGGGGGCAGTGCTGTGATAGGGGAAGGGTGAGTGTATTGCATTGACTGGGTATGGTTTTACTGTCATTTAGCATAGTACTTAAAATGCCTGTGTACACGTGTAACAAGCAGTCAACCTTATATAATATTTATACATGTATAATCTATGACATGAGTGTCCACACTTGTTGAGAAATTGCAGATGAGGCCCAGGCCTCAGGAGTAGCCTCTCAACAATAATATCAACAGAGTTAAGGCCAGCTCTTAACAGAAAACATCCGTAAAACATACAGCTATATATCAATACATAAACGTTGCATGTCAATAATGTTGAATGGAAAAGAAGGCCTCCCGCCAACATTCTTCACTTGTACTTAAAACCACTTTCATCCAACAATGCATCGTTTCTTGTTTCAGTCCCTGTGTGGTTTTAATTGCAAGAGAAAAACGGTGTAAAGGGAGTTTCTCACAAGTCTTTCTCCAACAGACGTCGCTAGGACAACTCAGGAAGTGCGTCAGTGCACCCTGTCACTCGTTGAAATCGTTCCATACAAAATGGCCCCTTGGTTTTTATGGAATCATCTTCTTGTCTGGTCCAAAACTTGAGTAAGTCTATTAGCTGCACAGTTCATTGTGCATGGTTACTTACATATAAAAAAACAGCATGGAATGGATTCTACCAAATAATTGTGGTGATTTTGGATACGTTCTCCAGCTTTCACTCTTAGAGGCATGAACGCTGGAGAGCTTGTCCAGAGGGAATCATTTCTGCTCTTGCCACGTGACTCCATGACCTGGCTGATTTCACACTCACCCAGTGAGAAATGTCCTATTTGGTCATGCATGACATCTTTTTCGGCTCCTGCTCCTTTTAACATACAGTACAAAAGTCAAGAGGGTGAAGAGTCAAAAACATGTTTTCAATGGTTCTGCAAAAACAACGAATCAAGGCCATGGTTTATTCAAGCGGAGCTGGGTGGTGGTGTTGGCCGAGAATGTTGCAGAATGAAGATGTCAGTCTGACACAAAGTGAAAGGAGGACAAGCCGATCAAGTGGCCACAGCCAGCATGGGAACTTTGAGGGTACCAGATAGTGAGGTCAATCCCACTTAGAAGTTAAGCTTAGTGACTGGTCGTTCTCTGCAAGAATCCGTGGCCTGGCTGTTGATGCGCTTGCGGTTGCGTTTCATCTTGGACAGGTCTTTGTCAAAGACCTCTCCCGATCGCAGAGCTGACACTAAGTCGTCAAACTCGCCACCGTCTTCCTCGCCGTTTTCCTTGGCTTTACGTGCCTTTCGCTCTTTTTCCCTCTGTTCCTTCAGCTATGAGAAAAAAAGATCAGATTTATATTGACACAATGAGCAAATGCACACTGTTTATGTTATTCACGGGGGAAAGTTAAATCAACAGCAATACAAGCAAGCTGATGTGGTGTTTCCCATGGTATACGTTTTGTATTCCAATGATAATTCCAATTTATACTTTCTCATCGTTTGGCAAAAAAAACAATACAAATTTTTTTGTGACACCACTGTGCGAAAAAGCATTAGCCTTTACCCTTCTGTTTTGCAGCATCTGGAAGTCACTGAATGCATACCTGAGCTTCCATTTTGGCCCTGCGTTCCTCCTCTTCCTTGCGTTTCCGCATGTTCTCATTCTCCTGCTGTGCTTCAGAGAACGACTGCAGGAACTGGTCAAAGATGCCAAAGAACTCATCTGGCTGCATCTTGCTGGCATCTTCACCAAAGTGCTTTACTGCCTTCAGGAACTGGGGGGCCACAGAAAGGGTGACGGGTTTACAACAGCGCCGGGCAGAACCATGTTTTACCCACCTTGTGACTTTTTACAGGGCACTCATGTCTTTGAAATCAGAGGAGGGCTACAACTAGAAATCCAGGCTTTGAAGACCTTGTTAACCCAGATGTGACCGGCTGCCGATTACAGCTGAGACCAGAGGCTGGAGCCAGAGCCAATTTAAGGCCAAATGTGTTTGTCGGTTATGGAACGACGCAAGTTTAAAAAAGAGGAAGACCAGATGTGAGATCATGCTGAGAACATCTACCTTCAAAAGATGTGTATGTCAATGCCAACTCTGTAAGCAATCATGTTAGTGATTCATGCTTTTGTGCACATGCACGTCACGTGTAAGTGAATGTGATGATGTTTTGCGACGTCTCCCAACAGAAGTCGAGGGCAATTTGACTTCCCAACGACATGAAATATAGTTTTGTCCTCTCATACAAATACTCCTGTGATCTTGGCATCTTGCACTCTATATATCCAGTCATGCACACATGTAAAAAGGACTTTACCAAGGCATGCAGAGCACATAGTAAACATTCTAAGAAATGTAACTGTGCAGGCCCCAGGCCCCACAAAAGATGCTTGGTCAGTGAACGTGCACTAAAAAACAAACATGCTCAAGATGAAAGTGCTACTAAGCAGGAACAAACTGGGACACACATGCATAAAACTAACTTTAATGTGCGAAAATGCCCCAGTATTTCCTTGCATTTTAAATTGGGACAGTAGGAAGACTGGGAAGGATAAAGACTAGGGTAATGCAAAGGGGCTACAGAGCCCCCCTTTTTCCCCCCTCTACACAGATGTACAAGCTCAATACGCATCACATCACAATGCAATGTGAGCTTGTAAATTGGTTATTTTCTTCCAGAACAGGAACACTAGGGTTTTCAGAGCGCAGCAAATATAAATCCGGCCATAGAAGATCTGCTGGTCTAGCAGGGGTACGTGCGTGCACATGCATACATCTGGGAATGCATTAAACATCTTAAAAGCTAGAAACGATGTCCTCTTTTGAATAGTGATACCAGAACACGCATATTTTGAATTGAATTACAACTCCCTCAGCTCAGTCCTGACTCCACCCTTGAGCTACAGAGGTGCTCTCTCTTCACCAAGGGCTCTTCATCGATCGCATGTGTAGAACATGCCGTAGGCTGAACCCTAACTTTTACCACGGTTTGTATCATTTGAAGAAAACAACAGATTTTCAACTAAAGACACAACACATTGCATAGCTTAGACGCCGTTGTTTGCCAATGGATACACAGATTGATGGTTTGAGCCATCTGCAAGAAAACAAGCCAGCCTGTTGCACTGACTCACCAGCTCTTTGGCCTCGGTGAGTGAGTCTTCCACATCAGAGAAGCCGAAGCTAGCCACTGTGATGAACTGGCTCACCACAGACACAAACTTGTCACCCGCCTCCTGCGGTCGCTTCTTCTGGTATTCTAGCTCCTAGGGGCAAAGAGAGCAGAACTGCGTTACACACCACATGACTTCACAAACAATATGTATTCAATGTGCAAATAGAATATTCACAATAGGCCTCGTTGTGACTCACGCTCTCGACGCTTTTCAAGCCGTTACGCAAATTACTGATGTCCTTCTCCAGTTCTGTCATGCTGCAGCAAAAAGAAAAATGAAAACCAATGTATGAATATAGGATATGAAGGATATTCTTTTGGGGCGAAAAGAGTTAATTTAACTAGCCAGTGTGAAACCAAAAGCTCAACCTACTTGACTTTGGCTGCTTCTGTAACATTCTGCAGGTCCTCCTGGAACATCAGGACTTTGGGGTACTTCTTCTCTAGGATGGTGATCAGGTAGTGCAAGAGAGTGATGTTCCTGCAAGCACACACGTGGTTGGTCATATGAAGCTGGCTGGGCCTCTCTTACAATACATGTTCTAACTAAACAGATGACAGCGTGTGCTCTCATCATCAACATCCCAATACCAGACCATGTCCTCCTTTTATCCCTAAAGACAAAACTCCCTCACACTGTCTTCAATTGCAATTAAACCAATAGACAATAGACCTTCATCAGGTTATCTAACCTGATGAACGTCTAACAGACCGAAAAGTTGTTATTCCCATTCAAAAGTTTTTTCTTACAGTACGTTGGGTGACTTGCATTTTACTCCTTTTATCCTGAAAACCTGAACCTGGTGTTCAACCTGAAATCTGGGGTTCTCGCTTTCTTACTTGTCGATGCTAGATTTGGTATCGGCGATCTTGTTGAGTGAGGACACCTTGAAGCCGTATGCGTTGCCCCTCTGGCCCTTGTTCATGTAGTTTCCGAATGCCAGCACCACTTCCAACAGCTGCTTCAGGTTTCTGCTCTGTAAGATCTCTTTGGAGGCCTTGGTCAGAGCTGAGGAATGGCGACATGAAGAACAGAACGGCATATGAAGGCTCCTGGAGGACTCACTGTGACCCCATCTGAATTTGGTCATTGAAATTTAGGTCGGACACATCATGTCACATTGTCTAGCTGTCGTCTACACATTTAAGTCTCCAATAACAACATCAACTCTACTGTTCAAAATTCTGACATGGCTGTGCAGTGACTAATGGAATATAATTGTTCCATTATTCCTCTTTCTTGTGGTTCAATTTCCATCTGGAATGTTGATGTAATTGTGTGCTTTAAGTACAGTTGTGGGAGTGGCAACCTCTCGCTCTGGCTTCTGCTAATAAGCCCCCCCACACATACACGGCATGTGCAAACAGCCACACATGCACACACACCCTTTGTGGCAACTGCCAAGCTGCACTGTTAGATCTTTCAAAATGTCAATCGGGGCAGAGAGCAGCTAGAACTGAGGGCCACGTCATTCTTGAAAAATCCACTTTCGTTAACTGGTTTCTTCACTTCAACACAATACACAGTCATATTCACTGCTCTACAAGTGCATAAAGCACTGGATGTGAGATATGAGTTACAGATTGAGCCTCCAAACATATACACATTTATTCTCACCTTCAACTTTGGGTTTGACCTCAGCTACCCTCTCTGCAAACTTCTTTTTGAAGTAGAGTGACTGCAGTCTCTGCTGGTAGTGGTTAATTCTGGAAGAGGAATAGACAATGCGTGTTAGAGGAGAGCGCAGAAAACAAAAGTATTACCGGTAAATTAAAAACAGGATGTACGTCAATGAGTTTAGAAAACAAATCAAAAACGTTCTAAAAGTTGTGAAAAGTAAAAATGTGCAAAACAGACACAAATCATGCTGACAATAATATTAACAAATTGGCTCAGTCCATGTGCACAAATAAAGTTATAATAATAGCCATCAATCTTTAGTGTCTTCATAGCATGGCTCCTACGAGGCGAGCCATCTACAAACTACAAAGACAGTCTGTCTGTCTCTGTGTGTGTGTGTGTGTGTGTACGCGACTAATCTCTAGAACCATGGGACTAGTCAGCACCAAATGTCTTGTCAGAAGGCTGAGGAAACTTTCACATACTGTGAATTTGTTTCTGTGAATATTCTTCACATTTTGTGCATTCATGAACTCAGCTCCACTGTCTCTCCATATTTGTGCAAGACTGACCATCATCAATATGATGTCATATCAACAAGACATCAAGAGATCCACTGGGAAGCGGGGCCATTATTACAGCCTCTTTTGTTATTTCCAGAAACCATATCCATGCCCAAACAGTACAATGTTCCTGCTGAGTAGGATCCCATATGGTGATCTGATTTAATCTAGGATGACGCAAAGAAAACAATGACCATTGTTACATAGCAACGCTGAGCTACATTGTCTTTCGCCGGCGCCGACTTGAAAGCGGTTATGTGTCATGGGTTAGAACAGCACAGTCTAATGTTTAACTTTAACCCATTCTGACCTGAGATCAGATTCTAAAAATGTCTATTACATCCTGACAGTTTCATTATTAACCCATTCTGACCTGAGATCAGATTCTAAAAGTGTCTTTGATTTTTCAAAAATAGCAGACCTACAAGCTATGAGCTTGTAGATCTGCTATTTTTCAATAGCTAAAGCATAACATGATGCCAACACCAAAATGGGTGCCCGGTCAGAATGGGTTAACCAGTCCAGTACAGTGTAGTCAAGTTCACTTTTGTTAGACGATACGGGAGGCGATGAGATGATTTACATACTGACATGAGATCCCAACAGTGCCGATTGAATTTGCATTGTTATTGCCCTTATGGTACCTGCTCATTTCATAGAGGAAGCGGTCAGCTTTTGCCATTCGGTCCAGTTCATGTTTGTGCTCTTCTAAGAGATCCACATCACTCTTCTCTGGGACAAATTTCAGCATCTGTAAGAATGGGGTAGATGAAATTATTTAAATAAGGAGTCATTCCAATGTGCTAGTAATAAGTCAAGATCTGGCATGAGGTCATTATGGTGGCTCAGTCTGTGAATACATTTATTTTTACATAATTACTGTTTAAGGGATTTATATTTATAACTCAGATTAACTCAGGTTATCTACAGTGTTATTTCACTGTTCCTGTCTCTGTCAACTGTAAGCACAAGTAAAATGCTTTTTTTTTTTTTAATACAGAGGCCATTTCTACTTATTTCAGGGCAGATTCACACTATGGTCCCAGGTACGCACTCGGGACCACTTGGCAGATGTTGTGGTAGTGTGAACGCTACGTACAGTTCCCCGGAGCGGATCACCCTACCGTTCAGATGTTGTGGTAGTGTGAACGCTACGTACAGTTCCCCGGAGCGGATCACCCTACCGTTCAGATGTTGTGGTAGTGTGAACGCTACGTACAGTTCCCCGGAGCGGATCACCCTACCGTTCCCGGGACCGCATGGAGGTAGTCTCTGGACCGATTGAAGTGTACTTGGATACAGATCGATGCAATGTGAAAGCACTGACTACAGTTGGATGAAGTGTACTCGCGTGCGGAAAGAAGAATCAAGGCCAATGACAATCATGGCCAGCGGGGACCAGGCAATCGTATTCGGGAACAGTTTGAATCAAACGGACTCAGTGTAAATCTGCCCTTAGTATCTTTTGAGGACAAGAATATTAAAATGGCAATAAAACCGTGTGTGATTATTCTAGTAGTCATCCATCCACCGGTCCGGTCTACGCTGGGTGATTATGAGCACCTGCAAACTCAATAGCGTACCTGCTCCAGCATATCTTTTGGTAGGTCTTCCTGTTCATCCATTGTGAGAATGACTTTCTTCATCTCCTCGTTAGAAAGTTTCAGTCTGTGTTGCACACCGGAAAAAGGAAAGTCCAGGATGAACACCATCAATAAATCAAGCTATGACAGCATATGCAACCACTTGGATTTGAGGGAAACCTGATCTCCCACATGGGACACCAATGATCTACCGCTCATGCAAAGGGGAAATCCCTTCAAACCGGGTCTCCTGTATGGGAAACCAAAATCTAACTATTGCTTATACAAATAAATGTTCAGGACTGCTCCGTTATCAAACTGTGTGACAGCGGTTATATAAATAAACTAAGAACAGCATCTTTACGTGCCATTGTATTTTTTTTTCTTATATATATATATTTTTTAACAATGTTATGACACGTACCGTGAGAGGAGGATGTTGCAGTTTTGTGCTCGACGGCCATCAATGACGGAGAGCTCCTTGACTTTTTTGGAGGTCAGAGAGTCAACATCATCTGCCTCTTTCTGTTTGAATGAATCCGTGAGATCTAGTCAGTGGCTTACATTGTGTGTAAAACACAAAAGTACATCAAAAAGCCATGGCACTCTCAGACCACAGTAAAATAAGTTATCAACGAATTAAACAATTAAACCCTCTACACTTAGTAAACAAATACTTATTTGACTGGGTTGGGCTCTATATTTAGCCTGCTTTTTAACAATCAACAAGCGACACATTGTGAGCTTGTAGACATGCCTTTTTTAAACGTTTTCTACCAGACGTGGGAAACCTGAGTCTAAAAAAATCATTTTTGTTGTTTTCCCCAAATAACAAAAATGGCAGATCTATAAGCTCACAATGCATTGCGGCGCGTTGTCAGCTTGTAAATAAGCTATTTCCTCTATTCGTCACACAAGAAATGTAGTGTAAGTGTATAGGGTTTTTAAACATTCAAATAAATGAATTTATGACCACATTAAAGACCCCAGATTGTGCCCTATGTAGAACTATTGCATACGTGCACTCACCTGTTTGTTGTTATTGACCATAAAGAAGTCCTAGAATGCAGGCAAGAAGCAAGGAAGATGTTGGCACTCATTAGATTAAGTAAAGCAGTTATGTGAATGCAGCCCATGAATCAAATGGCAAAAAAAACAAGCACAAACAATAACAGTGGAACAAAATAATGAAATGAGTAGTAAGACATGGAGCATTCGGTGTGCTAATGTTTCACATGCTTTGCACAGAACTAAGAAGATGCAGCCTGAAAAAGTTGCTTTTAGTTTATATAAATATCAATTTAGGTGTCAGTCATCATGCCAGTTTCGAGTTTTAAGTATTGACTGCACAGTCAACAGTCTTTTCCAAATGCTGAGCATTTGAAACCAAAGACCCAAAGAATTTAACAATTACGAATCTTTCCACACCTCATACAGGGTGTATGGTTGCTTTTAAGTAGTGACAACTACATCCCAGAAAGAGATGCAACCAAGCTTTTGGTAAGCCAAGAATTACTCAATGACTGTCTGTATTGTAGGTCATACATTGGCCTGGTGAAATTTGGCACTTTTTATACCTTCAGTGTGACGAGCCAAAGACATTCTCTTCTCGTCAACTGATTTTAGTAATACGTACGGCTGTAACTGTGCATCACTAATTCAGCTCACTCATGCAGTTTCTATTCTCTATTGCATTACAGTGGAATCAACTAACTACAAGCTGTGCTACAATCAGAAAATGAGAATGGCATTTCTTTCAAATGTGAGATGGTAATGAAGTTGGTAAAATGCATGAAAGGTTAATTCTAAAATAAAAATCGACCTGCAAACTTTGCATTGTTTCGCTTCAATGGTTGCATTTTTTTCCCTTGGTTTGATGAAATTATTTGACAGTCAATTAGTCCGTGATGTTCCCTGCAGGCTAATTAACCCATTCTGACCTGAGATCAGATTCATACGAGGTTTCCGCCGGACACACACTGGTCTGATGAACCCATTCTGACCTGAGATCAGATTCTAGAAATGTCAGTCGCTCTTCGATTTTTCAAAAATAGCAGACCTACAAGCTCGTATCGCGCCACTCGGTGGCGCGATATGAGCTTGTAGATCTGCTATTTTTAAATAGCTAAAGCACGACACGATGCCAACACCAAAATGGGTGCCCGGTCAGAATGGGTTAAAGATACACTCCAATATTTCTTTCATGTCCATTGTCTATCTCTCCCGACAGACAGACAGTAATTACGACAATGTCCAAACTAGTCTTGCGTGGCCAGACTGTTGCCTCTCGTAATTTTCAAAAGTTTCCGTCATACAGTCTGGAGAATGGAAGCTCTGATCATGAGTAAAATATAAAGCGGATGTGAAGGCTCCTCCCCACTTCCGTTTTGTCTTTTGTCAAATTTATATCCTAATATAAATAGAAATCATCTAAGCATATATAGCTTGCTGCTTAGCAGAAATTGAAATAAAAAAAACAAGCTCTAAAGACATTTTAAAATATATTTTTGTGAACGGAAATGACAAACAGTCTCCAACAGTAGGCCATTTGAACAGAACCTCAACCTATAGACTTGTGTCAGGTAGTGTAAGCTAGTAGATACTACACCCTGCCCCGCCCATACCACACCCTAAAAGCTGAACTAGACCTTCCCCTCCAGACACTAGAGGGAGACAGAGGCTATCATGATCTTCTTCACACAGCAGCCCCAGTACCTGCTGTCTTTGGTAGGCTGAGAAGGTCTTCTCGATGTCCTCCAGATCCAGGACTTTGAAAACCTTGCCGTCATCCACATCCATCCAAACGGTGCCCTCCAGTTTATTCTAAGAGAATCATACGTTTTTTTAGTAAATTATCCAAATAGAAATAAACAAACAACAGCTTTTAGTATCCTGTTTGACGTTTTTACGTTCTGCACATACAGTAGCAGTGCACACTAAATGCTCACCTCTGCCAGTTTGGCCCAGTTGAAGGACTTGAGCGCGTTGGACGGCTGGGGTATGTTCTTCCTGACCATAGACGGGCCCATGGGTGCCCCGGGTGGCGGAGGGATCCCTCCCATTGGAGGACGCCCAGGGGGAGGCGGCGGGCCACCGGGGGGTGGGGGCGGCGGTGGAGGAGGTGGCATGCCAAACATGCCCCCAGGAGGGGGAGGGGGAGGAGGTGGCATGCCCGCAAGCGATGGTGGAGGAGGAGGGGGGACAGGTCCACCCGGGGGTCCAGGGGGGAGCGGGGGACCACCAGGCACCATGGTAGCCTGTCTCTGGAAGGACAGAAATAACACCTACTATGAGGGGAACTGCCTCTGCTGTGCCCCTTAGTGATACTTATACTGTAGACCTCACATGTCTGTCTAAAGAGCATCTAGAGTCCTACTTAGCTGCCATGGATCATCACCACTGGTCAATATCTAGATTTTTCCACAGTATAATGTAAAGGAATACTTCACCCCGCCAAAAAAAAACCTTTTTTTCAATTACTAACCCCATGTGTTGTTTGTGTCACATTCCGTCACGGTGAATTGAGGAAAATAGGGGTCCACAATGAACTATGGCTGCGTTTAACACCACACGCACGCCCAGGAGCATTCCTCCTTGGTCCATGTTTAACACTGAAGTGTTTTCAATCGGGGGTCTTCAACATTGTGTTGCAGATTAAACCTTTTCATAGATTTCATAGATAGCTTCATAGACTTGTTTGATGCACCTTTATCAGTTAATGTTTATTTCTATTTTTAGTTTACACACATTATCTTCTCTACTAATTAATGTTAATGTGTATCTTCAGACATTATTTAACCCATTAAAGCCTTAATACTTAATAGCTCTGTACTTGTTTTGCTATTTTCTCCTTCTACACCAAACCTCTTTGCCCAAAAAACAACCGTATTTCTCAACGCTTGTAGATCACACGGCATTGTCAGCTTGTAGATCTTTTACTCGTTTGGCTAATGTTCCCCTCAGAATAAGGATGCTATGGTTGAAGTGGTTAATGTAATGTGTGTTTTGGAAGTAATGCGTTTATAGTTTATAAACACAATTGTTTCTTTTAGTTTTTCTTTTATAGTTTTATAGTGTGTGTGTGTGTGTGGGGGGGGGTCATTTTGTTCTTTTTTGGGGCCTTCTTTAACTTCATGAAGAAAATGTTAGTAGAAATTCTGAATAAATGAATACAGTTCTAACATGGTAAGGCCAACTTACGGTGCTGAGTTCATGCAGCCGAACGGTGAGTTCAGCTACTTGCTGCTTGACATTTTTATGTTCTGTGCTCTCCCTCTCCAGCTTCTCTTTCATCTTGTTGAGGGTCTGCATCATGTCCTCCTTCTCCTGGGTCTTGGCGTCACACTCTCGCTCCTTCTTGTCAAACTTCTGCTGCAGCTCGTGGTGCTCTATCCAGGGAAGGGGGATGTCGGTTAACGAGACACATTCATCATTAACCCATTTAGACCTTAGCTTTGAACCACTTTAACCATTATTTTAAACTTTAGCCGTTTTAAAATAGCAGATATGCAAACTCGTAGCTTGTAGATCTGCTATTTTTGAAAAATCGTGAAAATGTGGCACAAATTATTCCACAGAGAACGTTTTTAACTCAAATCATTGCTTCTAGGGGTCCCTGGTGCAAAACATTTTCAGATGGGGGTCGGCGGCTGAATACATATCATGTTGTGGGTCCTTGATATGAAATGGTTTGAGAACCACTGTCATAGGAACATAAGTTTTTCTGAAAACTGTCAGGACATTTGTAGAATCTGGTCTCAGATCTTAATGGGTTAATCAGATTGGATCTAATTGGGATGGGCACAACTTCTCCTCTATCAGGCCGTTTCCATTTATAATCATACGTACCTTTTCTCATTTTCTCCGCCTGTTCTTTCCATTGCTTGACCTCGTTTTCATTGACCAGCCTGTCAAAAACACACGTGACTAGTGATTACCTTACCAATGCAACAGCAACAGTTGCTAGCTAACATGTGGAGATTGTCTCCGGATATAATTGGCTGTTAAAGAGGTTTTAATCTTAAGGCTCTGAAGGAAACTGCATACGTTAATCATTCCTATAGGCTTTTAATTAATTAAAATTCCAGAGCTTATTGAGATTACCCACTTAGTCGCGCAACCCATTCAACATTATGAAAGCAACACTTTTACTCAGTTTAGAGTTAGGCAACTGCCGGCCCAGGGGCCACATGCCCCCCCCCCCCCAATGTATGTATGTAACATAACTATAATTAAAGGTATTTGAATAAAAAATAAAAAATACATTTCAGGATTCCAATTAAAACTCAAATTCAGGATTTCAATTTAAATAATAGCTAAAGTAGCTGATCTACAAGCTCGCCGCGTTTTGAGCTTGTACGACAGTAATATGCAATGTGGCCCTCTGGAGTGAGACATTCTTCTATGCTTAACCCATTCTCACCGGGCACCCATTTTGGTGTCAGCATCATGTTATGCTTTAGCTATTTAAAAATAGCAGATCTACAAGCTCATATCGCGCCACCGAGTGGCGCGATACGAGCTTGTAGGTCTGCTATTTTTGAAAAATCGAAGAGCGACTGACATTTTTAGAATCTGATCTCAGGTCAGAATGGGTTAATCAGACCAGTGTGTGTCCAGTGGAAACCTCGTATGAATCTGATCTCAGGTCAGAATGGGTTAACAAAAGGGTTGCGTGATGAGTATAAAATAAATGAGCCTTCACTCTTTCATCATGCCATGTGTGAAGATGACTCACATCCGGACAACGTTCTTCACGTTAAAGTTCTCCAGTGGCGCGACGTCGGGGTCGTGACCTTTGTCAGTCTGCAGGACCATCTGTTGGACGATTCTGTCCAACAGCAGCCAGTACTGTACAGTGTTCCCACTTCTCTTATCTGAGGGGGAGAAAAGAGTGTGAATGAATGAAGCTTTATTTTCGTGTATTGTCGTTAAGACCCATCCCTTACGGGATTATAAGACACCAACAACATAAATAAACAATATCACGTTCACTTCTCACACAGAGTGTGTGTGAAATGAAGAGTGTAGGAAAACACACACACACACACACACAGAAACACAGAAACACTTACGCGGCATGAGAAGGCAGTGGTGCAGGACAGACATAAAGTGCGGGTATGCGTCAGTGTGGTTCATCTTCTTGCGGATGAGATCAAAAACTTGGGTAGCACTTTTGGTGTCTATATGCACCTGGAAGAGACAAAACGATTCCTCCCGTCAATAAACAAGGCCACAAATATTAGTAAGGAATGCGGGACTAAGAGCAGGAAATTGTTTCCTCACCGACTCAAAACGTCTCGACAAAGCCAGCTCATCCTCATTCCGTAACATTTCAAAGTAGTCTAGATGCCTGACAACGAACATGAAACAGCAGGATTAGTGATGAAGTCATTTTACCAGAGCTTTACAGAACCTGATCGTGCAGTTTTCATAGGCATAGTTTCACTTTTTACAATAACAATGAGACAGTAAATCTGAGTGTTGTGAAATGGAGGGCCCCCCACCCCCCTCCCCCTAGCCCCAGGCAGTACAATCGGATTACATCAGTGTCTCTAGTTTGTGGGAGAAAGATATTCATGTAAACAGAGATTGGACTGACCTGGCACACTGAATGACATACTTGCATTAGTATAATGAGCACCGGCATTTGTCTAGGGTAGGAGACACAAGATCACAGGCAGTGTTCCAAAACGTACCTGTCTAGCGTGGAGTTCTCGTGGGAACGTAGCTTATCAATTATGGGCTGAATTCCAAGCATCAGAAACTCATATCGGAGGTGGATGCGGAATTCCAAACTAGCCTAAAACAAAGGACAACAAAGTACGGCTTTAGGAGTGTGTGCTTAATGTCACATACGGGTAGGTGGTCAAGTGAGAAAGAGAGCACATTGCATTGAGCAATGAATTCACCTCGCCAGCGCCTTGACTCAGCACAGCGTTGATGAAGGACATGATGGCTGTCTTCAGGTTGACCTCGTCTCTGTAGCGGCCCGTACTCCGGTCCAGATCGTTTAAAAGCGTCTGAGGGATGTACAAATGTAAGCAAAGCTGTTAAAATATATGTTTTGCTTTCGTGCAGGTGCTGTCAAACAATCTTGCAAAACGATGACAAAATGTCTTCCCATTCTTCACCGCCGACCCACCTGGAAGCGTGTCCTTTCGCATGCAAAGCGCTGGTAGTGCAGCATAGACTCTAGGATCTTCTTGTGGCCGCCGGGCACCAGGCACACAGCGCCCATGATCTCCAGTATGGCCACCTTGGTCTTGACGTTCTCCGTGGCCAGGCTCTGAGCGATGCAGTTGATGCTCTCTGTGTGGGAGAGGACGTGGGCTCGGCCCTGGGAATTGTTCATTAGCGCTTTGATGCAGCCAATCAGAGACGTGTGGATCTGCGACTCGGTGGTCTCGTAGTCCATGCTCTTCAGGAAGTTCAGGATACATGTCAGGCCGTCCAGGTCAATGAAGCGCGTCACGAACCTAACGATAGACAGGGGTGTTTGTTTAGTCACAACTTCATCATCTTAACTATTTCAGCACTAAACAATCGCTGGTTGGCAAACTGACCGCAAATGTCAAACTGTCCCTATCAAATAAATGAAATGTACAAATGTACTGCATCCGCCATCCGCACGCCAAAACATTTTCTCTAACTTCAAAGGTGTAAAGAAATGTCTATAAAACGTTAAGACATTTATAATTTAACTATTTAGCAGACACTTTTGGCCAGAGCGACTTACTTAGCATATAATTCAGAGAGAAAAGTGTTGTCCAAAAGACAATATTGTGGTTGAGAAAAACAAAACAAAAAAACACACGAGTGACCAAGATATGTCTGCATAGTAGCCATATCTAGGAGAAGATGGCAAGATGGTACAGGGAGGTTTGAGTGCTAGGGGTGAGCTGGAGTCTGAAGAGAAGAGTCTTCAGATTAAGGTGGAACATTGGGAGTGAATTCTGACTGAAATGGGGAGTTTATTCCACAGTTTGGGAGGCAGGAGAGTGAAAAGTCTAGGATGCGTGGAGCGTTGCCCCAGGTGTTTTAGGGACGGTTCAGACAACCGTCCTGTGTTAGCTAATCTGAGTGAGTGTTTTAGTGGGTGTTTTAGGGACGGTTCAGACAACCGTCCTGTGTTAGCTAATCTGAGTGAGTGGGAGGGTTGGATCGCGTGTTTTCAAATGTAGTGAAATAATACAAACTTCCTATTCCCAACATGTGAACGTACATCAAAGACCTGTACAAAACCTGCACTGACGTACTTACTGGGTTTAAATAAGCATTCATCTTTAAAAACATGACAGGAGAAGATCAAGGGGCAAGTGACATGACAGATGCCAGAATACTGAAGACGGTAAAGCAAAGGGGAAGGGGAGGAGATAAGATGAGAACAGATGGAGAAAGACAAATAAAGAGATCGTGAAAAGATAGAAGAGCAGAGAGTCAGCTGGGGTTCCATTATGTGCACCTCATTGGTTGCGTTCGCAGAGCAGTCTTCAAACTCTCTATGGTTTTGTTTCTCTCCTCTTCATCCTCCTTCTCTAGAGCGAGGAGCGTCTTTCTCTGTTCAAGAAAACATACAGCACAACAATGTTAACTACATTACTACATTAATGTTGGCATGACTATTGTTAGCACATTGTTAAATGTATTTTTATAGCTAAAATAACTAATCTACAAGCTAGGCCATATCCACTATTCCCCGTATAGCAAAGTATATAGGGCAAAGTATATTGGAGCAAAGTATATTGGTGGCAACCAATCTCATAATTTCATAACATATAATATCATAGGTGCTTAACCCCTTTTGGGCAGGAACACCTTTTGGTGTTAGCATTATGTTATGCTTTAGCTATTGAAAAATAGCAGATCTACAAGCTCATAGCTCAACTTGTAGGTCTGCTATTTTAGAAAAATCGAAGAACGACTGACATAGTGGATGTAGAAGACATTTTTAGGTCTGATCTCAGGTCAGAATGGGTTAAAACAAAGTGGAGAGGAGCAGCCGGGCAGTAGCCACGTTTCCATCCAATTAAGCAAACTCTTCAAATGTCAGTGTAGGAGACAAGAAAATAGCATTTCCATTTGTCAAGTTAATAAGTTCCCAATGAAAAGGCTAATGCATAATTATTTGCTCTATTTATTTCATTCACTAAATTAATTATAGCATTTCTACACAGACTTAAGAGAAAGAAAACGGGCACAAAACATTAACTGGACAGTTAAATTAACACGGCACATTTGACTCTGACCGTCTGTTTTAACTTGTCTGTCTCTTGTTACTAATGATCTCCAGAGTCATGGCAGCAAGTGATTCAAAATAAATGCTATTCAATTCAGACAAGGCAAACTACCAGTGCATACAGCTCTGCACAAAGCTGCCCCATGGCCGCTCTGAAAAGCAGCGTGTCATTTATTACAAAACATATGGTCACGGGTTCAATGATAACATGTGACTACAAGGCAAGAGTGCAATTATAGCATTATATGATTAAGAGTATTGTCAATTCTATGTTATTATGATATTGGAAGACTTGGGTCTGTAAGTCAAATATGGCCATTTACAGCAATGCCCAGCCGATTTAAACTTGGTTGTGTGACAACGGCGTATACAAAAAAAAAAAGCAGATCTACAGTATCTGTGAGCTTGTACATCGCCTATTTTCGGTCCACAAAACTGCCACGAAACGAAGTATAAGTCCCCTTAAGCAAGGCCAGCTGATTAGGACATTGCAGAAATGTCCAATGTACACAGTGCGGTGTTGAAGGACATTGTTGGGAAATAAATTGAAATAGCAAGCATTTTTTGTACATAGGCCTACTGTTATGTAAAGTTAAATAATATAATTTTAAAAAGACATTTCATAAACTTGACATTGGCCGTGGCTAATGTGATGGTCCAAATGTGAGCTCTATGCCTAAAGCTAAAACCCTGTCACATGTGCTGTACCATATGAATAGTAAATACAGTTGAGAAAATGAATATAGCTAAAATTGTATCTTCATAACGCTCTGTTTCAATAGTTTGTCAAAACAAAGTAGGCCAAGTAATTGGCTGCTTATATCTAATACAACTAATGGAGACTTTTGAATCACCCAGTTAGTTTGAAAATCTTTCAATGCCCTGATTTATAATTATCCAACACAGCTGCAAATCATTATTGCATTACTCAAGTTATTTTTTCCTCACCAAAACCTCATCTTGCGTCAAGTAGTGAAAGTTGCACTGTTTATGGTATTACTTACAGCTGCCATTGAATTCAGCTGATCAATGTAAAATTCTGGCCAACTGGTTGCACTCTTGTTTTCTTCTTGTTCCTGTGGAAAAAAGAAATAAACATTTTTGCGAAAATAAGTTTAAGGATATTTTTGGTCGAGTTATGTATTTATAAATATATGGGAATGGTAGGACGGTAAAATGATCCACAACAACCTACTGTAATTGGTGCGAAATCTTTCATGTGCAACATTTTCACAATACAGTACAGAGCAGTTGACGCAATTTCAGTGTATAATGAGAGCATTAGCACTTTAATGCATGCAAACAACACACAGGGACAGGAGGCCCAGTACATAAATAGCAACGAACAAAAAAATGGAGCAAACACTCAAAGTAGGGCGACACAGATAGGCAGCCAGCCTATTTTATCTTTGGACACTTCAGTGAACTCAAAACTCAGAGGAGGTTGTGTGAATGTGAAGTGATGTACTTTGATGATTGAGCAGCACAAACGCTTGAGAAAAAACAACTTCAACCACAAACAAAACTATGGACTGAGGCCATGGCTCGATTTATGGACAGCTAAATCTGCAGACCGGGCAGATTTTCATTACAGTCAAAGATCTATTAATGTATTTTAACCCATTCTGACCGGGCACCCATTTTGGTGTTGGCATCATGTTATGCTTTAGCTATTGAAAAATAGCAGATCTACAAGCTCATATCGCGCCACCGAGTGGCGCGATACGAGCTTGTAGGTCTGCTATTTTTGAATAATCGAAGAGCGACTGACATTTTTTAGAATCTGATCTCAGGTCAGAATGGGTTAATCAGACCAGTGTGTGTCCAGTGGAAACCTCGTATGAATCTGATCTCAGGTCAGAATGTGTTAATGTATTTTAATATTAAACTTAAAATGCCTCTCAGTTCATTTGAAACTATAAATATCTAATTTTATTATCAAATTGCCGGTTCCATCTCCAGGAGACTACATACAGTAAGGAGAAACTTGGCTTGTACATAAAGGCCCCGGGCCTTTCATTGAATGTCCTGCTCCATTAAGGCCAAGTGAGCTGTGACCATCGGAAACTAATTGCGCAGCAGTTAATAAAGCAGCCCACGGAGACTTGGCTTCTATGACCAAGGCCCTGGGTCTTGGCTGGCCTGCAGGGGCCTTGTAGTGACAGGGATGGTTGATCCTGCAGGGATGGGCGAGCCTGAGCCAACTCCCCCCAGGTAGTGACTGGAAACACTTCAGTCCATAAGTGGATCAGACACAAAGATTAAGATGCTTCCTTTCACATCTTTAGTTAAAGAATTCAGCCAAGGAAGTCGGTACACTTCACACGGATGATTAAAAAAAAATGAGGTTTTTAAGGTCATGTGGGCAGTAAAACTTGAACCCAGAAATGATTTAATCAAATAATTAAATTAATTAAGTTATAGTTAGGTTATATTCCCATTTCTCTTTCATATTTTTCATAATTTAAATAGTCTCTGCTAACAACACAGACAAGATTCAAGAGATTTCTTTTTTCCTGTATGTGCAATGAAATGTTGGTGTGGCAGTCAGACACTGCAAGTATGCTGCTAACAATATTCAACATACGTAATACAACCTAACAAAACCCTTTCTTGCCCCAAGTCCGTGGGCAAGGAAATGTGAAGATAGTCAAGATGCAGGATGATTGCTCGCTTCTCTCCAGCATGACTACACTGATATAGGTGTGTAGCCAAAACAAACAGCTCAGACAGTTAACTTTACAATGGCTGACTTATCTACTCCCCAAAACCCCTGGGATGCATCTGCCAGAAAACTACTGGCCAAAGCAGTGTCTTCATCACTCACAGATTTGGGTGCCCCGATAATAACCCCATTTCCCCCCATATCATCCCCGTCTCCCGCACAAAAGCCGCACCTGTGGACGGGAAGCTTTCCTGTTTGCGTTGGACAACTGAGCGCTTCCCTTTTACCCTTCCACACGCCCACCACTCTTTTCCTCTCCATGCTCAGACGATGAGTTTGAGAAGCCCCACGGGATACGTGCCAAGCGCCTCCCAAGCCGGCTGGGCCGCTGGCCAGAGCCCATTGCCAAGTCAGCGTTATTGATGCCCTGCCGTGAAGGCTAAAAAACTCCCTCCCTCCCTCCGCAGGTTGCCGCTTCACATAAAGCTCTGGATGTATCCTCCCACAGCTCTGCAGCAACGGCATTTAAAGCAGCCCGCTGCCCTGGTTATCGCGACCTGCTGAAATGTTCTTCGACAGCAGTCCAAGAGAAGTATTAGGATGAGAAAGCAGAAGAACGAGAGAGGGAGAGAGATAGACAGAGACCGAGAGAGAATGCCCAGTTGCAAGCTCACTATCATTTGTTTATTGGTAAAAGCGTGGTGGTAGGGTGGCTGTGGAAGGCTGCCTTCAAGTTGAAATGCAAGCACTGCTCCAATGAGGACACAGTAACATTGTGGGGTTGGTTATAACATTCCTTATTAAGCTAGTTTGGGCCCCCAGACTATTGCTAATTAGGCCAGTAATTGGGCCACTGTAGAAGCAGAAGCATTAGCTCTGTTACTTGTTTCTCTTTCCCAGAACCCTTCCACAATCTGGCCATTCCCTGACTGCTCTCCATCTCAGAGCTGACTCTAATGCACTGCTTTTCAATGTCGGGTCTGGGGAACCAAATGGTATCAAATGGGGCCTAAAGCATATCAAACTGGGGGTCCTTGAAATAAAAAAGGTTGATAATCAGATAAGTCAGTTGGGATCCTAGCGAATCATGAAAACTAGTTAAGTTCTTTGGTCCAAGGCAAAGGAACACAAAAGCTAAAAAGAATTTGATCGTTATAGCCTGCATAAAAAGTTGATATATGGAGAGTCTACTCAGTCTAGACAGCAATGATTTGAAATGTTAAATGTACTGTATTTAGTCTCTGGGCTGGATCATGTGAGAACAATTACACTGTTCAACTCACTGTACAATATATAACGAAAGGATGGCCTTACTTTTCACTTTCATTTCAAACTGGCAACTGGCAATTTATATAAATATTATAATCTCAACCATCACACTTACTAAGATTTTTTTTTTTTTTTTATTATATATTTTTTTGCGGCTTACGCCTTTTATTGGTTTTTTGAAGGGACGGGAGAGAGATGGGGGAAGACATGCAGTAAAGGCCGTTTCGGGCTCGGGAGTCGAACCCGCGGCACACTGCGACTGGATTACCAGTCGGGTGCCCAGACGGTTACGCCACCGCCTGGGCCACTTACTAAGAATTAACGTGGATACATTTAAATAAATAATATTTACTTCAAATAGAGCACAACAATTAGCTCATTAAATCCATAAACTAAAGCAAGTTGCTCTGGAAAGGGAGTCACCTAAATATGCAAGAATGCAGGCGATAGTAAAACAATGATCATACTGTACTTGTTGCCTGCACGTGTATCTTACATGTATCATTTACTGCTGTAAAAGGTAATAATGCAGCTGTGGTGTCTGAGGTCTTCCAGGTTGGAATAACTCATGTTTGGAACTTTGGATGCATCCATTAAAATTAATCTCCATACTCCTCACCATGAGTTTAGGACAGGATGAAGGAAGGAGATTGAATGGCCTCTGTCTGCATATTGCTTGTAGACAGGATATCCTATGCAGACACCTACAGGACCTATGTCCTTGAGAAACACTGTCTGACATATGCATTTAAATCAAGATTTACAGTTTCAAAGTGTGCAGACAGAGTTTGTGCTGACTCAGTGGATTGGCTGGAACAGTGTGTAGAGAGGTTGAAAACAAGACAAATGAAATTCTAAACGAGAACATACACAACATGTTTGACTGTATGCAGAGGTATCATTAGTGTGGAGGGGAACCAGGATGTATTGTTATGTAGCTGACAGCGCACTGTCATCATGCAGAAAAGGCATAATGAAAGATGACATTACAGGAGGCAACATGGAATGTTTTTCTGTGCTTGTTTAAGTTTAAAAAAAACACTGCTATTAACTATTAAAGGACAACTTCACCTATGTTCAACCAATTATATCTTCGTATAATTGGACCTCACTTATACTCAGTAATGTGTTACCATTTTTGTCCACTCGATCTATGTCTCAGTCAGAGGAGGTTGTGTGGACAGTTCTGAAACCAGTCTACCAGTGACATTACTGATGGGGAATTCAAGCAAATAGAAACTTCCATGTTTTCTATTTCTGGAAAGTTAGCATGCTATAAACCAGGGGTGTCCAAACTTTTTTCAAAGGGGGCCATATTAGAAAATATTAAAACACCCAAGGGCCAACCTTACTATATCTCCTGACAATGTAGTGACGTACTAGTCTATAACAAAGTCACAATGTAGCGTCGGACTAGTCTATAACAAAGTCACATACATGTGCATTGCATTTAAACAATTCTATTGAACTCATCATATCATCATCAATATTTCATATCAATGGTCTTTTGTCGGGTGTGTGCTGTGAACAAAAAGTGTCTCTCAGCCTTTTTTCAGCCATATGTCACATTACCAAATGTAACCAGAGGAGCAACGTAAAAATAATAATACAAGGAAGAAGGAACAAGGAACACTGACAAATTATATTCTGGGAAATGCCCAGGTTAAAAAGCTTGAACGCCTCCCCCTGGCCAGCCGGGGCGCCTGATGGAGGGGAAAGGAACTGGTTGGAATAACGTGTTCCTTACTGTCCCCTGTCAGGTGTAAAAGAGCAACTTGGACACTCAGGCATGAAGGAAGCATGAGTTGAAGTCCGTTGGTCTCCCCAGGTTGGCGGAGGGTGTGTAGAGCCCAGGATCACATTAGATAATTGACACACGGGTGAAAGAAATGTCATACAGCCCGGCTGCGGGCCGTATTACATTTATCCCAGGGCCGCATTTGGCCCGCGGGCCACACTTTGGACATCCCTGCTATAAACGGAAGCCATTGTTCTTGGGGGACCAATTATATGAAGATAGGTTGAAAATGGGTGAAGTCGTCCTTTAAACAGATAAATCAACATTTTGAAATTGTTCAAATGTATTTTAACAAAATCTCCACGTTGTGACATGAAAATGTGAACAACTGCTTTATATGACAATTCATTACCTTCTTTTTGCTGCAGTAGATCTGCCATTTCTTCTCTGCAGGCAGGGCAAACATGGCTTCCCTGTGTTTCTCTGTAAGATCCAGTTCATCCTGCAAAGTGGGAAAATGGAGTGGATTATTGAGCGCAATGGTGATAGGAAGAGGGGTGATACGTGTGTGTGTGTGTGTGTGTGTGTGTGTGTGTGTGTGGCTGTGCGCACGGGTGTGTGCATTTTGTACGTAATTGAAGGAAGTTAAATACTCAAAATATTACTGTTGAAACATTTCCTTATTTATGACTGGGTGGAAAAGATAATATTCATCGTCTGAATGAGGAGCTGAAGTTGACCTCATCCCCTTACTAACAAAATATACAGAAAGGCCACAGAACATGAACATGTGATATCAAAACATCATCTAGTAGAAAATGTGGTCATATCCAGGGTGAATGTGTGATTCCAAAAAGTGTCCGCAGCTCTGCATCAAAGCAAATTTAAGCTATAAATAAGCTTTTGCAACGTGTCCCTCCCAATCGCTGGGTTATCTCCAGGTCGCTCCGTGAAGAATTATTAGACGCCCGTCAGGATTTAGACATGTACGTAATAGAGAAAAGACGGGGCGTGGTGGCTCCACATGACATGTGGTAACCCAATAAACATCTGGAAACAACATGCATCACAATGAGGAACAGACAGTTCCCCCAGGCACAGATACTGTACGGGTAGTGAGAGGTAGGAGTTGCACAGGGCAATGAAAACTAGCGCCCGACCGACCAATATTTTGGTAGAAATATGGAAATCAATATGGAAATCATAATTGTTAAATTAAACTTGAATTAAATAACTTCAGAACCAGAAGAAAATTCAGACCTGAGGGCGATTCTAAAAATGCCTTCTAAATCCTGAAGAAATTACAAAAAAATGTATGCTGCTATATACCGTACATAGCCAACTACCCCAAAAGGGGTTCCCGTTTCCGTCCTACTGTAAATGGGATGAACAAGCAATAAAAATGATTAGCTGTGCCATTTAGGCCATGAGAGAATTTATTTAATTTTTAAACTCATTATCTCCAAAACATGTTATTAATAGTGTTTTTTGGACCAGCTACTGTAATAACTGGTTTCTCTTTTGGAACCCACTTTCCTAGTTCAATCAATACATGCACTGAATCAAAGACCGTAAAAGGGTGGTTGATTGATTTCAGCGCCTTCCGTCCTAATTCCCCATCTAGCCATTCAATGGAGAAGAGACAACAATTGATCCAACTGGTACTCTTTCATGGAGATATTAAAGAGCAACTAAGTGTTTTAACCTACATTACTTCCTTTTGTCCGTTTGAGTGACAAACAATGACAGCAGCCGCATCTCTCTTACAGCCGGTGAGAGGTGACAACAGGAATCATATTTACAACAGCAGTTTTACCACATTAACTAACCCATTAATTAACACATTAAATCAGTAGTCCTCACACTTTAAAGATTAAAAAGGAAAAATGCAATGTACAGCTTGTACTATCTTTGAATAGCCAACAGATGCTTTTCCAGAATTAATGGGCCAGTCCCAATTCTGGGGATGTCATGATTGGTGAACATTATTTGGTGAAAATAGGCTAACATTCTGCTAAGATAGAAGATTCACAAGTTCACAACACATCGCAACTGTATGTAGATCGGCTATTTGACGTACGACAAAAAGGGTTTAAGTGGGAAAGGAAAACAAAACCTGTTGAGTGTGTTGTGTCTCTAGTGACTGGTTGAAACAGCACAGACAGCTGCACTTTATTCCGCTAGAGTGAGTCTTTTTCAAGCGTATTCATTCCGATTACGCATGCACATGGGACACTCATTGAGCAAAAGCAAAGAACAGGAGACAGCACGTGGCTGTTTTTCTTTTTGTAAATAGAGCAACTGGAAGCAACGTGTCCTCTCGTGTTCTTCGGTTAGGCAATGTCTTGATGAAGGGTGCGAGGCCCAGACGAAAACAAGCAATTAGCAGATGGAAGAGGCCAAGTTGTACTAGGCCTAGGGCCTCTGAAAAGAAGCCCATTGATGTGCAAAGATCTCGTGCCTTGATTTCTGTGGCAACCATGGCAGGAAAAGTGAAGGGAGCAAGACAAATTACAGTGACAATTAACAACAGTGAATGAACAGTGCCAGCTAAAGGGAAACAAAGAGGCGACTGCCTGGCCCCATTCACCTTGTACACAATGAATATACCAAAGGAGTAAATCGAAGAGTATTTTGGTGAACAATAACAGTTTATCTACTTAACTTAGCCTAAATCTAAATAATAGCAAAGGTTAAAGACGGATTATTTGTTGCTTAGTAAATTGTTCTAAATCGAATTAAAGTACAACATAATTACAAAGAAAATGCAAATATGAAGAATACTTTTGCAAAAATCCTGCTCCAATGTTTATAAAGATTTCAGACAAACATAAAAAGTTTTAAATGGTGCTACACTCAAGGCTTCAGTTTAATCTTTTCAAACATGAATCGGTGTTTAGACAAGCTAGTTTCCCTGCAAAAAAAGGTTTCGTGAAAATGTACTGTGGCTGAGTTTGGATTTTGAACAAAACAAAAAAAAACTCCATAATGGCGACATACCACCAGCTCAGCAAACATGGAGTCCAGCTCGTCGCTGCCTGGCATGGGCAGCGACGGCTCCATGACCTGCAGGGCGAAGTCCTCCCGGAGCCTGTAGGTGATCTCTGGGTGGTCGCTGCCGTTGAAGCAGCAGAAGAGGAAGGACAGGCCGCTGCGGCCCGTGGCTCGCTTCCGAGGAGCCATGGCTGGCTACTGAATCCGTCTGGATGGAGGGACTCCTTCTGCCCGGCCCTCTGTACCCACCTCCTCTACCTCAGAGTTTGGCCTCCGTCAGAGAGAGCTGTGAGGGGAAAACACAGAGCGACGAGATTCGTCAAACACAACAGAGAGAATTCGCATAGGATAACAAACCTTAGCCGGATTTGAGATATACATAAATAATCTCCTGTAATGAGAATCCATATTTCTTTTCAAAGGCTAATGAACGGCAGCTTTGGAGTATGGCGAATATTAAAGTTGTGAAACATTAAGACATTCTTTGTACTCTAACTATGTATAGAATCTAATAAACACTGTACTAGTACTAAACCTAATGAGAAAATTATCAGAAATTAAGCCAGATGTTTTCCATTGACTTGAACAAAGCCAGAACCACTAGAATGAAGGCAAACAATGAAATTGTTACATACAGTATTAATGGACATGGAAACACAAATCCATGCCAAGACTTTGAATCTCCTGAAGCTCCCACACACATTTAACCCTCGGGCCTGATTAACCACTTTAGCCGTATATACATCTTATGACTATTGACTAATAGTGAAAATAACTTATCTATAAACTCAGTTTAAAAATGTTGTCTATGATTACATGCTAAAAAAGGGGCACCAGGTTGAACGTGGCTAATAACACCGGGTCCTAATCCATCTATAAATGCATGGAATGTGTGTGTGTGTTTGTGTGTGTGCATGCGTGCGTGCGTCAGTCATCTGTCTGTCTGTCTCACGCATAAGTCGAGGACATCCAACCTATTACCGATCAACTTCAAACTAGCCCGTGCACTCGTCTGTCTGTATCCCTCATGATGAGCCCTGATGTCATCAATATGTCGTGTCGTCATACTGACTGAAGCCCACCACACACCGGCTGTGCGCGGCGCCGTGCGGCGGACGCAGCCGCCTCCATTATTTTCAATGAACCTATCGCACACCGGCTCCGTCCGCCGCGTCGCGCCGATAGAACCCAGTTCTATTTTCCAGGCGGCGCCGCGCGGCAACGCGTTGCGCCGCAGACGGTCGCAGACGGTGTGTCGGGCTTGACATCACGCACTGTCCTCCAAGTAGGACTATGACAATGGGATAACCGGTACCCAGTCAAGTATCAACGGATAAGACGGGTATTGCATTACCGGATGAGCATGTGTGCCCTGCACGAGCACCATTCTCAACTGGCATCAGCTTGGTATTTTCTTGAGAATAGAATATCCAAGCGGTGCCACTTCAGTGATGGCAGCCACAGAGAGGTTGAATAACTAACTATACAGTTCAGAAAGCAGAGACGGAGGGCGGTGCTTAAGTTGTGATGGAGACCACAATTTGTCTGGATTAGTGTATTGAGCCCTCTGTCTTTCTTCCTTGCCACTCATGCTGAGAAGCATCAGCTTTCCTCTTAAGACATAATAAGCAATGATTACAGGGCTGCATTTACAATGATAATGGTTGCTCTGAGGGCTTTCTTCAATATGGGAGAGTGGTGAATGCTCACAGTCAGGGAGGTTCACCAAAAATAGTCTCCAGCAAATTATAACAGACAGGTTACCACATGCCTTGATTTGCGCGTGTGAGTCTAGCACGCACAGTGCTTCAAGTGATTACGCAGACTTAACATGTATGTAGAGTGTGTCAATCAATGTCAATTACGCTACCCTCCTCCCCCAATTATTAGAAGCTCGACCAGCCTGCAGCCAGTCTCGCTCTAGCGCAGGGGTACTCAACTGTCGGACCGCGGTCCACGCCTGGACCGCGGACCACCTCTCTGCGGACCCTAGGCAAAAAAAAAAAAAAATCTCATGTGAAATTGCTGCAAAGGCCCCCAAAATGTCCCCCAAGGGCCCCCAAAATTCTGGTGTGGTTCAGTGTGGTTTGGATTTGGAGTTCCACTCCGGGCCTGCACTCTGCACCCCATTATTGGTTGGTTGGAAGGGGATCTGATTTGTATAAGCTTGGCTTGACCATACTATAGAGCCCCGCTCTCCGATGGACGCCGCGCATGGGACCGGACCTCGGTCTTATTCAAAAAAATATGCTCTAGCGTGTTGAAGAAAAAAAAAAAAAAAAAGGGGGGGGGAACGCATAAACCTGTGGCCTGTAGAATGATACAATAATACATTTTCTGCCAGTTGATTAAATAATTAAGCTTGCGGACGATTCAAACACACACTGCAGCAACAGTCATGATGATTCTTATTTCTATAATCATCATTAATACTATACCATCATCACCAACCACCACAACGACCAACAAGGCCAGGGATTACCGGGGGTTTTAGTGTATCCCTACAGCAGCAGGTGGAAATTATTTACCCTAGGGAGGATATTCTACAAGTGGGCTACATTTACTAGACGTGCTTGTAAGGGGAGACGATCATTTGGCTCGTACTTTATAACAATTGTTGTTGCGCCGCAGCGCCAGTTGTCATGGGGGTGAAATATGAGAATACCGTAGTCTGGTTCTGTTGGATTACTGCCCATCCCAACTGTTATTTGTACAATGGTTAAGTAAGGTTAAGTAAGCCTTGCCGAAGGACAGGAGCCTAAGGTATCTCCGGTTTCTGTAGCACGAGGCAGCTTGATATACATATATACATACATATAGTTGAGCACACTGCAGGATGGTCCATTTTCTAGAATGTAGAGACTGACTATTTGCTTAAAGGCATCACGGTTGAATATAAACTCAATGGAAAAGGACAACTGAGGTGAAACCATGAACTCAAAGTCTGCATATTCTCTACATATGGCCATTAAACATTTTCAGTCATCTGACAGTGACTGGCCGAGAGATCGACACGTAATTACGTAATACGTAAACATTGACTGATTACATAAGCCAACAGAAACAAACATTAAAATCACTATTATGTGACACGACCCATGAATAATGTACTGTATACAACTTACAATAATAATAATATAGTAATAGAGTTATAACAATTATTACTGACCATGCCAGCTAATGGTAAAATCTAGCTACAATGTGTTAAATAAATGAATTAATTACACATATAAAAGGTTGTGTGTGGGCTTTGATTATGTAATGGAAAATAAGTGGCGTCTCTGCAAGTAGCAGTGAAAATTGACTCCATTAAAATAATGATTATGTGTGAGCACGTACTAGTGTAGTAAATAAACTAACTGTGCAGACAGATGGTGGAATATGCTTTCCCCCCGCTCCAATAGGTCCACAATAAAGGCCTGGAGATAAGATAAACCTCTAATCTCATTTATTTAGAACGGAAAACCTCCCCATTTTGTTTGGTTTGTACCTTTTCTAACACATGCAAGCACAGGTGCACGCACATGCATGGTATCACTGACATGCACACAGCAGCACGAGGAGACCGCAGCAGTATCACATCTCACAACTGGTGTAGATAATATCTCTCGGCTTTCTGGTGCCTCCATTCCAGATGGACGGCTGCTGCCTGCCAATACCATTGTTGTCACAAAATAGAAATCACATAATGGCCGATATATTGGTCTGGCTCTGTTGCAAAATGTATGGAGAGAAAGTGGATCTTTCCTTCCAAGCAGCCCAACTAAATATAGACTAAAAGGAGGGCAACTTGGCTGATGCAGCATCAGATCATGAGAAGGCCATCTCTGTGGTCAACCCAAACAGTGTCTGGAAGTCGTTATGCATCTGATAGGATGTGAGGCAGTCACATGTGGTGCCATTTCTCTTCCCTTTGAGTCACAGTGTTTTCCAAACTCACTTGACCTTCATGGTGCGACAAAATGGAGAAGCCTTGTAGACTCTCTGGAAATGGACTGTAACTTTGATGTTCAAACATCAAAGTCGTATTTTCATATTTCAGCCTCAAGATAGGATGTCGTTTTCTTTTTCGTCCTCAATTAGCGTCATTTGTCTTGGAATTTACAGCAACAATCAAGAAAAAGACAAATTTCCCCCATATATTGCAGGCTTGTCTAAACAGGGATATCAAAATAAAAGGCAAAGCCTTTTAAGTTTGTCTGACAGCCTCAATAAAGACAATTTGGAACCATCAACTAACATGATGTTGTTCTTCCTTTGACTATTAGTATTTGTAATACTACACTACAGTAATTCGCCTTGTCTGTAACTGCTGTGCCGCCTCAATAAAATTCGATCCATCTATGATACAAATAAAAAGTGGTGCAACTACACATTTATTGTTATAGTTACTGTACACTGTACAAAACTGTCATTTTTGGGCTGAGTAGGTAGAGAATATTTGTTTTTTCATTTTTTTTCTTTTTTTTTTCGTGGGAAGGATGGGTAGCAAGGAATTTATTTTATTTTATTAATTTTTTTTCCTACGGCAATGCTGGATAGGCTTCTTTTTTAATAACTTAAATATTTGCCTGAAATACCATCTTTTAAATAATGAATGGTTCAAGTACACAACACTGTATGCCTATAGCTAAACATTTGAAAACTTTGAATAGAATGTCCACATACTGGTTGAATACTTTAGTTTTAATTGAACGAATTGAACAATGTGGACCCTGTTGTAAACAAGTGTAATGCTTAATTGGGTCGTCCACTCACAGTTAACAGTCTTTGTATTGAGTTTGTGCTTAAAATGTACTGTAATTCTACAAACTGTTAATAAATATTTCAATCAATCAATCAAACTCCAAACCAAAGTAAAGTGCTGCATTAATGTAGCTTCAGTTATCTTATGGTCATCATAACTAAACACCCTTTATGGAGACTACAGTGTAATGTTAGCCTGTAGCTACATGCAAAGTGTTAGCTTCCCTCTTCCCCTTGGAGACTACAGTGTAATGTTAGCCTGTAGCTACATGCTAACCGTTAGCTTCTGTCTTCCCCTTGGAGACTACAGTCAGCATTGATGTGTGTTGCTACGACGCAGCATTGTGTTGCTACGTGCTAGGCACGCATTGTGCAGGCATGCGCATTGTACACACACGCATGAATTTCACGCATGCGCACACCACTCGTGCTCATGATACACGATACAAACGGACATTCCTGGTTCTAGGAGTGGTTGCACCACTCAAAAACGATACTTCAGAAACACGTAATAACTGGGTGACACATTCAGTCATAATAACACACAATCTGTTACTTTCAGTGCTAGCATTATGGGTATTAAAAAATACGTCCATCTCTGAAAGAATAGGTCAAACTGTTCTAGTGTGTATCCTGCACAGACACGATACTTGAAGTTGTCCAACAGGGCCCACGTGGTATATAGAGCACACAGCAGCTCTTACTAACACAAAGAATAGGCTGTTTATTTTGACACATCCTTGACTTCTCCAAATAGACTACCGGAGGCCTGAGGCAGCTGCTGGCCTTCACCACCACCACCATCTATTCCAGAAGAGAAGCAAAAAAGAAGCACAAGAGATTCTCAAAGACCTCTTTGACCATATTAGTCTACAAAATGGGAAACGGCACCCATCGTTTTCCATTAGCTTAAGCGAGCTGTAAACTCTGCGTAAACCCTTGAGGCGGGCTGGGTCAGTCCTGGTCCTCTTCCAGCGGAAGGGACCTGTAGACAGACAGCGACTCTGCCATGTGAGCAGGGTGCGTGCGTAGGGGGGGGACCACCCCAAAGACAGACCAAAGGATGAAAAGAGACAGAGAGAATGTTTAAGGCATTAGCACGTCCACTATGCCTTTGTGTGTTTGTACAGTAATTTCATTAGGCTACATGACCTGTGCAAAGCCCCGGCATTGGCCCGGGAGCTTGTCTGTCAGAGGGTCAAGTTTCCCAGCATAGCAGAAGCCTGTCAGAACAGGAGGACATTCCAGTCATAGCCAGGCGGGCCCTGTGACCCTGAACAACTTCCATACAACAACACAATCCCCCGTCACCTCTTCTGTCTGTCTGAGAGGAATTCTAGATTACCTCCAGTTGGCAGTTACCCATCACTTTCATACACAGAACTACACCGCTCTACTATAGAGCGGTGACAATATTTGCAGGGTGGCCATTTTGCTATTGTCAACAATAGAGGGTATGCGCATGCTTAAAGTGAATGGTACATCGAGTGGCAAAGCAACATGCAAAGTGAGTTTAACATTGTTTAACGTTGTTTAATGCAATCAGATAGGACTTTTCTGTTTGGATGTATGGGCCGTCAAGGCCAGAAAGTAGTTTTTTGCCACTCAAAAATCCAGTTGTGGAGTGCATCATGTATAGTGTGAGGCTTTTCCCACTATCCATTCATACAGCAGCAGAGATCAAAAATAAAACATGCCCACCCTCAAGCGAACAAACACTTCTCCCTTTGTCTGTGATATTTCTATCCTTGGATAGCCTCGCTGTTGTCCTGACCATGTGGTTTGGCAAGTGATGACCTGGCCTGAGTCCAAACTGTAAAAACAACCCTAGTGTTTGTAAAAGTGAGTGCGAGTCTGTACGTGGTGCATTGAGAGGAACCTATCCCCTTTAAAAACATGTTGGTCTGTCAGGTCTCGCAGAGAAAAGACAGAAGTCGAGGAGTGTGCACCATAACCTAAACACAGGCAGGCTCACGTTCTTCCAACATGTGCGAGGAGGGTGAATTACAACTCAAAGATGACCCGACACCTTTTCATCCAGCGTTCCATTTCTTCCATGACCGTTTTTTCCTTTCTTGTCCCTTGCCCTTTGTTTGGCCTAAATTCAGATTTATTTGACACCTTCAACTTTTAGGCACATTTTAGTTATCTTGGCTATTTTAGGGTACAGACGGTTAACTGAAGCTGGTCAAAGTAGAAAATACATTAGCCATAGCTAATGGAACAAAACTCTGTATCAACAGTATCACTGAAAGAAAGTATAATGCTGAAATAGAACATTTAGTATACTATTCCAGTGGCATCAAAGACACTACACATATTTCTCAATCCGCGTCTAAAATGGGTTTTATGAGGCACCATTTTCAATCAGACACAAGAGCCAACTTGGGCCATTCTGGCTCCAAAAAGGCTTACTAGCAAAAAATAATAACTCCTTGAACTTGAACCAGAGGCGCCGGAATTGTTTTTGAAGTGGACGGTAGAGAAGAGATCATTCTTATTACATCATGACAAGTCAAGGACTAAGCTGAGTCATACACAATGTTTGTAGAGAAGTAGAAGGTCTGCACAATTAATGCTACCAAAAATATTTATTGATTTAAGCGGTACCAGGTGTCAAGAGTCATTGGGACCGATCCCGATGTTCTTATGATCGGCCAATACAGATACTGTGCGTAAGGGGCAAATTTGAATATTTCCAAAATTATTATACAGTATGTCAAAACCTGCGTCAAAACTATTGTGTGTGTGAGGAGGAAGGGGAGAATGTTTAGGCCTGTCACAAAGATGGAACATTTAATTATACTATATATCTGATAAGACATTTACACCACTTAAATGGTGTAAAAGATCGCTTTCTCCATATAGGGTAAATTACTAAATTGCCAATCACCGATCGGAGTGAATATCGGCCGATACGGCCGATCACCGATTGATTGGTGGCCGATTATTGGAACAGCTCTACCAAATACTGATCTGAACAAAACACTGATCTGATCTGATCTGAACTAAACTTAAGGTACAGCCAAGTACACCCTGGTGAGTAACTGGAGAATTTATTGCGGTCACAAATAGGCAGTAATGTGTAATATGTAAATGTTGGCAGGTCAACTTAAACCCAATGTGGAGAATACAACACATGCTCGACTTTGGGCAAGAATTCAACCTTGGAGCGAGTACAAAGTGGACAGTAGTGTATTAAAAACAGATGTGTGGAATACCTTCTCCCGTACCAGATGGCATCCTTCAGTGTCTGGCACCGAGATGTACTTTTTACTTTTGATATCAAAGGCTAGGACTGTAGAGTGTAGACAACAGAGCGGCCCACTGGCCTCGCTGACATTTGCTGACACAGCTATTCAAAGTTTCTAAGATACATTTACAGGAAAGGTTTCCTAAGAAAAGGAAAATCTTCACATGTCCATTGTCACATTATCAGAGTTAAATTAACACTTTCTTCATCCACCCTACTTGCAAACAACAAACCCATTATAGCTGCTGGTGCCAAAAGAAACATTTGGTGAGAGTGAGCTTAATGTTCTTTTCTGATCATTACATTTCCGATTTAAAGAGGAGGCCACAAAATAATTCTCTATGGGGCCGCTGTACGGCATAATTCAATAAAGATTGTTTCATACTGTTCAGTGACATGACAAGAGTGATTTCTATGGGCTTCATTTTAGAGCAGTGCGTTATTAGTCCTGGAACAGAGAACGTACAAGAAAATAATCAAGGGCCGTGTTGGAAACGGCCATTGCTATTTGCCAACAGATCCTTGATAGAGCAGAGTATGTACTGTATAGGTAATGTTACTGACTGGACCTTGGCATCAGAAGAAAAAAAAACATTCTGCAGATTTGACCAAAACTGTCCTGGGATAACTCAAGTTGCAGGCGCGTCACCACCATTCACTGAGTACGCCCCCCCCCCCCCCCCCCCCACACACACACACACACACTTTTGTCCACCAGACTGTTTTTTTAGTTTTTTTCCACTTGGACGTTAGCAACAATTCTGTTTTTCCTATATGAAAGCCTATTGGCCCATGGAAGATGGGCCAATAGAATGGGAATTTTGGCCGACAATAGGCTAAAATATAACAAAATACAAAATAAATAAATAAAACACCAAATTTGGCGTGCGCCGTGGGCTCCCCACGCTCCTCCCCCCCACCTTCAGATGCCCTGTGACACCCCTGTCAAGTTGGTACTGTCAATGAATTATCTTTGTTACTCTTATTGTTTGGGTGATTTTGGTTGAATAGCTCACCAGCAGTATAAACAGGAAAGTGATGCCCAAGTGTTATATTCTAAAGCCAGGTAAGATACACTAACAATCACGTCATGCCAGTGTGCTGGGTCCACAATGAGTAAACAACGACATTCACAGACTTCCAGTACAGCAGGACATAAGTGGGCCATGACAGAAATGCCGACTGTTGAAATTAAGGAGATTAAATTCAATTGGTCCGCAGCTCAGGCGGGTCAAGCCAAATAGAAATCATCAAATGTGTCCCTTGTAGAATCATTCTGATATTCATACAGTAAGTTCTGTCCGTGTATCTAGGCTACATGTCAGGATGTGACAAAAGGAATACTCCCTGAAGCATGCATGTCACATGGCTAAAGAACCCTGGCCTGTGTGCATACGAGTGTTGCTTAAGAATAAAGATCCCGCTCAGATTACAAGATTAAGAGAGAGATACAAAGAGAGAGATATGGAGGGACAGACGGAGAGTACGAGAGAAACTGGAGAGGAAGTCATAATAACAAACAGGGACAGACAGAGAAATTGCACTTCTTCCTCAGACTGATATGGTAAATGATTGTGTGAATTTGTGTCTGTTCAGCCACGCCCCTCAGAACATACGCGACCTTATGGTCATTTTTTTAATAAATGGGACCATAATTTTCCAAAAATAATATTATGACATTAGAAATGAGACTTTAAACTAGTGACTGGAAGCAGAAAGTATTCATGACCATGTTTATTAAGGTAATACAGTCTAGGTGAAGTTGGGCCCAAATACATGGACTTCTATGGGGCTATGGGTTTTTCTGGGTCCAATGACAGCGCCACAACAGGCTTATATGAACTTTCATTTCCTTAGTGGCTTCACAAAATATCTGTCTGACTGCCCCCCTGGCCATGAGGCCCATAGGGCAGGAGCCTATCTCCTGTGTCTGTAGCGTGAGGCAGCTTGATGTACAAGTACACCCCCTGGACATGACGCTAGTATGTCGCAGGGACTTACCCCCAATCCAACCCTTGATGCTGAGTGTCACGCAGGGAGGCATTGGGTCCCATTTTTATAGTCTTTGGTATGACCCGGCCGGGGATTGAACCCCAACCTCCCAGTCTCAGGGCGGACACTCTAACCACAAGGCCACTGAGCTGGTAGTTGTTTAGATAGATGAACCCAATGCTAGTAGGCACTAGCAGCCAGAGTATAATGCTACTTAGATAGTTACCTAATGTTGTTAGCCAGAGAATAATGGAATTGTGTTACTTAATGTTAGTAGCAAGAGTACATACATAATGCTACTTTGTTGCTCAACATGCTTTCAAACAATTGGTTGAATGAAAGCTGTGTTGCTAAGTGCTAACACAGTTATCTGCTCATTAACCTTCTCTGGTTCATTCGGAAAGGCTCAATCGCGAAAGTTTCCTTCCCAGAGAGATTAGATACCTACTGGATGCGTCATAGTCTGGTAGCATGGTTGTTTTGGGACTACGCAATGTCTTTACTTTTACATTCAAATAACATTTGTAAGTGTAACCGGTAAGGAACGAGGAAACGACCTTGCTCCAAATACACCAATACAGTCTGTCCCACACAATGGGGACAATTAAAAGCTTAATTTCAGTGGCTTGTCCTGCTAAATCCATGACTGTAGGGATTACATTTAAGACCGAATAATGGAGCAAAAATGTTAAATTCAGGGTTCTGGTATTGTCTGACGTGAAAATCAGGTTAAAAGCCTGCTGCTCTTCCTGCAGGCAAGGTTGTCAAACTTGTTCTTCAGACAGTCTGCACCCCCCACGCCCCGCCCCCCGCTTAACATGTTAGCATTCTTTCTTTGGGTCAACCCTGCCAATGGAGGTTAGATTCGGGGCAGAGGAGAAAACGACTCTGTAGACAATAATATCCGTGCCAGTGATTTCTCCTAGTAAGATGGATTCATTATTGTTCCAAATGTGTCAGTCAGTCAGCCAGAAATCCCCCCCCCCCCCCCCCCTCCACAGTCTACAATTCAAACAAGACAAATTGTTGGAAATTGTAACCATAGCACAGATGTGTTGAAATCTGACACGGCACTACAATAGCGCAACATTTGTGCCTATAATCATCATGAGATTTTAACCCATTCTGAACGTGCACCCATTTTGGTGTCAGCATCATGTTATGCTTTAGCCATTTAAAAATAGCAGATCTACAAGCTCATATCGCGCCACCGAGTGGCGCGATACGAGCTTGTAGGTCTGCTATTTTTGAAAAAATCGAAGAACGACTGACATTTTTAGAATCTGATCTCAGGTCAGAATGGGTTCATCAGACCAGTGTGTGTCCGGCGGAAACCTCGTATGAATCTGATCTCGGGTCAGAATGGGTTAAATGTGGGTTTTGAATAGCAAGGTTGTGCTCTGAGGTAAACCACAGCACTTTGTAATTCGAATTTCTTCCCCACTGAGGTTTGAATGTGCAGCATGTGCAGCACATCCTAACAAGTGTGCTGCCTCTGCTTGCATTTGATGAACCAGCATTGCTCTATAATCAGTAAGCAGGGACATGCCTGTGTGGATTCTGATCTGGAGTGGATATCCAGTATGACTAGCCTGCTCATTACTAGACTCAAGTCAAGATGTCATAGTCAGGCTATAGCCTGGGCACCATTTCATTTCGGTATATGGTCCGAGAGGGAGCGGATGATATGGTTACGTCATGTTGTAGTATTGTTTTGTAGTCGCCAGACAGGAACAACAGGCCGGCGGCAACTTCCTTTTCCCTCTCAATAAAAGCTACAGGCTACGAGAGCTTTTATTAAGAGGGAAAAGGAAGTTGTCGCCGCCTGTTGTTCCTGTCTGGCGACTACAAAACAATACTACAACATGACGTAACCATATAATTCGCTCAAGCCCGGATCATACGGACTTTTGAAACAGAGACCAGGCTTTCCTCCGAGGTGGTGGAAAGCCTGGTCAGGCGAGGTTAGTCAGGCTATTGTTTTTGCTGTACGTGCATTATCTCTCGCACCATTGTATAACAATGATACAAAATATAATATAATTCTTATTCTTAAGAACATAATTCTATTAAAAACAAGTTTAAAAGCCCACTCTCTGTCTCTATAACTTTCATGAAACTTAGAAGGAAGATTTATGGAAGAAAGTGATTCTATTTTCAGTTGAAAAGGTCAAGGTCAAGGTCGGAATTGAATGTCCAACATAATCGATCATGATTAGTGACATTTCTGACTCATTTTTCACAAAACATGGGAATGGGCAGTAGACTTCCAGAGTAGAGATGATTAACTTTTAGGTCAAAAGGTTCAATGGTCAAAATCAAGGTCACGGTCAAAAACAAATCCCAGTAGGTGGATTTGAAAAATGTTTTTCACACTTTTAGAGCATACTGTATATCCGTGGTCATAATGGAGATAGTCTTAGTTAATTCCAGTCAAATAAAAACATACAGTAATGTGTGCATTCTATTCTGCATTATAGATCCATAGTCATGAATCATGACTATGCTCATAGCTCATTCCTCCACACACAGCCGATTCATTATGGAGACACAGGGCTGCTTTTCTGAATCTAATTCAAGATGACGGCTAGACGTTCTCAACAGTACATTAAAATATGTAAGTAGCTGAAATCTTTATCTCTCTCTCCCCCCTCAAGGAGTGTAGTTCCATTTAGATCCCAGACGGGACAGTCGGCTGGGACTATGATTGGCAGAGACACAACCAGCCTCTCTTTTACTAGGAAATATCCCCATAAAAAAGGCTATGCAGCTGGACGTTAAAATTTGGTATGCATGATCAGTAGAATGCCCCGAACTGGCTGCCACATGACGTCACAGAGGGGCACACATTTGACGTCACAGAGGGCAGGGGCACAGTGCCCCTGAAAGATGTGGGGGGGAAATGCTTGGAGGTACATCCTTGGCTTACTGGCAGTGTGCACATGATATTTGGTGCAGTGGTTTGCAAGATTAGCCCTGCCTGCACAAACTAAAAAGCCCACATGTGCACACACACACACAGCCTCCTACAAAGCCAGCACTGCCACGCTGTAAAAACAAGAACAGATGGATGGATTTTCATACAATTTGGTGGGAATGTTCAGCACACTGACACATACATTATTTCATTTTGGGTCAAAAATGTCAACGGACAAGGTGTAAATGGTTTAAATTGTCCTGCATAAGATCATCTGCAACAAAATGTGCATATAGTCACTGCTTCACTTTTGGCAGAATGGATTGGAAGCCACTGGCAATGCTTAGCCTTGAGAATGTCATCCAAGCCATGCCTGTGAATCGGTTTGAAATATAGTCATTTCAAACAGTAAGCTGAAACATCTTTTTGTTTGTAAAATAGATAAAACAAGAAAGCAAATTAAAATGAGGCAAAGATTAGTAAAACATAAAAAGCTTTGTTGAAGCTATAATAGATACCATAGTTTAACAGAACAACTGGTGTGTAATGTAACCAGGGTTCTTTTTAGAGACCCACGGGAACCCTGGTAACACCATAAAGCAGTAATTTCACCTCTTCCTTGGAACACCAAATATCATGCATGTATGCCTCTCCTTGTATGTGTAACAGCTAAACAAACATAACTATTAGCCTTTAATAATACTTTTAAACTTTTAAGGTACGTCAATAATGGGCGTGGAGCCTTTTAACCCACTTCTCTGACAGGATACCCTTTACTCTGCAGTCAGCAGTACTGTGCTTCCAATTCCCTAGCTGTCTCTGCCTCAGTTGCTATAGCAACCTGAGCAGCGGGTCACCAGCAAAGGCTGGGTGGATGATTTAATGTTAATGTTAAGTCCCATCTACCGCACATTACCCTCCTTTTGCTCTTTAATCCGTTGTGGTGGTCACTGATGGGGGGGAGAAAATAAGATTGTCTCTATTTTGCAAAGGGTGAAAAAACAAATATCACGTACAAAGAAAAGCACTGCTAAGGATTAAGGGTCAAGTCTAGTTTGCAATCACACGACGGCACTGCAACCATGACATCTATGCCCTCATAAGACTAGCCTTCCCCCCCTCTGTCCTCTTTGCACATCGCTCACTGGCAGACTACATCTGCAGGATGTAACACGCGGACCAGACGAGAGTGGGAAGCAGAGAACAGAACATGAGATGGGCAGCTATGAGCGGTGAGTGGATTTGATGATCGATCGCACGATGAGACAAACCCACCCACCCACTCCCCGCCCCCATCTCCTGAGCGTTCAAGGTGACTTTCCATCTCATTGACCCCATTACCTGCACTGCTCCGCAGACCCCACACCCCCAGCTTCCCACCGCGTGGAAAAGAAAAAGTATGTCACTCCTCCTCTCACACTCTTGATAAGGGATGCATTTACCAACCGACGGAGAGCAGCTGGTGGGAGGTAGTAGCCAATGTGTGTGCGTGCATATTTCCACCAGCAACTCACCCCACCTCCTCCACCATAGCCTTGTCATTACGGGGCATTCCCCACATACAGAGGACAACTCTCTCACCATGAAATCAGCCTGGGGGCCCCATGTGAGCCTGACCCCCCCGTCCCGTTTCTATGGCAACACCGGTTCCTACACCGACACCTCCCAATTAGACAGACATGACACAATCACCTACGACTCACTGGGCGGAATCTGGTTTGTATCACAGGGAGAGATAAAATCCAACAAACCTCCCCCTTACCCCGTTTCTCACCCACCCACACACACACACACACACAGACACACAGACACACACACACACACACACACACACACACACACAGACACACAGACACACAGACACACAGACACACACACACACACACACACGACCTGTCTAACAGTCACATGCAGTCAACAGACATTCCAAATCAGCACATAGCTGACTACAGCTCTCAAACTGCCGGATCGTTTCGGGGACTTATTTGATTACACAGGGTAAGAATGGACAGATTCATTCAGCTTACCCAGTCCAGGAGTGTGCAGCTTGCTGGTGTTCTGGTGTGAGCATTCCCTTTTCCCGTTATATATCCTCTGTTCACTGCAGCATACAGCTTTCCGCACTGTCTATAAAACAAATGCTGCTTCTACCCGGCAAATGACAACGCTTTACATGTCCTGTGTATGGCATAATCCAGATTGAAAGTCTACATAGGACTGGTCCACCACCTTGGCCACGCATATATGATATCCCAGAAGAGGTTTGTCAAAAGTCGTCCAGGGGGAACATCCTTATAGTGCCTCCGGTGAGGTGTGTGCTCTTTCCTCTGCTGTTAGGAGTGGAAAACACGAGAGGCGAAACGCACAAGCTAGTGTTTAAAGATCTCCAATCCGGCCAGCTCAGCCTCTCCACGCCCTCCCTAGCCTCTCTCTCTCTCTCTCCAGTATGCCGTCCGTGGGGGGCAGAGGGGACAGACACAGATGTTACTGGCCTCACAGGCCACACCCCTTTTCAACACTCCCAATCCTAATAGGATGCAGCCGGGTCTTGGCCGCAGCCCAGTTCTCCCCCTCCCCCCTCTCTCTCTCTCTCTCTCTCTCGCTCTCTCATCAACTCTGGTCAATGTGTTTAGGGTTTGTTTGGAGAGCTGTGAGGGGGAAAACAAGTTAACGCAAAGGTGTAAACCTGTGTGCACGTCGTGATGTGTGTGAGAGAGAGTAACAGAGAGAGAAAGAGAGACAGACACGCAGAGAGAGAGAGAGAAGGAGACAGACAGAGAGTAGAGTTGTGTGTTAATGTGATGTGATGCGGGAGACAGTGCATGCATTTTGCAGCATCAGAGAACAACCTACCTACCCAAGTCAAATTCCTTGTAGTGTCTGAACGTGTTTGGCCATTAACCACTTAAGACCTATATACTTTACCGTATGACCAATATAGTGGAAATAACCAACCTACAAGCTCACAACTCATCGCGTTGTGACTCGCTTTGTTGGTGTTTAGCAACTTGCCTTTCTTTGTTAGTGTTTTGAGTTGATGGGGCGGTCACACCACACCCCCACCCGCCGAAGCCACTGTCGATAACATGTAGTCATCCATAGTACATTACATCTGTGACTGTAAATAGGGTCAAAGTACAAAGACATCACTCTTGCACCATGTTACTACTTTCTATACAGACAGTCCAGTAGTCCACTACTACGTTCCACCAGCCACACTGGAATTTGGTTGACTAAAGGCAAAAAGAGGCAGAAATACAATCATCTTACTGTGCTACCACTGTAGTTAAAAGCAAACCATAAATATTGTTTACCTAATTTCTTTTTTTTAAAGATTTGTTTTTTGGCTTTTCTGCCTTTATTGATAGTTTCAAGTGAAGACTGACAGGAAAGAGGGAGAGAGAGAAGGGGAGAGACATGCAGCAAAGGTCGTCATGAGCGGGACTCGAACACGCAGCGCCCTGTCAGGCCAGAGTTTATATGTGGCATGCGCCTGGACCGCAAGGCCAACGGGCGCCCTGTTTACCTCATTTCTGAAACAAAAGCTATACAGTATACCGTCTGTCCGTTTAATGATTAGGTCTATAATTGTATAATTACTAATTACTTTGTCCTATTAACAGTGAATGAATAGAATAGCCTACAAGAGTTTTACTTAATTGCATAATTCATTACAGCTGCTGCTTAGGTCAGTCTTTCAGTGCATTTCCAAGTAGGCCAATTTTTATAATGTATTTGGGATTATTATGAATTGTGAAATCATGTTTAACCATAATAGTTTGGGCTTCATACAACAACGCTCATTTCTGCTGTGGAAAGTTCCGTTCTTTTTGGCAAGCGACACCATGGTACGATGGAAGTATAAATCGAGCCGTAGCTGTTAGCTTAGCTACCACTACAGCTACACCACCATCCCTCCTATAGTCAGGCTCAGTAGGAAAAAACTGGGAAGCGGCTCAGCTGGTTTTTAGGCTCCGATGCTCAAGCTGTCATGTGTCAGTCAACCTTCTACGTACATCCTTTTCAAGTAAAAGTGGTAAAGTAAAGGTGGAAATGTCATGCCGTTATTCCGCCCTGATGCTGTTTGAAAGTGCCTTGTGATTCAGAAAGTGTAAGTGCCTTGTGATTCAGAAAGTCATCAAGGCCTGCCATGAGCTTTGCTCGCAGGTACTGTATCTACACGCCCTCCCCTCACACAGTGGAGCCTTGTAGATACATAAGTACCGGTAATTGAATTGAGGCCGAGTCGATGTTATTATTTCCCATTTTCTCCGCGCAAATTTGGGCTGTATCATAAAACTGATCTCATGACGCGATACTGCCTATCCCTTACAAAACTGTTGCCACAGACAGACATCAGTCATGAGTCGAGCTAGTGCAGTCATGAATGGATAACACTGGACGGACTGGGTAGCTGCCTCTGAAAAGAATGTCATGCAGCTGCAATAACAGGCAGGTCCTGTTCCCAGGGAGAGGTTCTCTCTCTGGGCTTCTGTGCCGCTTTGATAGGATGTGTAGTTTCAGGACAGCAGTTGGTTCACAATGCTGGGGCAGCGAGGAAGGGGACAGTGCCAGTCAGAGTAAAAAGCTGAAAGGCTGCATACAGTATCCATGCTGCATGGAGTGGGAGGAATCAAATGCCCTGGAATTCAGCACTGTTAGCTCACGTGACACATCTTCATGAAGGGCCCGACTTGAACCCATTAAGACCTGAGGCCGACTCTACAAATAAATCCGTAGTTTTCACACTTTCAATATCTTTCAAAAATATCAGATGTACAAGCTTGCAGCGCAGCACGAAGTGACACCCTGTGAGCTTGTATATCTGATATTTTTGAATAGCCAATGATAGCCAATGAAATGACACAGACGCTTTCCCATGTACATGTATAAAACAATTAAATGTATACTTTTTTTTGTCGAGTTTATCGTGTATGAAATGTGATAAACAAACAGACTTGACCGCCTACGGGAGTATGATAACACTTTTAACCATGACATAATGCAACAGTTGAAATGTCAAACTGTACATTCTTACAAAGCCACAATGTTGATGACATTTAACCATCACTGACACTTAATCTTTCTTTAAGATCTACAGCCCCATTTGACACTCACTTAAGCTTGTCTTGTCAGTTATGGACAATTAGTGCCAAACTGCACTGAAAAGGTGCCAACACATGAGCAATCGAGCCTTTGACGATACTATAACAATACTACAAAACACATTTTTAATTGTTAAACACATTACTCTTCCCAATTTTGCAATCAACCTGCCCAAATAGGACATGTCTTTCCTTTTATTTTTGTTTAACTGTTGCATATAATAATTACTGTGACCGATACCTCTTCCTCACCAACAATGAAAAATAATTGTAGCTTACAGTGACGGATAGAATGAACAATGACTGATACAACCTCTTCCTCACCAACAATGAAAGATAATTGTAGCTTACAGTGCAGAAGGGTCAAATTTGAAGGCACCAAATTGTGGTTATAGCAACCAAAGGCCAGGGCCACATACTTAAGGTGCCACACACTACATAGTAAAACATTATTAATGTTACTCCTGAGAGTTCCAAAATTGTCCCTGTAAAGATTTAGCCGTGTATAAGGATCTGTATCCAGGGAGGGGCTGTATCTATAAACTCCACCAATGCAGCCCTACCCTGCCTCATATGGTACCCTTACTATCACAAATTAACCAAGATTGAAAAGGGTCCCTCTGGTTTTTTACCCACCTCTCTACAAGGCTTGTAATTACTGCGTGGAATAGCAAGGTCCACATCATGTTACACACTGCATCCTATAATCTCTCCAGAAAACTGAAAACTAGCTCTTGGTAAGGCGAAGTGCACCACCACTTATCAATTTAGGCAGCAAAATAAAACGGGTACTTATGTCTGTGTCCAAAAATAGCTTTTCTTTCTAAGTATTTGCATACTTGTTGCATTAATTAAGTGTTTAGGCACGGGCAAGTTCAACTACTGTTGGTTTTGGATAAGACAGTAAAGACAACTTCTTAATGAAGTAGTTATAGGGATCTTTTCACCACATCTTTTGATGTGGTGAATTTCCAGTTCCATTTCCAGTTTTAGTCGAATAGTTATATAAAAGCTTGGGATAATATGTTGCAATGCATGGATTTATTCACTTGAGCCCTAATGAGTCGACCCTGCTCTGGACATGTCATAATAGGCGAACACTCAGCAAAAATACCGAAACTACAACCTCTCAACACGTAGCATTGTGAGATTGTAGATCGTCAATTTTACGATTTTACTTATTTTTAGTACATATGCCTGGGGGACTCCAGTCTATGAAGTATAGGGTTGAAGTTCTTTTAACAGCAAAAGTATGTTCACAAACATCTCAATAATGCAGCAGGTGGGTCATGTGTTTCAAAAGCAGGTGATCATTCCAAGTGATATGGATGAATTTTTGACCAACCATTCCTGTCATTACTGTAGCTAAATTCCTGCCATATACGATCTCTCTATCAGAGTATCTTAATTAACTCTGGGTAGGAAAAGAAAAAAAGACAAGCATAGACAACAATTCCTTTGAAATTGTACAAGCAGGATTGTTTTGGAGCTGGAAATCATCCTTTTATTTAAACACTCAAATTACAAAATGGCCACTCTGAAGAACCGCCTGTTATGTACGGCTGCAACCCTAGGCCTACAGCTGCAGAGAGCGTGCTTGTAACGGATTGATGGAATTTGAGTGTTAAAGGCTCTGGCTTAACTTGTTGATCCTGCCAGATGTAGACCTAGCTCAGAGTCAGCGCTGAGAAAAAAGAACTATTTACTATACTAAAAATAAACTATTGAAGGTCTTCAGTGACCAGAGATAAGAAAGATTAAAGAATAGACACCGTCACACTAGGCAGTCAATGTGGCACCAACCTTTTCCCTATTATAGGGAATAGGCCTAAACGCATCAATTACAGCAACCCAAGTTAATCCAATCATGGTCAGCTGCGAAGTGAAACAGTGAAGATTTCAAAACATTTGTATCCTACTCGTTCATGTTAATCACATGAACCATAGCATCCCTTCCCATGCATGTCATAATAGTAATCCTAATAATAATAGAGCGAATGTCTGAATGTCTGTCTGTCTGTCTGTCTGTCAGAAACAAACACTTATCTCCTCATTGCCTGCACCAATCGCTCCCACTTTTCACACAGGCATTGACCATAATAATATGGAGGTCTTAACGAAGCCATTTTTCCAATAAGATTAATAATGAATTTATTAGTGAATAAAAACCAGTTTATTTGTCCGTGCTCTATCTCCGACCGAGCCACACTATTAGCACACATCTCTCCATGCCAAAATAAATCTGCACGCTCCCACAATCCAGCTAGGCTACTTTTTTACCGACGCAACTGTCGTATTTACTGTACAGATATTGTTTTTACATCACCACACGATCATGGAGAATTGTAACTTGAAGAATTGTGTGCCTGTGGAGGGGGTGTGGGACGCATAATTCGATAGGTCACCGTTTGTAGTGTGACATAGGAAGCGAAACCCAGCCCCGTCGGAGCATCTGTTCTGTGTCCGTGTTGGATGTGAATGACCAGCGACACACAGCCAGGACTGCAGCCGCTCCGAGGACACTGTTTCTGGGCTTATGATCAGTGACACACAGCCAGGACTGCAGCCGCTCCGAGGACACTGTTTCTGGGCTTATGATCAGCGACACACAGCCAGGACTGCAGCCGCTCCGCCGCTATATATAAATGCACCATTTACACTGTCCGCCCCCTCCTCAACCACCTCCTTCGCCGTGCATTACACATGGGCTACATGCACGCTCAAAGCCTGGACACTGACAACGACAGCTTACAGCCCTGCGCGCACCCAGCGTGGCTGCGTGACACACTGAACAGCACGATCACAACGGAATGCTTATCTGTCGGGGTCTCGGGGTGGCCAAATGGAGACGTTTGGAGAAGACAGATCCCGTGCCGTCGGAACAACACAATGACAAAATACATACAGACAGATGCAATGACAACGACACGTTCCTAAATCACACAAAACATCTAATTCTTATCCTGATTATATAAAGAACAAACTACAACTTGCTTTGAAGCCCAAAAAGCCAACCTCCGCGTTCACCGTTTAATAGCTTATATCTCCACGGGCAGCAGACGGTGAGCGGTTAGGGACCGTCTACAAAGTGCAACACCGACCTTGAAAATATTCAATAACTTCCATTTATAGGCAGAATATCACCACCATATTTACATCACACATCAATGGTGTACTTATGATTGTACTACAGCATTTAATTAGCCTATACTTTAGTGCCCAACCCAACTTCCCAAGACCATCTGTAAACAATTCCCCCCCCTATCAGTAATGTGATCTATTACATCACACACTGAACATGATTTGCTGTTTGCATATATTCAGAACGGGTAAGGACTAGTAGTAATAATTCAGACATTTGGTTCAGAGGGTGCAGAGTACAGACCCCTGGGGGACCCCAGTCAGTAAAGTATTGGGATTTAAGGGGGTTTAACACTGATGCATGCAGAATCCGTTTCCCAGTCAATGTTAAAAGGGCTAGGATACTTCAAATATCTGGGACCATATCTGACCACAAACGCGATGTTAGTCTAGCTTATGGCAAGCCAGATATAGAATTGACACAATGTCAAAGTCTAGGCCGTGAAACCACGCCAGGCCAGCACACATGGCCAGCTGAGCTCTGCAGTCTGCACGGCTGGCTGGACAAAACTCAAGTTGCTTATCTCAAAATGACTCATAATCTTGGAAGAGCGTAAACAACAAGACAAGACAACATGGCGACAAAAAAAAAAGACCTGACTATGAAAACCAGCAATGAAAACAAACTCCCAACAAGTAGTGTGCCTGTAAATGTAAAACCCAATGAACCGGAGTAGAAAAATCAACAACAGATCATCTGAGGTGGGATGTTATGCTTTTTTGGGGGGGGGGATGTTAACAAGGTCACATGCTGTTTAACAGGATCAACATGACAGCCTCTGCTCTGCCTCATGGCACCTGAGAGGAAATAAACAACAAAGCAAGGTATATTTCTTACACACAACCTGCTGCAGTGCAGCTTTAATTTGGGAATACTGTGTTTCAGCACGATAGTAACATTTTTTGTCAGAAGAAAAATAGGTTTTTGACAATCTTTTTACTACAACAACCACATTTGAACAGGCAGAAAAAAGTTGCAAAACTTGTGGTTATGATCTAAAATGTCAAATGTGTGTATGTGTTACATACAAGGCCGCTGTGTCACAAGACAAATCTTAGTGCAAACTGACAATAAAGTACTATATCACTATATCATATCATATTATACTACAGTTGTCAGATAATAATTTAGAGACAGTTTTTCCTCTTTTCTTGGTATGTTATAACAACAGGGGCAACCTGAAGAGACCAGTGCCTTACCCCATTACCCTGAGGGCTTCAGAAGAACAAAAAGGCGGGCAGCATTTTAAGAGCAAAATAAAGCAGGCCACCCTCTGGCAGTCTACTGCTGAATCTGTCATGTCTCCTGACCCCAAACACACACACACACACACACTCTCTCTATCTCTCTCTCTCTCTCTCTGTCTGTACGACCAGGTCGCTCATCAAAACAGCTTTTCAACTGAAATAGATTTTCGGCCCACACCAAGTCCATATAGGCTAGTGCTAAGAAAGTCTACTTTGCAGTCAGTAAATTAATAATACTAGACCGGTGCCCGGCTGTAGAGCACCGAGTCGGTAACGATGGAATTTGGAGATCCGTGCCCCACCCGGGTATGCAATACCCGTCGTACCCGTGTTAGAGTACCCGTTCCACCCTTTATGCCCATATATGGAGATTTCTGATCTGTCTTTATTCCTATATGAAGTGTTGTGATGTGAGAATATGTGATCAAGGTTCAGATCCCGGGCAGAGGCTTTTGTGCTGGCTCTGGACAACCGGCTATCCGACGGACTCTACCCCGGGCACGGCACTCCCTGTGGTGGTGTGGAACACGTGTCGAATTTGGAGTCGTTGGGTAAACGGTTTTCAAGTTACGTGGATTACAGACGTACGTACGTACAGAGACGTTTATAGATAGATATTGTAAGCATTAAACTCCGATCCCAAACATAGAAACTAGAACTTGTAGGGATGCTCCGATCAGGTTTTTTGGGACCGATACCGATCACTGATTGTTTTTCTCATGATCGGCCGATACTGATCTTGTGAAATGTTGCAAATTATAATATTTCCAAAATGATTATATGTCAAAACCCATGTCAAAACCTTTCCTGTGTGTGGGGAGGAAGGGGAGAATGTTTAGGCCTGTCACAAAAATGCAAAATGATGTTATTGACATTTATACCACTTAAATGGTGTAAAAGATCAGTTTCTCCAGATAGGGTAAATTGCCGATCACAGATGGGGTAAATGCCGATTACCGATCAGAGTGAATATCGGTCGATATGGCCGATCACCGATCGCTGGACGATTATCAGAGCATCAAAAATGGTAAATGGTGCATTTATATAGCGCCTTTATCCAAGGCGCTTTACATAGATTGTGCATTACATTCACCCATCCACACGCACATTCATACACCGATTGCGGCAGATTCATACACCTGATTGGCAAGGTACCAACCAGCACATCGGGAGCAATTTGGGGTTCAGTGTCTTGCCCAAGGACACTTCGACATGTAGACAGGAGGAGCCGGGATTCGAACCGCCGACCCATGGATCATTGGACGACCTGCTCTACCTCATGAGCCACAGTCGCATCTCTAACTAGAAAGACTATTATAACAACAGGGGCAACCTGAAGAGACCAGTGCCTTACCCCATCACCCTGAGGGCTTCAGAAGAACAAAAATCAAGCACACGCACACACACACACACACACACACACACACACACACGCAAAAGTGTAACAGGTTACATAAGTGACATCTAAAAACACAATAGTCACTTCTACGAGATGAAATACAATCATTGCTAAGGAACGAGTAGGTGTTGACGCAGCTGGTTTCGTCTGACTGCAATGCTGCCTTGAAGACTCAGAGTTCGCCACAACTATGGTAATGTTATCACACAGATATGCTATACTGTGGGAACGTGCTCATCATAGCAACAGCCTAACCCTGTCCACCTGGAAATAGGGACATTTACTGTTCTTCTTGGCGGATCAAGCTGGCTACCGGAACCTCTTTTCGGTGAAAGTGAAAATATTTCCAACCAGTAATATTCTTTTTCAGACTTCCACGCACATCAAAATATAGAGAAAACTGCCTTCAAAGCACTTTATACTGCAACAAATTTTTTGCGCCTTTATTTTATATTTTCAGACAGTAGGCCGACAGGACATGGGGAGAGAGATGGGGGAGTGACATGCAGTAAAGGCCGTCAGGATCGGGAGTCGAAACTGCGGCACACTGCCAGACTGGATTACCAGCCAAGGTGCCTGGACCGCTTTGAAGTGGCTCCAATTAGACCAGCAAAGAAATTATCCTATATACCAAACGGTAAAAGCACTCAGGAAAAACACCATAAATAAATAAAACCATAAAGATATGTAGACAGAAGAAACAAGTTAATGTTTGGTATACTATATGTATACATCCTAACCTGAATCATGCTAAAATAAATAGTTCCGTGATGCCAGCCTTGGCATTGTGCCTCGGTTACAACCCAAACAGCACTAACAATCTGCCACCATGTGAATGTCTGGTGCCTCAGACAGCCAGTTAGGGCACCGGCCATATGCTCCATGAGGTGTTTGAATCCAACTGCTGTCTTCCCTCATATAACTCTCCACGCTCTGCCTCCTATCTCTTGACAATGACCGAATGTGAAATAAAGCATAAAATGTATGTTAACTTTAAAACTAAATAATTTAAAAAAATAAAGAAATCTGCCTCCACGTCAGTGAACAACGCTTAATGTATGGAATTGCATGCCCTTTCTGCTTCGCTCGGCAACTTGTCAGAACACGAAAGTGTGTTCTGAAGGCGGGGCGGCATTTTAAGAGCAAAATAAAGCAGGCCACCCTCTGGCACAGTCTACTGCTGAATCTGATATGTCTCCTCAGTCCTCACCCCAAACACACTCTCTCTCTCTCTCGCTCTCTCTCTCTGTACGACCAGGTTGCTCATCAAAACAGCTTTTCAACTGAAATAGATTTTCGGCCCACACATAGTCCATATAGGCTAGTGCTAAGAAAGACTACTTTGTAGTCAGTAAATTAATAATACTAGACCGGTGCCCGGCTGTAGAGCACCGAGTCGGTAACGATGGAATTTGGAGATCCATGCCCCATGTCTTTATTCCTATATATGGAGGTCTGTGTCAGGCATGCCCAAATATGAAGTGTTGTGATGTCAGAATATGTGATCAGGTTCAGATCCTGGGCAGAGGCTTTTGTGCTGGCTCTGGACAACCGTCGAAGTCGTTGGATGAACGGTTTTCAAGTTACGTGGATTACAGACGTACGTATATACGTACATACAGAGACTTGGTGCGTTTATAGATAGATATTGTAAGCATTAAACTCCGATCCCAAACATAGAAACTAGAAGACTATGTCTGATCTCGGTGTACGTTCTGTATGTTCTTTGGCAGTCACCAACATCAAACCAATGACAGTCATGTACAGTAAAGTGATTGTCCTTTCAAATGTTATCTTTCTATGACTGCAACCTGAACTGATGCTTGGAAATATCTTCTCTGGAAGAGAAAAGGGCTGCTGTCCAAGTAGTATGAATAGGCTTCCCATAAAGACCATGAACATACTAAGTACATAATCCATTTTCCAATTTCTCTGCCTTGGGAATTTACATCAATAATGTGGCCTTGAAAACAATAGATAGAGGCATATGTGGAATGAAACATAAATCCCATTTGGCGCATAACACCCACACCCTCAGACCCTAAATCTCTATCCCCCCAAACACACAGACAGGACAGGACCCACATGCTGCCTTTGTTTGAACTGAAGCAGAACACAGCCTCTTTCCAAATCCCCATGGGGGACCGCACGCAATTCCGACGGAGCATTAGTCCGACATGCGCCCCGCATGTCGGACATGCGCTGCTCCCGTGCTTGCGGTTATGGTTAGGTTAGGGGTTGATGCTCATTGTCATGATAATCCGGGCCAGGGTTTGCCTGAATTTATGGTAAAACGAAAAAACAAAGCTTACATGATGTTTATACTAAGTTTATTTCAAGTACAAATTACTAAGTGTTACTTTGAAGATGAAACCCTTCAGATAGCCACATCATGAAGTTAGTGTTGTAGTGTAAAGGTGGTTGCACACCGGCCGCGTTTTTCGGAAAACCGATGGAGAAACGCAGCTAAAAATCTGAATTCACATCCGATTCGCGCCCGGTGTGCCTTTATTGTGTTATTTTCAAAATACTTGGTGACATTTTGAAAATCAAATGTCTTATACAAAATAGATGCCCAAATTCGACCCAGACAAATGTATTAAAAAAATAAAATATATAATATAATTATTATTGTTGTATTAGATATTTTGTTGATATGAAAGATTAACAACATGCATGGATAATGCATGCTGATACTAGTCTGCACTGTGAGGACCGGTTGACTGTTTTATAATTAAACGTGAACATCACTTAAATTAGTCTCAACAAAGAAACTAATAGCAGGCAGAAGTAGCACAGCTTGTACTGAGTTCTCAAGGGTGCATCTGTAACAAGTTCAGATTGTCCTAAAATATGATTTCACAGGTCACCTATTTCTAATTTTAGCGCCTAATAGAACTACAATATTGAGGCCCGTTTCCATGGGAGACTGCTCTGTGGAGAGATAGGTCTGCCCTCCACAACCAACCAGTGACTGTGCACTTGGAAAAGGGTACACCTAATGATTACACAGGATTTCAATGGATTTAGGTTAATGTGTTTGGTGTTCTGATCCGTGAACTAAAAATACTAAAAGACTAGAAGTTTGTGTATTTTCATTGTGTAATTTCAGGTACAATGTTTTATTTAACCCATTAAGACCTTAAAAACCTTAAAAATGTTCAAAAATAGCCGATGTACATACAAGCTCGCAGTGCAGCCTGCTGTGTGTTTGTATATCTGCAATTTTTGAATGGCCAACGCAAAAATGTAACTGCTTTCCCGAATTTAATGGGTTAATGTCATCTAATTAATTTGTCCTATACTGAAGTACAGTACATGACACAATATGGCTGTATTGTGTTTTTTATTGCAGGCTACAAATGAATCTGAGAAAACAGCAAATGACTTGAGCACACAACTGCTGAGAAACATACCGTATATCACCCTCCTGCCAAGAATTTAGTTCTGGTAGGCCTAAGGTCCATTAATTAAAAATCTCCCACCATTCAGGGGCTGAAGTGGCAATAGGGCGCGCTGCCCTTTCAACTCTAAAGAATGACAAAGGTCAAGAGCCAGGGGTCTTGGGAGGGGAAAAGAAACTCCTTGATCGTGAACCGCATAGTTAAACTCTCTCTATAGATGGTCTTGACAATAAATCTTGTAAGTTGTTTGGTATATAGTTTTATAGAAAAGTAAAGTAAAAGTAGCTACAGTATATACAGAGGAAAAACGGGGAGGTATAGGAACTAATGATGTGATTAAAAAGAAACACCAGAAAAAGGTCACTCGGTAGAAACTAAGATTACTAAAATGGGACATTTAAAATCCATTAGGCCAGTCATACTGCCATGGTGAATCCAGGGCAACAGAATAAAATAATATATTCCAAAACAGTTTTTACCGTATGATCATTAAAACATTTTAATACACATTGCATTGGAACACTATACACTATAAACAAGTTTTCAAGTTTAGGACTAATCTCATGATCTCCAATTAGGTTAAAATTAAGGTGAGTGTTGGGTTCCTAATCCACTTGTAGGGGGAAACTGTGACAAGCATATTGGAGATTGGTTACAATTTACAAAATAACAATCCTCAATGTTTGGGGTTGGGTGTGGTCAACAATGGCTAGTTAATCCCAGCTGTCCCAGCAGTGAGGACAAGCGCAAAGCAAGGCCAGACTGGGGGCTGGGCGTGGCAAGGCAAGGGAGCCATGGTGACAGAGGCTGGAGAAAGGATGCTAAATGAAGCCATTGTGTGGCCCAAGTGAAGCACACCGCACAAAGAATAGCACATTCAAACAGTCATACAGGCCTATTGTTGTGGTCAGCCAACATTGTGCACTGCACGTCCAGTGGTTTGGACAACTAGATAATCAAGAGGATACTTAGTCAAACTTGTTTGAAGCTACAGCCAGAGAAATTAAACCTAAATTTTAGAATGAACAATGGGGATGGGATACTTATTGGACATTTATGTAATAGCCATTCTGAATTTTATGCCACTGAAGTGAAGATATTGTGCCAGTGACTGAAGTGAAAATATTGTCAAAATGACAGTACTAGTACATTTGTTGTTTGGTAGCAATTCCATACACAAAGGCCTTCATTTGTTCTTTGTCATTTCAACGATCTTTCTTTTGATTTGTTGACCGTCCACGTCAAGTGTTACAGCTTTCAAAACACCTGACCAGGTGCCAGGACTCTCCAGTGCATTTGACATAGCCTGGAATGCAGACTGTTCTTTTTCTCACTTTACTTCTCAGACTGGCCAGGACACCTATTTGACATGACTCGTATTTTCAAACGTAATGCGTAAATTACGTAGCCTCAGACAGGAAGTGACTTGAGTTTTACACCGGGAAGCCATGGGTGACTCCATGTGTACCGTAGACATGTGGTCATCACCCACGAGAACAATATTACGCACATCTTCCTATGTCGGTGCCGAGGCAAACTGCAGGGCCCCTAACCCTACCTCCCCGGAACAACAGTAGGGGTTAGCAATGACAGGGACTATAGATTAAGCACTGTGGTGTGAACTGAAAACTACTATAATCGACAACAAAAAATGCTTCAGCAACAGCAAGGTGATTGCGGGCATTCCCGATTAAATAAAACTATCTAGTGTAAAACAAAAGATTCTACCACTGCTATCACTAGTACTTGCCATTATTTATATACCCATTACAAACGTATTCAATATCTTGATAAATAAAAAAGATCCGATGCCATTAATGAATCCTGGTTTAACACCTGCCACTGAACACATGAATGCTAATTCAATGTCTGCATGAGGACATCTGGTGGTGTTGGGCTCAACAGTATTGAGGCTACTACTAAATTACATCCGCCAATGAAAAAATAATTAGGTTATGCCTCCCCTGTCGCCTCTACTGCGTTTACTCTTTCACTCTGTAGTCCTTAATATGGGCCAACCAGGGAGTCCGGTGCCACTATTACATTGCTAGTATTGTGAAATCCAACACTTAGTTCAAAGCCCAATTCCCAATGGGAGCAGTAGAAAGGTTTGTGTGTGTTTGGTGAGAGAGAAAGAGAGAGAGGCACACATAGAGAACCAGGTACATAAAAATGTCTGCCTCCCAGTGCAAAGCAACCAGCGTTTCTCAACAACAGGCCACAATGATGCTGACGTCTGGATTATCAGTGAGACAGGTAATTAAAAGCATGCACATCATCATCCTTAATATCCACCTGGTACATTGCATTGCGTAATGGCCTCAGTTACCTGCCACAACACATAACTGCTGATACAAAGGGTGGAGACACCTGAAAAATAATTTCTCCATGCAGACAAAGAGAGGCCGGCCCTACACACAGGAAAGAGAACCACCTGGACACACGTGCAGCCAAGTATGACGCGCTGTAATCATCTACAGTGCACACCTTCTCTGAAAGCAAGACACATGATGATTCAAATGGCGGGACTTGTCACAGCTGATACATAACCACTCCAGCAGTCTCCTCCAAGCGTAGTCAAGGGCGAGGGCTAAATAACATCATGAGGTGAGGCTGCACTCTTCCCTCCTACAGTATGTTTACAGTGAAAACATGTCTCAAACTCCCACACTGAGTTAAGCCCTCTCACAAGGGCATAAAACCCTCAGTGTTCATTTAACTCGGAGAGAGTACACATGTACACACGAGTTCGGGAGTTACAAATGGATAGATTAACACTGCGGATTGCATTGTGTGGCTCATTACAAGCACATGCATGTTCCTCTATGTTTTTAAACCACTTTAAGTCCTCAGTCCTGGGAATGCAAGACATTTATGATACACGGCACACCATACTGGATTTAAGACTTGCAACTAGAATCACTTTACTGTCAGTAATAGGTCCTGAGTGACCTGTACTTCCAATGCTTTCAAAAGGTGAATAGTTTAAATTTTTTCAAGTTAGGTATGTGTCATACTAACCTAACCCTGAAGGTTTCAGAGGAACAGGTCCCTTTCACAATGACAATAGTGTGACTAATGACTCTCTAAGAGCCAGACATAGCGATGAGTTGTGATTATTACTGACTGACTTATACCTCTGATATGCATGGTACCAGCCCACATACAGTAGATCTACCATCCTTGTCAATTCAAATTACATCAAGGTTCTAAATCTTATCTGTGTGTGTGTGTGTGTGTGTGTGTGTGTGTGTGTGTGTGTGTGTGTGTGTGTGTGTGTGTGTGTGTGTGTGTGTGTGTGTACTCTAACAACAATGTTAGTTTAGGCCCAACCCATTTATTTTTGGAGGGAGCTTCACCTGTTTTGTTATGTTTTCTTGTATTAATCATTTGTAATGCATGTGTAAAAAAAGATTCCTCAACAAATTAAATAAAATGTCACAAAATACACAACTGTTCTTCAAATGTAAATCAATGGGCAAACTACATTTATTTTAATTAGGAGGGACAATCTTTAAACCAAACTTTAATATGTAAAAGTGGGACTGAACTGTGAGAGTGTACAAAACTACAAATGAAACAAAATGTGGTTCCATTTGAACACTCCAAGTTAAAAAGTTATCAATGCGTTCGTGCCCTAAGGCATATCAAACTGGGCGTCCTTTTAATGAAAAAGGCTGAGAATCTCTTGGTATTATTAATGATGACCCTTCACTGTGGGCACCATCATCATCACCATGCACAGCAGTGAGGAACATAACACCCTGCCTGTACTGTGCTCTGCATGTCAGTGTGTGGAGGAGGATCTCCCGTGGGAGCGGGTCAGCTTATTATTGCTGCAGAGTAGTTGGACGAACACCACTTTTTGCAAAACAGAATGCAAATACATACGGACATTGTTTAGCTCGGCTACAGTGGCAGGGTCCATGGGGCTTTGACTACAACACAATTCGTAGGAAATAAAGTTGTTGTAAACCGTCACGCGTCGTCACCACTGCTAGTCAGTAAACTTTAATTAAAAATGTGGCCTGGCCAAATGGTGTCACCGTCAGAAAGCCGCTTCGCAGTCTCGCAGAGACGAATCAACAACACAATGAAACATTTCACACACGCACGGGCACGGGGCAAAGTTCTGCACACAGACAGACGAGACATATTAAACTCACACATTGTGTTTTCGTGGTTTGTTATAAATGGGAGCTTTCCTACCTCGTCGTAGCGTCGCTCATGTTACTAACTAAAAGTTTCCACCACAAGTTCATCAGGTACGTCGTCGCCGCGCCGAACAAAAACAAAAAAGAAAACAATGTGAATCGTGAGCCGCCACGGACTCACGGAGATGATTCACCCTGTAGGAGAGGGAGAGCTTGTTGGTCCCGGGACGACCGTGACGTGACATCATTTACCAAACCCACCCCAGTGCGCATGCGTCGCACTTTGATATAGCTGAAAGTGTTGCGCCATTGAGGGGTCAGGAAACATGCAGCCCTGGAGTGTGACAAGCTGGAGTTTGAAATACATTGTTTTCAACGAGGGCGGCGCAAATATCAGCCATTCTAGGCATGTGTGCAAAATGACAATTGACAACTGTTTTTTATTAAAGTATTGCACGCACGGTGACAACTAAATTCCCTGTAATGTTTATGTTGTACTATTAAAAAACGATCTAAAATAAATGGCGGACTGGCCCCAAGAAGTGAACAGAGTTGGCGTAACTCTGTCTTAATCTATGGCTCTGGGTTAACCTATAAACCACATTTGTACTTCGTCGCACGGCGGTGTGTTGCGTGCCGAAAATAGCCCAGCATACAGACGCCTGAGAGAGACGCGTTAAGTGACTGTTTACATGAAAATGCTGTACCCCCTCCAACTGTATACGTTTCCCATTTTCAACCGTTTTTTATTGTATTTTGACACTTGCTTTGGCAATGCAAACGTATGTTTTCTCATGCCAATAAAGCTCATTTAAATTTGAATTGAAGTTGAATTGACTGAGCTGCTGGCTGGCTGGATCTGCTACTTAAAAAATAATAATATTGAAAACAATATTTTTTAAACCTTTCCAAAACACAATTGAAATGTTGTATGGGGGCCGGGTCCCTCCTCCCTGGCACACAATAATTTCATCCGCCCAAAGCTAAGAATTCGACACAGTATGGTGGTTTACAATCACTAAGTATATGACTATATGTAGTCAGGCAGGTTCTATATGAATAAATCTGAGTTCTGCAGGCAGCAGAGAGGATTCTTTTAAGTCCTACTTTGATGTATGCCTCCAATTCCAGGAGAGAGCACTGACCTGACCACATACCTGACATTTCTAAAAGTGATTTCATTAGCAGTGTGTTAACTGTGTTAACTGCATTTCAAAGCTTTCACCCCCAAGTCCCAACCCATACAATTTTGAAACATTATATTTCTGTGTCAGTGGGGATGTAATACCAGTGCCATTAAGCAGTGCTGTGCACCTATGGCTGGATTGGCTGCATGTGTACGTGTACTCTGATCCAATTTTAATTCAGCAGTAACTCTTCAGCGGGGCCATTGGCCTGATTTACACAAATATACTGGGGTAGAAGAAGGAGCTAAATGCAAACAAGATGAGTGATATCACTGCAGCCTCCTAAATGTCAGCAAAACTGAACTGCTGACTATACAAATAGGGGCAGACCGGCAGGCACATCTCCACATCAATGCACTGTGGCGTCTTTGAAGATAATTCTGGTCCAAAAGTTCTGTGCAACAAGCATGAATGTGACAGGTCATGTCACAGATCCTCTGTTAATTTATCCATTTGTGACCAAGCGTGTATACGGCTACGAATGTAACCAAATAGACCCTGGGTTAGATTAAACACTGAGGATTTTTCTCTGTGTTCTTTTGTTTTGCAAGCACAGCAGCCCTCCCCATGTGTTATTAAAAGTCACAGTACCTAACTTCCAAGAAGAGGGCACATCAACCCTAAGAAAGAGGCCCTTATAGCTGTTTCAGAGCCCCTGAACATGTCAGTGCACCTTCCTGAAAGATATACGTACTGTACAGTAAAGAACATTCTTACCAGATGTAGTTATCACTATGCCTGATATGGAAACCGTTAAAGAGTAGACAGCCTTTTGAGAAGGAGTTATTGAACTTTTCCAGGCCATCACTCAAACGTGGAATTTAGTCTCAAACTGGGACATTAAAATATATTATTACTGATACCATGGGCGACCCATGAGACATATTGACACAAGCCAAAACATGATAGTGTTTGTTTAGAAAAACAACAGTCACACACTTCAACGATCCAATGACTGAATTAACTGTTGATGGAAGTTTGGCTTTAAAAGGGTTGGGGACTGGGGTTGATATACCTAAATAAGGATTTGACTTTGTGTACTTTTAAATACACTCGTGCTTCTAAGGTGTGATTTGGGGCCCTATGGATGAATACAAAATGAATATCAACATCATAATACTGTCCAATAATTAGATGGGGAGGGGGTGCAAATTATGCCAGGCAGTTTCTGCTGTCAAAATATGACTCCCCAGGCAGTGTTTTAAATACACTGCAATCTAGGGTATGATTGGAGCCCGGGTGCAACTTCAGATGCTGAATAGTTCAACCAAAAGCAATGTTGATTTGGACTGCCACCTTGTGGCATTAATGCCACATATCCCCATTAGTATTTTGTGCACACACACAATGAAAAAAGGGCATCCTATGGTATCACAATTTGTCATTGTATCTCTCTTTGTTGCTTTTTCACTCTGCTTGATTAATGTTAATTTGTTTTAGCACTTTACCCTTCCTCAATTACAACTGCACAATTTGAGTCAGGTAAAAAATAAAAAGTAGTTCACAATTGGAGAGTTCTGAGACGTATACATTTACCATTGCCCTGGCCTAGCGCTACTCAGATTTATGTCAAAAGGTTCAGTTTGCAAACAAGGGAAGGAAATGATTTGTTTATTTGCATACATACAATACATTCAAATAAGTAAACCTACCTACTGTGTTGTTCTCTCCATTCAAAATGTCTCCTTTTATGTGTTGCTGAAATGTTACTTTCCCAACATCAATGTGTAAGCGATGAACATTTGTCATGCCAGAGCTTTTTTATTTTCCACATTTACAGAATTGGATGTGTCAGTACAGCGTTCATACAGAAAGCCCACTTTTCCATACAGCAAACAATCACATAAACATATTGCATATCTCCTCACACTATGTACAGTACAGGCTTAAGTCAGGATCAAGCTTGGGCCACTTGCACACTTAAGCCTAATTTATACTTTGTCGTATGGCCATTTCGTTCTTTTGGGCAGGCAACATATAAATTAGGCTTTATCATCATACTCAATCGCTCTAGACTGAGAACAAGATAATGGCCTTGGAGAGGTTGAATGGTCAACTCTGATATACATTTATCAGAGAGAATAGTGTTATTGGAATGGCTTTATACCTCAAGGGGGCAATTTAAGGAAAACAAACTTGCAAATTCGGGATTGTCTGATAATAAATTTTAAGTATGAATTTGAACTATTTCTCCATTCCAGACACAATGACCTACTCAAGAATCGATAAATGTATAGGACTATGAACTGATATACTGAAAAATTGGGAGTTAAATGAATGTGCTGGGTTTGTAAAGCGCCTTGGAAAAAGGCGCTATATAAATGCACCATTTGCTGTTAAGTGAAGGATGTCTGTTGAGGACAATGGAGATACTATTACTACTTTGGTGGTAGGAGAGTAAGTAACACCATGTTGGACCCTGGACTAGTGAGGTATTTGAATTTAAACTCGCTTCTCCACAGGAGTGACAAGTGGGGTTTATCAGGGTCAACTGAAAATGTTCATATTGTCAGACATTTGAACCTATATAACCTAGCAGCAAGAAAGCAAAAAGGGTTCATAAAAAAGGGTGAATATTAAAATTGAACAAGTCCAGGTTTGCTCACAAAAGTTCTGTAGTGAATCTGTGAATGCTATTTTGATACGGTTTGAAATGTTCACACTTCCAACATTTGGATTCCATGTTTGCAATTCATTCAAATGAATCACAAGATAGTAAAACTGTCTACATTGACAAAAACAAAAGTAGTAAATGAAAGTATTGGGTGTTCTTGGATCCAGTCTCTAATTTGCTCTTTGGAACTAAGACTTCTGAATACACTGGTGATCAAGATTAACCTGTTCAAATGCTCTCCAAATCCACATTGAAATACTCATGTGCTTGTGGCCTAGAATACACGTGACAGATTTGCCAACAAGGTATTTAATGCATTTGGCAACCTATTTTTGGTAAAGCATGATATTGTTTGCCATCCAACACCATGACAATACATTTTGGCAACTGCAGCATATGGTTCATTGCAGGGAACCAAAAAGCAAAAAAATAACCTCCATCTATCTAATTGCTCAAACACAGCAATTTCAACAACAAAAACAACTCATGTAACCAGTTATAGTTCCCTTGCTTAAATCAAGCATTGCTGTGTGCCATAATGTCCACAAACCCAGTTTAAACATTACACAGAAAAAGCAAACATGCCCTGTAACTGTGTTCATGAAATAAATTCAACCTGTTTGTGTGCTAGACTGTAGCAAAAAAATATTTAGATAAACTGGACTGGCACAAAGAGCAAAGAAATGGTATTTAGCCATGAATATAATAACTGAAGATAAATAATATTTGCTTCTGTTTTTCTATGAGAATATCCAATTATTTTTATTGCAAGTATATTCAGACGGCGGACATTTTGCTATTCCTTCATACCCAGCCGAGTAAAGAATTTGTTTCCGGACCGGGTCATATCAAAGAAGACTACAACATATTTGATCCAATGCCTCTCCTGCTTTGCACTAAGCATCCAAGGGTTGGATTGGGGGTAAATCCCTGTGACATATAGCATCATGTCCAGGGGATGTACTTTACATCAAGCTGCCTTGTACTACGGAAACAGGATATTGGCTCCTGAGCTTTGGGTCACATAGCTTGGAAGTAGGGATGTAATCGTCTTTTAATACTACCAGCAATTAAAAACGTCACAATTATATAACCGTAGACTCGGCACAGTATTTCAAAATGCTATCAGCTTCAACTAAGGCAAAAAAGTTGTAGTAAACTTAGCTTTTTAAATTATGATTAAAAAAAAGGAAACTTATAGTAGGATAGTAGTTTTTTTTTAAATAACACATTACAATGTCAAAGCACTGTAGAACTTAACATTATATGTTGTAAACAAACATAATAAAAAGGGGATTGCTAGGTGTGAAAATCTCAATAGACAGATTTGCAGATTTAAGCCTAATTAGTTAAGAGTTAGATTTGAGGCCTAATTAGCACCCGTTTCTTGGTATAATATATTATTTTTATATCTGTTTTTTTGTTAACCTGTGTTCATGTTGTGTCCTTTTTCTACATGAACTTCTCTCAAGCCTCAACAACTACTGGTAACCCGATAAATTAATGTGAATGAAACCATTCTCGTCTTGAGTTTTTCCAAGGTGTGCTAAAGGTGATTGGTTAGCCAGAAGGTAACCTCTCGCTCCATTGTACTAGGGAATCAATGAAGTTCATCTTTTACATTTTAATAATTAAAAAATACTGCATTTTAAATAGTAAAATCAACTAAATGATTACTGCAAGTCCAATTTATCTTTAATAACACTTTTGAAACTCCAAAATCTAGAATAGTTATATCCATTTTTGTGAACTGTTGGTTCCCATTCCCAAGGAGGCTACTTACCACAGGTGGTCGGCAAAGTATTAAGAGCAAAATGTCTGGCGTCTGAATATGGTCAATTAATTTGTAGCACTAGCATTACATTTTTAAAAAATAGTAAAAGTAACATGTTAAACAATTTTAAGGATAAATGATAAAATAGCTGAAATATTGGACCAAATCTTACCAGATCAGAATTTGATAATACTGTTGAGAACCTCTTGCAAAAAACATAAAAATAAATAAATATATAGTATGCAAACGCACTCAATAGCCTGTTTTCCTCAGTGACAAAACCAGTGACTTGTCACTGAAACCGATATGCAGTTATTATGTAGTGTGAACCAATGTCAGTATAGAACTCATAATATACCATTGGCCCTGCCATAGCAGGAAATGCTGATTAAACTGCAGTCCAGCTGGCCAAAGAAAACCCATCATTAGTAGCCAGGAACAGTGTTAGTGGTTTTTCTTCAATGAGATGAATGAGTCTTGATCATAGACTGTAAAAAGTCTTCATACAGAATTGAGACTGAACTGCAACAAAAATCTAATCACAACAATGAATTAGGAGTGGTTCTGGTATAAATGGAGTGGTTAAGAGGGCTTTTCGCATTTGCAGCGCTTGTGTTTATGACTGTGTTTCTTGGTGAATGCATGAAGGTAATGTGTTAAAAGTTCATGGCTGCCCTAGGCTTCATGGTCATGAGGATGGGAGAAGCAGAAGGCAGCGGGGCGGCAGGGTGGGGGATATGGCCACAGGGAAAAGACGGGAGCACCAGGCTCCTTTGTTCTCTGCTCTTGCTTCTGTTGTTAACGAACGAACAATGGAGTACTACGCCAGAGAGCGCTGTCGAGGCTTTATCCTGGGATACAGCTGGAAGGGGTTGAGAGAGGGAGAAGATAAACAGTCATTTAAAACCCATTCTGACCTGAGATCAGATTCTAAAAATGTCTTCTACATCCTGACAGTTTTCTGAAAAAGCTATGTTTCTATGTCAGTGGTTCTTCGATTTTTCAAAAATAGCAGATCTACAAGCTCATAGCGTGCCACCGAGTGGCGCGCTATGAGCTTGTAGATCTGCTATTTTTCAATAGCTAAAGCATAACGTAATCCTAACACCAAAAGGGGTTCCTGCCCAAAATGGGTTAACATAAGACAGATTTTGTTTTACTTATGACTCAAGATGAACAATTCAGGTTTCAAATGATCTACATAACTAATTACAGTAACTGAAGAGTTTGACCTTTTTTAACACAGTCACTTATGCATTTTTGGTTTGTTTTATTTATTGAATCAAAAGGCTCGGTGTAGGTAGGATATTAGTGGTATCTTTCCTATGTGTAACCCCTGGATTCAAACATGGGTCTCCCAAGAGGGAAACCAAACATCTACCACTCACCCAGGAGATATATATTATATATATACAGGGCTGCACATAAGCGGTGCACCAGTGCGCATGCGTCGTCAAAATTCATTATGCGCTGTCAATCAAGCGCCGGGAAGCGCTTCTGCGTACTGGGGCCGCCCAGAATGATTATTATGGCCAGAATACCATAGAGTATTAACCCATTCTGACCTGAGATCAGATTCTAAAAATGTCTATTACATCCTGACAGTTTCATTATTAACCCATTCTGACCTGAGATCAGATTCTAAAAGTGTCTTCGATTTTTCAAAAATAGCAGACCTACAAGCTCGTATCGCGCCACTCGGTGGCGCGATATGAGCTTGTAGATCTGCTATTTTTAAATAGCTAAAGCATAACATGATGCTGACACCAAAATGGGTGCCCGGTCAGAATGGGTTAAAAGGATAGAGACTGATCTGGCGCGAAGCTCCACCCTCCATGTCAGTGGAAGTTGCTCAGGGGCGTTTTAAAGCACCCGGAAGGACCGTCTACTTCCGCCTTTTTCCGATTTCTTCCGTGAAACCGAGCACTCAATGTTAAAGCCCAGCTGCACGGGGTTTCCTCGTCATGAATCCACGGGTCCGCCTGCAGTCCTTCCTCTTACCACTAGGGCCCAGTGCTTCAACGTTGGAGCGCCTCACTGGCCCCTTTCAGAATACTAGTAAATTCTGTGGCGAGAGCATTTCCCACCGACTGCCACTCGAAGTAGCTACTGGCCAATCACAGCACGTCTTGCACAAGTGCACTGGCCATTGTGGCTAATCACAGCGCGTCCTTACTCAAACGAGGGAGGATTCCATGCTGCTCAATGCTGGGAGGAGGTAGGTTGACAGGAGGTCAGGAGTTTACTACTGAGAAAACCTGAGACAAATGGTTCGGCTTCTCCGTTTCAGATGTGGAGCGAACTAAAAAGTAAAAGTTGTAAAAGGGCATGCTTTGGATGCTTTGCACTCTTCCCATTCGCCACTGTGCTTGTGTTTGTTTTCCGGGTGCTGGAGCAAGTTGCTCGTGTGCGATGCCGTCTCTCACAGCCTAGGCACCGGCCACCGACTTTTTACGGGCAACAGGTTTCGGGAGGAGTGCAAAGCATTGCGGACTGGCACTGCTGCTGCACAACATGAAGCTTATCAACATGACAACAGTGTGACCCGACATACTGTCCCTTATTATCGTAAAGTCGGGTAGTGTACACTGTTTATTTTGCACCGAGGAGCCATGTGTGTCTGTCTGACTGTCTGACTCTGTGTTGACTGTGTACATCGCCTCGGCTAAAAACAAAAGGGAAGCCTGACGTATGCTTCGCCGTACGACGTGTCGTATGTTAAACAAATAGCTGATCTGCAAGCTCACAACATGTCGCCTCCGCAACACGTTGTGAGTTAGTAGATCGGCTAGTAAAAATTAAAAAAAAAAGTATCTAAATATTGCTTTGATGCTCATATTATCCTTAGGAAGTATTAAGAAGTTTGTATTAGAATTGGGCTGGAATACACATGGACCTATAGCTGCAATTTGCAACTTATAATGGGATGAATCTAGAGTTGCAATACTCTCCATTGACTCCCCAGTCCCCACTTATCCAATAAATATCGTTTTGCTATAAGTTATTCATGCATCCTTCTTTTATCCATCCAGCGAGACAGGTCGCCACATTTTAGGAGCACCAAGTAACTCCTCCAGGTGCTCCTCTGAGTACTAGACGAAAAAAGTTGTGTGCAGCCCTGTATATATATATATATATAAGGAGATATATTAGGCTTAAGGTAGGGCCACTCTGCAAAATGCACCCCAATTTTACCTCCACCACCAAAAAACCTGATCCCAGACCAGCCTCCAATGTAGCCAACTGGAAATGAACCTACCGCATGGGAAAACCTGAACATCTAAAGATCATCAAAACAGGAATCTCTCCCTGGTCAAGGAGATATTAGGCTTCTGGTCTCCACAAATACATGGTTTGAGTGATTCTCAAACCTTTTAATTTCAACGACACCCATAACTCAGAGTGTACAATTTGTACACTGTCAGAGCGTACAATTTGTATACTGTCATAGTTAGACATGCAAGTGTCCATTTGTAAACCCCCAACGAACCCTGAGGGTCTGTGGAATCCATTTTGAGAAGCACTGGTGTACAGTAAATGAATGGAAACTGTCTCAATATGTGTGTGTATTGTTACCCCGAGCAGGTTGCGGGGTACATAGCCCTCCTTGTCTTCCAGACGCGCCCACCACCACTCTGTCTCACTGTCGTCCTGTCGCCGTAGGATGGTGATGGCGTCGCCCTCGCTGAAAGTCAACTCGTCTGGACTCTGAGCTTCATACACCCACAGGGCAAACACCCCACCCTTGTTCATCACACCCAGCTTCTCCTGAACACCTGGATAATAAAATAAGCAAAAAATAAGCAATACAAGTTTTTAGTCAAATTGTCACTTTGCCACATTACTTCTTCATTTATTTTTTACATCACTAGCGGAACCGCATATCCTTTTCCAACCGGAAGCACCTACCACTACGAGTTCACTGCACACCTGCGCATACAGTTACTGCACTGACGATGGGCACTTCATTTTTTACTTTTTCTTCTCCCTTAACCGAGAGTAGCCTTGGACGTGCCAAGACCACCACCACCCCAGTGGAGTACAAGTTTAGACTTGTATATGGATTTAGTAGTTATATTAAAACCAAATGCCCTGTTTGACTTATTCATCCATTCATATACTTTCAAATTGATTTAAAATAGTCATGTATCTCACTGTAAAGGTTATCAGTCAGAAACCAAATGAGTGCATATGGTGTAAAAGGCAGATTAGTGCATATAGTGTAAAAGGCAGATTAGTGCATATAGTGTAAAAGGCTCACCGTATAGGAACTGAGAACACTGGATATACCCCTCCTCCATCTCCTCGCATTTATCTGCAGCAGTCTCCACGTCACTGATGGTGCTGGCAAAGATGGCTGCCCCGGACTCCACCAGCAACTTACAGAGATGCACACTGTTGCAGGAGGCTGCGCAATGAAGTGGTGTCCTGCTCACACACACACACACACACGCACAAAATAGTAGTATTGCAACGATGTATCGGCCACATAATCGGTATCGGCCAATATTGCTATTATCGGTATCGGCAAATAAAAGTGACATTAACCGATGGCAGTAGCCGATGTTCATCTGTTGTTGACGCATACATTTTGCATTGGCTATGTTTAAGTTTAATACATGATTCTTCTTGTAATGTTCCAATGGCATGAGATCGAAATAAACCATTCAAACCTATGTTGGCAGCCTACCAAGCTGTAGATTCTGAACATTTATTTCTTGTATTGAATATGTACTTGTTTCTCTAGCACAAAAGGGGGAGATAAAAACAACAAAAACTAAATAAACATATATATATATATATATGCGCTGAATGGTATTGGCGACACAACCCTTCAAGTGCACAAGGGAAGGAGGGAGCTTGGGCTCACCATCCGTCGCTGTCCGCCGCGTTGACATTCACGCCAAAATCCAGCAGGAACTTGACTATGTGGTGATGTCCTGCACACACAGCGTTGTGCAGGGGCGTGATGCCCTCGTCATTGGGAGTGCTAGGGTTCTCCACCTGGAGAGAGAAAGGATCACATGGAAGGTGAGCACAACTAGTTCAGACAATTCTTTTCAAAATAAACATAAAATTAAATAGGAGTGCACGCACACGCGCACACACACACACACACACACACACACACACACACACACACACACACACACACACACACACACACACACACACACACACACACACACACACACACACACACACACACACACACACACACACACACACACACACACACACACACACACACACACACACACACACACACACACACCTCATAGATGATCCTTTGGACAAGATCAAACTCTCCCTCTAACGAGGCATCGAGCAGGAGAGCCAATGGGTTGAACTTCACCCGAAGGCCATGTCCGGTGCGCTCAGAGTCAGGCTTCTTTAAGTTTGTACGTTTCTCCTGTATCAAAATGAAGAGAAGAAAAGAAAAGGCTGTGATTTGTGATTCTTTTTGCTCTTGGAAACTAAAGTTAATTGTATCCAAAGTTTAGCTTAGCTAAGGTGTCCATGCAATGCATGACGTGTTTCTCTCACCAGGGGCTGTGAGTTTGAAGGTGCCATGTTGCACTCCTCTGGCGTGCTGACCTCTGGCACAGGGCTGGGGAGAGAGGCCTCACAGCTCCCCAAGTTATTGTTGTTGTCGTCGTCCTCTGACTCCTCTGGCACATCGGGGTTCCCAACCCCCTCTGGTGGCGAGGGTTCTGGCTGGTTGTCATTGGCGTCAGTAGGCCGAGGCTCTGAGGCCAACTCCTCTTCCCCTGGGGGAGGCAGAAGCACCGTTTCAGAGGGGAGGTTGCCGTTGTCCGTGTCGGCCACAGAGTCCCCACCCATGTAGCCAGGAGGGTTGGCCGGCTGGTAAAACGGCGTTCCATTACCTCCGCCACCGCTTCCACCGCCTCCACTGACTCCGTTTCCCTCTATGCCCCCTGCCAGCGTGTTGAATCTCTGGTACAGCAGCTTCTGGATGTTGGGCCCGGCGGGCCCCTCTGGCTCCGTGATGGAGCTGCGCTTCTTGAGGGGCCGGGGAGCGTTGGACAGCTTTTTGCGGAGCACCTCCAGGTCTGCGTCGCTCTGGTAGCGTAATGGGGAGTGCACCATTGGTGTCAGCTTGGTGGGACTCAGGGGCCGTGGGATGTTCTCAACGCTGGGAGGGGGAGCGGACAGCTCCAGTGGCTGGAAGCCCTCCAGTTCATCTGCCTCCCCATCCACAGCATCACCACCACTGGGGTGGCCCAGGAACATGGGGAACGCGCCCACCGTCTGCATGAAGGGTAAGGGCGAAGGGGGCGTAGAGCTGGAGTGGAGAACAGGTTTCCCATACACTATAAAAACACAAACAGAACAGAATGAATCATGAGAGCATGGCAATAGAACTCAAACTGACAATATAATATATATATATATATATGATGCCTACATACAGAATTACCTGGTTGGTACTGCCACAGTACAGTACATAAAGATGATTACATCTATGAATTAAGCATCAATACAGTCTAGACAGAAAGCTTTTTGTAATAATTAAGCAGAACACGAGAGTGAGAATGTTATTATCTCATTTATCGCCAATTGCGCCTTTTGATTTTGTATGTACCTCTCCGCCGATGACGCCTTATCACACCTTTTTTAATATCAATTGATTACGGTGATCAATTGTGTCCTGTATGCGCTCATAACACTCCGGTTCCGGTGCGGTGAAGAAAACAAACAGAAATGGAATTTCCGCTGGTTTATGCAGTCTACAGTTTTTAAAATCTGAATATCTCAGATTCTTCTTTTTGGATCAAAACCAGCTTGATTTGGCCCGGACGGCTGTCGTAGCCGTTTGGGCACCTTGGCTGGTAATCCAGTCTGGCAGTGTGCCGCAGGTTCGACTCCCGATCCCGACGGCCTTTACTGCGTGTCACCCCCCCCCCATCTCCCCATTTCCTGTCAGCCTACTGTATACATATCGGTCTATAAAAAATAAAATAAAATAAAATAAAATAAAATAAAATAAAATAAAATAAAATAAAATAAAATAAAATAAAATAAAATAAAATAAAATAAAATAAAATAAAATAAAATAAAATAAAATAAAATAAAATAAAATAAAATAAAATAAAATAAAATAAAATAAAATACAAGCTTGATTTGCAGATCATTTCTCTAAACGATATGATCCTAGTTTACAAGAAGTATGTTTTGGGTGGATTAAATCGTGGGAAATGTTACATAGCAAATTTTTACTACCAAATTGGCTTTCAAACAAAAGGTGCTAGTTGAAAATGCATGTGCGGCGCTCTGAGCCCTCCACCAGAAGGCGCTGTATGAGTTAAAAATAGCATCACCAATAACATGACCAAGACTGTTCTTCAGCTTTTATATAAGAGTTAATGATAAATAAGCAGTATAATACATTCTCATGATCTTTCTCTTAAAGTCCTCTTACCTGCTTTGAGTGCCGGTTTTGGCGGCTGGCCCTTTGGCGCTGCCTGTTGGAGGTACATGTGGTAGATGGAGCTGGAGTTCATGGTAGGTGGGCCCTTGCGGGGCGATTGAGGCCGTGAGCCTCTGTCTGGGATGAAGGGCCTGACTGCCACAGCCAAAGGGGGATCCAGTCGCTCGCTCAACCCAGGAGGAAACATTGGTGAGCTGGGCTGGAAAGTAGGGCTTGGGGGCACAGAGATGCGCTGCTGAATCTGCTGGGAGGATGAGCCCGTGCTGGTGGTCACACGGGGCCAAGCAGGGGCTGGTGGGTTGGGGAGGGGGCGTGCAGCGGGCGATGGATCCTTGCGGCGTTCCAGAGAGCTGCCCATGGTAGAAGGTGTGAGGTGAGAGCCATAGGGAGGGGGCTGTGGCTTGGATATGGCAGGAGAGGAGACCGCCATCTTATTGTCCAGCACCTTAGTTTAAGCAAGGGGATACACAAACATAGATATTAGAAAACCATCATTACATTGGTATTGGACGAGACCGTGGCCCATAGACCATCAAGTCATCTCATGCAAATTCAAGTAGCTTTAAGCCTGAACCACTGCACTGATATTTCCTTTTAAATGCTATGGCATGAGAAAGCGAGAACAATAAGCACTTCTACTGCATCTACGTTTTAAGGCATTGTTAGAAAGGAGACAAACCTTGTCTGCAGTTGGAGCAACAGGAGATCCTGTAGGAGGACTCTTGCCTTGGGAGTCACTCCCTGGCTCCCTCCTGTCAGGTGGTTTGAGGGACGTGTTGTTCTTGCCAACAGTGGACCAGCCTGTATCGTTCGCTAGGAAGGAAAGAGAATGAGGGACACGATGAGCACACTGTTCAAGGGAACACGTCAATCTACAAATGATGGAGGTGATATGAAAAGCGGAGGCATTACAGGACAAAGCGCAAAGCATGGCCACCAGACAGGTGTGAATGGAACTTGCTTTCCTTTCAAGTTATTTTCCTTGCCATGTTAATGGGACCAAATAAGAGGTGGAAAAATAGGATCCAATTTCAAGGAAACCGGCATGTCCATAACAGTATTCATAAATCTATACCATTTTGACCATTTTGAGTAGGGTTGTGTTGAACAGAGCACTCAGGATTTATGAAAGTCTATTCTATTAACTAAACAACCTTGTAGGACTTTCATGTATACAATAAGAATATATATACATATATAATATACAATGATGCTGGTGCAAGTTATTGGAGAAACCATTCATCTCAAAATCACGTAAGTCTGATTCAAGCACCATCCACCAGTATAACTAGATTCATCGCTCTCTCTTCTTTGAGGTTTTACCTAGAGTTCTAGACTAGTGAGGGATTTAACTTTCTCATCTCCAATCTACTGTACCTGCCTAAACCACTTAATTCCTAAATAATATTCCTAGTAATTAAGTTGACCGGGGCCCAGCAAGGTTATGGACTTGGTTGGTCCCCTCCCTTTTCCCCTCTACACCAAATCAATTTGCAAAAATAATAGTCAATCTATACAGTAAGCTCACAATGCACAGATCGGCCATTTCCATCGACACTGCCTATTTTTGGCCAAATGTTCGCCAATTATGACATGCCCAGGGGGGGCATATAAAAACAAGGATAATAAAACATAAATACAATACAAAAAAATAATACCCAGTAAAGATCCGGGGAAAGAGGAGAAAAACGAATTGAAAGGAATCAAATTTGATAGATGTTATATTGTTGAGACAAACATTATTGAAAGACAGATGAGAGTGAAGTGAATCAAATGATATTTATACAGTGCATGAACAAGTCAAATATCCTTTCCATTTGGAATACATGACATACAAGTGGTGATGTGGCTGTTAAAGGACCATGCTGCCTTCAATTCATTCTATTGTCCATGCTGACTCATAGATTCTATCATTTAGATTCCCGTTTTTTATTTCTTAGATTTCATGAGTTAACATTTTCCTTATAGTTCTGAACTTCCATGAATGAATCATGAGTCATTGCTGGATAAACTTCATTGTGCATTTAACACATTATGTGCCCTTTCATTCTTTCAAAATGGCGACCCAGGGTGCCCACTTTTAGACCCACTTTGACATTAAAAATAAAAATAAAAAACAAGACGTCCACAGACGTCCTGGGCACCACATGCGTTAATTCCTAGGACGTCTGGCGACGTTTTGGCACAAAATGTGTTAAGAGGTTTGTAGTCAAAGTTTTTGAAGTCTAAATAATCTCTTTTGCAAGATATTTTTCATACCGTACTTAAATATATCGACTCCAATGGCTTCCATGGAACTTAAATAATTTACTAAATGCTTTGGAGAACAATCGTCAGTATACTATGAGTTGTAGCCAATGGGCTAAACAGAAAGCCAGTATGGTCCTTTAAGTGATTATGACTTTAATAAGCCTGATCGCTGTGAAGATTTGATATGAGGTGAAAAGTTAGTTAGGCTGGAGATATTATGGAATTAGATCAAACCTCTACAGCAGGGGTTTTCAACAGGTGGTCTGTGGCATGGAAGTATTGCATGTGGTCCCTAACCATTCACGTAGGATTAGTTGATTTTTAACATTTTCTTTCCACTAGTTGTGAAACAGTGAACTGAATGACCTGGTGACCTATGATGACCATCCATGGAGTAATTTTACTGACAAGTTGGAGGTCAAGAAATTCAACAGAAAAGGGGAGTTTGAATCTCAAGAGGGGGAAGTGCACCGGATTGTCGGTTTGAGTCATTATTATTAGGAAATTATTAGTAGCCTTTGTCCATTGGTTGAGAAACAGTGGGTTGTATACACATGGGATGCATAGCAAGTGATACAAAAGCACTAATCTTAGCGCGAATCCCCAACACAACACAACACAACAGTGGTCTCCAGGTCCAGGTCTCAGGGTGGTGGTACCTCGTTCACAATGAGTTGAAAACCCCTGCTCTAGAGTCATGGAGTTAGACCAAAGCTCTAATTTATTGGATGGCTTTTCATGGACAATGTTTTGGCACTAAACACACCAACATATTTTAAAAGTACACTCTCTCTCTCTCTTACACACACACACACACTCGCGATCAGCAGTGCTTTCTAAGGAAAAAATACTTGCACAAGAGAATTTACAAAATTTCTGCAGGACACTTGACAAATGTTCACAGCCTACCCAGTTTGACGTCATTAGCTGTCCCACAGAGAAAATCATCCAAACTTCAACATGCGCTTTTCGCTTGGACAAACTGGATGCACAATGCAGCGCTCAACAGGGCAGTGGGCAGCTGAATGACATCAAATGAGATCCATCTGCTAACTCTTCTTCTTAACAGATGGCCAGGTCCTTTATCAATTCCCGTACTGAAACTCCTTTGGTCAAACTGTGAAGCGCACAGTGCCTCATTTCTTTATTTTCTGGATGTTCCAAATTCCTGTCAGTGCCAGTTCTTTCTTGTGCAACTCAAATTCAAAAGGCATTATTCAATTATTGCGTTTTGAGATCAATATAGCCGATCCAAGTGTTTTATTGGATATGACAGTCGGGATAAAAAGCATCAGCTGTACGCTGAAGATCTTGCACGCTAGATAGACAAGGTTCAGAAACGTGCCATCCCTTTTGCGTTCACGGCCAGTGGTTCTCAAACGTTTTCATTTCAAGGACCCCCAGTTTGGTATGCATTAGGCCACGGATCCCCAGTTGATACAATTTCCAATATCTTCGAATCCCAATATGCACCGCAAAATCCTAACTCAGAGAGTGTACATTTGGTTCCATTTGTACACTCTCGGAGCGACAGACCTCGACTCCTTTGGAATCCCTGGAGGAACCCCCGGACCCCACTTTGAGAACCACTGGATTTACGCAAACCTGTGCACTCACGGGACGCGCCGTCAGAGCCGGTGGAGGCTACGTGGCCTGGCTGCTGGGAGTCGGGAGTGGGTGGAGCCACCGGATCCACAACAATGTCTAAATCAGACACCTTCCAAGGGCCGGGAGGCTTTCGCACACCGTCTACCCCAGGCAGCGTTGTGCGCCCCCCACCCCACCCCAAGTTCATCAAAGATGCCACAAAGAGAGACAACATCAGAGACAACGGGACAGGAGAAAAAGAAAAGAGGGAAAGGAATAACAATATACACCACAAAAGGAAGAGAGAGTGAGGTTAGAGCAGGAGGAAAACGAAATTCCAAGTTGAGGCAGAGAATAAAATGGGAGCAGATAAGTCGAAATAGGCAGAAAACAGACGAACAGTTGACGCCAGAGGGGATTTCACTCACGAGGCATTCATGCAAAATGTGATTATGGGCTAAGATTGAAAAATGATGTATCACAGTAGTACGACTCATATGTACGTCTGGGATTACAATCTAGCCTGGAATCTGAAGTTGTACCAGAAGCATTTTAGCACTATTTCACCTACTCTGTTAACATCTCTCAAAAATAAAGTGGTTTAGGCTGCTTAACATTATTAGATTCAAGTTAGTAATACTACAGCACTCAATGTATCAGTTTGTTGAATTTCCCTTGAAAATCAGAGACAAATCTCAGTATAGACGTTGGGTGGACGTACATATAGCAGAGCTTGACCAACCTGATTTGGATCGGCCATGGTTGGCCTGGGTATTGACACCTAGTGTCTGAGGCTTGAGAGGTTCAGGTGGCACGGTGTAGCCACTGTCCTGTCGGCCCGGCACAGGGACTTGGATGTAGGGTCCAACGGCAGCTACGCGACCCAGAGTTCCAGCAGATGGCTGGGGAGACGGGGGCCCATTCGCTCTGTTCAGCTAAAGATGGAGAAAGTGAACATTTAAAGTGTTAACGTGCATGTATAGTGGTAAACGGCTGTCATAATGAATGTAAATTCTAGACAAAACCCTTTTGTTTTCTACCCATGAATGGAAAAAACAAGCAAATTTTTATTTTAAATGTGTATTGTTTTATAGTTCTACTACTAAGAATTATCCCACACTTCCATGGTATTGTACAATATCACTATATTGCTTAAATTAAATAATTACATTTGTTTATATGTGAAATTACATTTTCACATTAAAATCAACTGAATATCCAATCCATAATCCCAACATGAAAGCAATGAACTTTGACCATAGACTGATGTGATCTGACTTTGACGTATTCTTCATTATGTCATATCCCTACACATTAACAACTACACACACTGGACTGACGTACAATAAGCAAGGAAGCAATCTACACTGGAAGTGGAAGGAAACGTTACATGAGCAGGCGTGTTGAGTGAAATGGAGATGAGGTGGCGTGTTGAGTGAAACGGAGATGAGCAGGTGTCTTGAGTAAAACGGGGAAGAGCAGGTGTTGAGCAGGTGTGTTGGGTGAAATGGTTATGATCAGGTGTGTTGGGTGAAATGGTTATGAGCAGGTGTGTTGGGTGAAATGGTTATGAGCAGGTGTGTTGGGTGAAATGAGGGATGAGCAGGTGTTTTAAGTGAAATGGGGGATGAGCAGGTGTTTTAAGTGAATTGGGGATGAGCAGTTCTGTTGGGTGAAATGGTTATGAGCAGGTGTGTTGAGTGAAATGGTTATGAGCAGGTGTGTTGAGTGAAATGGTTATGAGCAGGTGTGTTGAGTGAAATGGTTATGAGCAGGTGTGTTGGGTGAAATGAGGGATGAGCAGGTGTGTTAAGTGAAATGGTTATGAGCAGGTGTGTTGAGTGAAATGGTTATGAGCAGGTGTGTTGGGTGAAATGAGGGATGAGCAGGTGTGTTAAGTGAAATGGTTATGAGCAGGTGTGTTGAGTGAAATGGTTATGAGCAGGTGTGTTGGGTGAAATGGTTATGATGTGTTAAGTGAAATGGTTATGAGCAGGTGTGTTGGGTGAAATGGTTATGATGTGTTAAGTGAAATGGTTATGAGCAGGTGTGTTGAGTGAAATGGTTATGAGCAGCCGTGTTGGGTGAAATGAGGGATGAGCAGGTGTTTTAAGTGAAATGGGGGATGAGCAGGTGTGTTGGGTGAAACGGGGGATGAGCAGGTGTTTTAAGTGAATTGGGGATGAGCAGTTCTGTTGGGTGAAATGGTTATGAGCAGGTGTGTTGAGTGAAATGGTTATGAGCAGGTGTGTTGAGCGAAATGGTTATGAGCAGGTGTGTTGAGTGAAATGGTTATGAGCAGGTGTGTTGAGCGAAATGGTTATGAGCAGGTGTGTTGAGTGAAATGGTTATGAGCAGGTGTGTTGAGTGAAATGGTTATGAGCAGGTGTGTTGAGTGAAATGGTTATGAACAGGTGTGTTGAGTGAAATGGTTATGAGCAGGTGTGTTGAGCGCTCCTAGCCTTACAGGAAGGTTCTCTTTTTGACGTGCCTCAGCTTTTTTCTTATAGAGGCGATCCCGCAGCTCGCTGATGCGCTTGTCCATGAGCGTCACCTCCATGTTGCGCTTGTTGAGGAGATCCTTCTGCTGCTGCAGCTTGCTGTTTTGCTCCTGGTTCAGCTTGTTGCGGATCTGAGGGGTGACACCGCACATGAAGCGCATAAGGGGTGAAGTAATCTAAAATTAAACGTTTTGTTATGGTTTGATGAAGTTGAAGAAGTAATCAAATTACAAATACAAGCTAAAGTGTGCATTTCATGGTCTAAATTAATAATATATTAAAATGATTAAGGATTAATGATTGATAAAAAACAATATTGTTAGCCAGTCACTAACACATGCACGCGCACACACGCGCATCACTCGCTCACTATGGGTTTCACGACTACTTATTACTAGTTTTCCATAACAGCTGCTGAGTAGTGGTCTTGTACCTGCTGAAAGGTGGATTCTCAGACCTGTTTTAAAGGAATGGCCAGTGATTTTGCATTGTTTTTAGGCAAGGGGTCAGTGCATTCCACACTGGGTTACCTGCAGCTCCTGGTACAGCTTGCGTAGCTCCAGTGCAGCGGTGCCGGTGACCTGGCCACCCAGGGCGGTCTGCAGGCCGTTGAGCTTCCCACGCCGTAGGTCCTCCAGCTGCAGGCTGAGCTGCTCCACGCGCAGCACGGCCGTCTGCAACTCAGACTGCTTCTCCTGAAACAGGCCGCTCACCTGCTCGATCTCTGCCGCTGGATAAGAGCAGGGGGGAAACCAATCAGCTCAGCACAGTTCATTCATTCATTCATTCAAGGGGTGTTGCTTCACGTATCATCAATTCGCCAATCCTATATTCTCAAAAGCCAACATACAAAAACTTTGTTTTTAACCCAGACTATAGAAAACACGATCACGCTGGATCACGATCATGCTGGTTGACAACCGTTAGACAGACAGAGTCAGAGACAGACAGACAGGCTTTAACTCAACATACACAAGTTGCCATTGATGACTTTGCTGTAGTCCACCTGGCCCCTCATTGCTCGGATCTTCTTCAGCTTGGCTTCCTGGCTCTCAACGCGGTCCTTCAGTCTCTGCAGCTTCTCAGTCTCTGAAACGGACTGCTGCTGCCGACGCTCCTGCTGCTTCAGGTAACGCAGACGTTGCTCCTACAGGCAGAGTTTGAGATGAAGAAATGTAAAGGGGAAGAAAAGACGGAAGGATGAATGAGTGGGGGAGAGAGACAGACAGACAGACAGACAGAGAGAAATTGAGCGGAGACTCAAGATTGAGGTTTATTTTATTTTACTCTGTGGTGAATAATAAACGTTTGGGCTTCCAGGTCCCACTGTGGAGACTAGGGGGTTGAATCCTCTGCAGTGCATCCGGATTAACCTGGCACAACAATGTGGATTAAAAAGGCTGAAGCTTGTTTCCATTGTTGTCCACTATAAGACATATGCAGACATATGCAAACAACCATATAAAACACAACAAATAAATTCAATAATAAAAGTTCAGCATGGAGAGGCACTAGGTGGAATAGCATGTTCCTCTACATGGGTTTTGTCCTCCCGTTTTGTCAGGTTAAAAGGAGCGACTGGAAACTTGTGCGACTGGAGAAATTAATTTGGGAATTGCTATGTTGTCACACCAACATAATGAATTCACTAAATTGGGAGAAAAGGGGTAAAATGCAGCCAGCATTCCATTACTTTCATCGTTTGGCTGCAGCTGTGAGATTACTTGTGTCACAAATAATCTCTCAAGAAGGGCAAATACTATTTTGCCTTCACCGAATGGGTTCCCAGATTGTGTCACAAGAGGCAACTGTAGAAACAAGATACCTGAGACCTACTTTGAAAAAGAAGACATGACAGGACATAATACACATGTAGTGCTCTCCAATAAGTAGGTTGCCTCCTCAGTGGTACTTATGGTAAGCTGACCTGTCTGGACGTTAACTCTATGATTTACACTGCCTGTACGTCTATTAACCACTTTGAAACAGGCAATCTATTTTGAGCATGTCATCATCGTGGTATCCATTGTATAACGAAATATAAAATATGGCATACGTGGTTAAAGATAAGAAACTAAAGAGACAAGGTCAGGGAGCAGAAAGGTTGTAAATTCCTGGACAGAAGTCATCACTCATTTGACAGTGCATGTGGCAGATATCTACTTTTGCCAGTTTACACAAATTCTGCACTGTGGGTTTAAAATACAGAGAATACAGAGTAATGCTGTAATAAGTAAGCTGATGTGTAGCTCATTGACTTGTAGAAGACAACAACGAATCTGCGGTCTGCGTGTCTCATTACCAAGGACACGATGAAATGCAACAGAACGATGACCCACCCCCATGAGGACAGCTGCACTCCTTTGTTGTTTTATAAGCATACTGTAGAGGACTCAATGTCATTACTTGTCAATTTCATTCAAGCTGGTCCTTTAGAATAATGAGGATGTGCTTTTTGGCAGATGTGATGATAAATGCCTGTCACCACACGAGGGCACACAGACAGTAAATTGTATAGGCAAGGTGAACTGAATCAGTGAGGAAATTAGAAACAAATTGTCCTCTTTAGCTGATCAGTTTATCACTTTTTAAAAGTCAAGGCAAACAGTAAGAGCAGTGTAGAATATAATCAGTGGTTTTCAAACTTGTTGTGGCACATCAATGGGCAAGTCAAAACATCACGTTTTGAGCTTGTTATTTATATTTTTTACTTTGTAAAATGAAATGTCAAATTTTCACTTATAATGGCATGCCCAAAATATGCCATGTTGAAAGCCTCCTTGAATTACCTCTGTATTGGGAAATCAGTGCCAATATAGTAAATAAAAAAAATAACTGATAACATTTTGTACAGTTACAGTATATATTGCAATAATAATGAATTGTTGCCACAAAATGGACTAACAAATACACCATTGTGCCTCGACACACCGTTTGGGAACAACAGGGGAAGATGAGCAACATCTGCGAGACACAATGTGGAGCTGGTCTAGAAATAGACTATGAAGAGATCACCACCAAGTACTGCTGCTTCTATTTTGACCACGCACAAGACTGTGATTTAATATCTGCTGCTATTTTTATCTGCTGTAAATCCTTCCCTGGTTTGCACAAGAAGCATTTATGCCATATTTTAATGCCATTTTAATGCCATGCAGCTTATGTTTGACAGTGCTTGTACTATACTAAGAATATGCGACTAGAATGCTGTATATGACTTGTTTTCCTTGTTTCTTTCTCTCTCTATTCTTCACCACTTTCTTGAAATTAAATTATTTTACACCTGTAAACTTGGTGATGTGACCATAAAGATAAAATGTAAAAAATCTAAAATGTCTATTGAAAATGCTGGTTGAGGCCCAGGCCGTAGCGTAACGGTCTGGGCACCGGACTGGTAATCCAGTCGCAGTGTGCCGCGGGTTCGACTCCCGGACCCGACACGGCCTTTACTGCATGTCATCCCCCCATCTCTCTCCCGTTTCCTGTCAGCCTACTGTCTGTCCCTTCAAAAATCAATAAAAGGCGTAAGCCGCAAAAAAAATATCTTTAAGAAAATGCTGGTTGAAATCTGTGAAGCCGAGGAAAGCTTCAGGTCACTCTACTCATTTCAACTCGGTAAGATCCTCAGCGTTAGGGATGCACCGAATGGGAAATTCTTGGCCGAAACGGAAACAGTTGGCCGAAAACTGAATATGATTACCCATAGCCCATAGCACTTACCCTAACCCCTTAGATAGCATTTCTGTTGGCTTAGATAGCATTTGACACAGACTTATAGCATGTTATGTAGACAGCACTATAATTGTATTGTATATAGTCATAGCACGCCATAGTACATATGTATAGCATAGTAGTAAATATGTATAGTTTATATGTATAGTGTATGTATAGTTTCATTATATAGATATTCCACTGTTACTTTCTTAGCTTACGCATGTTTCATGATAAATGCTTTTATGTGATGTATTCCCATGCTTTTGTTCTTGCTTAAATGTAAGTCGCTCTGGATTAAGAGCGTCTGCTAAATGCCTAAATTGTAAATTGTAATTACCATTATTATTATCATTTATTTACCATTATTATTATCATATATATTTTTTTACCAGCTTTTGTACCATTGCGGTCAGAGCTCTACCTTTGTTGTAGAGCTTCCTACTGTACAGGCATGTGTGCGCGCCATGCTTGAAGACACGTTTTGATCACGTCATCAAAACAAAACGGCTCTTAAACAAACCAAACCAGCCACTATTTCCGGCCGAATAGTTTTGGTGGCCGAATATTCGGTGCATCCCTAGTTCATTTATCCATTTATGCACAGATTTGTACACAGTGTATCCAACTGAGCTTTGCTCCAGTTCAGCTCCTAAAATAGATGATGACTGGACCATCTTTCTAAATGCCTGCAGGCCTCCAAGTGGGCCCACTTTTGAAACACAAAAAAAGGCAATAAACAGACTAGGGACTGTTAATAGTAAGGTTGTATTTTGACATGGCATCTATTATGTTGATGGATAATGAACATGAGGTTATGCAAATGAGTTGTCATGACGAATGACTATAATACTAATATCAACTCTTCCATAGTGTACAATCCAAACCTATAAATTATAGTGTTGTTGAGAAAGACAAACTCCATGGGTGATTAAGTAGCTGTCCCCGTCATTATTTTAATTAGTAAGTTGGTCAATTAGCCTAGTCGTCTTAAAGATGAGAGGAGAGGTTTATGCATTGTTTTTGTGAGAGACGCATGCAGCCTATGAAATGGTTCAGGCATGTTGAGAATGGGATAGAAAAGTATTGTATCAATCGACACGGTTAATGTCACAAATTGACTGAACATGACCAAATACGACAGTAGGGCCCCTCTTAAGACTAGGCGGCTTATTCCGATAAAGTGCCATATGAAAGAAGGCCATTGGCACACTGCTGATAAATTCAGACTGCCAATCAAAGGAGTGATAAAAGGATCTTACCTTTGCAACAAGCATCTGCTGCTGGGCCTCTATTTGCTGCTGCTGCCTTGTAGCCATTTCCTGCAGCTCTGAAAGAGTAAGCTCCACACGTGGATTCGCCACCTAAACAAACACAAGAGAACTGGTAAAGACACAGATCAGCAGAGTGCATTGCGAGGTGAGTGAGAAATGAGAAATTAAGTCTGTACCCCTAATTGCTCCCGATGTGCAGGTTGGTGCCCTCAGCCACCAACGTATGAATGCGTGTGTGTGAATGGGTGAATGTAGTACACAATCTATGTAAAGCGCCTTGGATAAAGGCGCTATATAAATGCACCATTTATCTATTTTCACTACTTTATGAAAGTATTAGAAATATTCCTATGACATGCCCACATAAGAGAGGTCAGATTAAAAGTGGTTTAAACACTGAGCTGTGACATGCTTATTTATTTTCAACATAAATTGCCTGCTTTTCATCTCATTCTGATTGGTGGTAAATCAGTAGATTCTACAAAATGATAACACCTTGGGACTGTGAGACAATTTTACTTACTGTAAACGAAACAGCAGCAGAGAAGGTATTTCTTTAAACCAATTTAATTTTGCCGAGTGTATCATAGTATTCCAACATTCAATTTCACTTTTGACTTTTGGATTAGAAAATGTAATAAACACATAATTAAGACGGTGAGTAGGATCATTAAGCGCGGCACGACTACACCAGCTCTATAATGACCTTAATTTAAAAAGGTTCACTACATTCTAAATTACTCCCTCACACCACTAATGTCAACTGAGTCAGAGACTGCAGCGTATATTACCAACGCTCATTATAAGATGGCACAATGTCCGTCTACTCACTCTGCATCTCATTGGCGGGCTAGCACGGACAGTTCAGAAAGTACTCTGAAGTAAATGAGAGCAATCATGTTCAAATCTCCACAGCTGTGAAAGACCGCCTCCATAAAACTTGATTTGTTAAAGCAAGCAGGGCAAAAAAGGAGGTAACATAATGGTAAGCATGCAAAAGCACTGGAGTAAAGCAGTCGCCGTGGCTGTGAGCAATGGATAGTATTTGTATTCATTTTTCAGTAAGCATGTACATCAGTCTCATCTGAGATCTACAGTGACTGGTTGGTGTATACAAGAATGTGTCTCTCACTCTCATCAAATGTCTGATAAGTACTGCAGCTTGTGTTTCAGAGCAAGATTAAATTATTTCTCCTTCTGAATAAACATGGAACAATGACAGATGGCAGACATAAAAAAAAAGGAACATAAAACAGATGTCATGAACTTCAATACTCGGGTGGACCTATACTTTTATAGATTTATAATTCTATGTTCTTGTCCCGACAGAGAGGTAATTGCAAATAGGATTTGGGACTGTATGGAATTTCTATTACTGTGGGTTCAATGTAAAGCCCATATCGCTAGCTGTAACCAACATCTTTTCTGAGGATAGACCACTGGAATAATAAATGATCATATCGTGTTTCAAATACTAAAGCCTGATTTATATTCCGTCATACAACGGTGTTACTTGCAGCACGAATCATGTGTTGTGAGGTTTTAGATCAGCATTTGTTTCCCTGCAACACCATCGTATGACACGAGTACATAGATCATTATAATAAGTCCCAGATTGTAGCTAATATGCCAAAGCAGGGCATGGCCTCTGTGGTGACTATTGACGGCTAAGATAACACACTTCCAAAAGGATACAACCATGTCCGCCTCCAGCCAAGAGGTCTGATATAACCATAGACTGTAAAAAATATGGACAAAGCGTTCCCCGGGTCTAACATGGACGTAAAATGAAGCCCGTTATTCCTGCACTGTAAGTCGCCATCTTTCTAGATCCGTTTGGGCCCAGCTGGCCATTGGCTGGCTCCGTTTGGGCCCAGCTGGCCATTGGCTGCCCAGACAACGAGGCGGGACTTCCCCCCTTCTTCTCCGTTGGTTTTTATTTTGACTCGAGTGGGTGGGGACTCCCGATCATAGACTGTAACGGTAGCCACGCCCCTCAGAACATACGCGACTTTATGATCATTTATTTTATAAATGGGACCATCATTTTCCAAAAAGAATATTATGACATTAGAAATGAGACTTTAAACTAGTGACTGGAAGCAGAAAGTATTCATGACCATGTTTATTAAGGTAATACAGTCTAGGTGAAGTTGGGCCCAAATACATGGACTTCTATGGGGCTATGGGTTTTTTTGGGTCCAGTGACAGCGCCACAACAGGCCATTATATGAACTTTCAGGAGTTTCAGGCTTCACAAAATATCTGTCTGACTGCCCCCCTGGATATAACGTAGTAGATGATAGAAGCCAAGGCATTACAGTATATCATCATCCGTGTTATCTAAATCTTACGTCAATCTATGATACAGTATTTAAAGCCCATGGCTAGAGCACAAAATAACGCCAGGTAAGCAGTTGGGGGAGAATACAGGATATCGTTTTCCTTTTAACTATTTAAGCTATTATGGGCCACAAAAGAATAAAATAAATTTGGAGTGCAGTGTAGCCTTTAACAGACAATAGTTGTAAACAAAGCAACCAATAAAAATGTTTAATACAAGCTTTCCAATAATAAAACTATTTAAAAAAAAGAATAAAAGACTGCCTGTAAAATAGTTTTTTACAGGTTCAACAAGGCAAAGACTATAGATAAAGTACACTATATGCAGTTTCTCCTTCCACTGCCAGGCTCCTGATATTATTACTATTATGACATTAATGTATAAATATTGTTCTTTTTATTCAGTTTCTGTAAAGCAACTTTGAGTGCCTTGAAAAGCACTATATAAAATGGCATGTATTATTTTTCAGGATATTATGACTGGACTCAATTACCGAGTAGAGGAGTCAAGCCTGTGAGGGCCATCTCTGTTTGCACACATGACACAGGCTTCATACCACATCGGGCGTAAAGGAGACTGCTGGCGTCCTGGGATCAACAAACATAATTGGATTCCCACGGTACCATACGCACTAAAAGAACCATGGCACAGCAAATACAGGCTCTAAAAAACATATTTATATGCAGAATCCAGGTTTCTAGTTTTTCTTTACATTATTACAATACATGATTATATAGTATACACCAATATAATTAGGATATTCCTGAGGTCCCCAGTTGCAACTGTGAGAAACACTAGACCGAAACAAGGGATAGAGAAAAAGAGAAAGAAGAGTGGTGGAGACAGTTTGGAGTTGGACAATGTTACGGAGGTCTTTACAAAATATGTTACAGCACAGTGTTCTCTACACAAAACACTCACACACTTTTATAGACTTGCCTTTACTACCCGATTAGTGTTGTTGTTATGCACTTATGTTTCATGGATTCTCATATTATCTTTTACCCTTTAGTATTATGATTATGACTGTTATTTTATTAATTTCATAATAGTATAGTTGTGCACATCCACAAACCATGTAAGGCAGGTGCTAGCTGGACCAAAGGAAGACAATGATAAAATACTAGAAGGTTCCCCCACTGTAGCTCTCTCAAATGCAATTTATATTGGCACATCCAACAGAAGTGACGTTTTGAGCTCATTCTCTACTACAGTAAATGTCATGCTGGAATGAGTCTAATGAATACATCAGGGGTGTGACATTTGGTGTGAGTCATCCGCAGCAGTGATTTTTCTTTTCTTTTTATAGAATGAAGGGACCTTCATAACATTTAGCAAAACATAGTGCCTGTTCAGAAATCCTTTTAATGACCATAAATAAACCTCATACGCATACGGCCATATACAGTAGGCAGGACCTCGGCCACGTCACTCTGAGTCAGACAGAACCATAAACAAACCCCATATTATATAGACCAATTGGTTGTTTAAAAACACTGAGACTGGACACACATGTGAGTGTTCTGTGTAATACAATTCCCAACAGTTCCCCAAGCCTGTTGTTTTGACTCAGACATATGGGTCGGATCGGCGGTGCGACGTAGGTGTGTACTGTGTAGCGTCCCGAACCTCCAGTCATTAGAAACTCCTTCAGAGAGTATTGCGGGTTTGAAACGAGCCAATACAATAATCACTGACAACTCTCTTACAAATCATTTATATAGCTTGACAGTAAGCATGGTTGTATTGATATATTACTGCTCATTTTACCTTGGTCAGTAAAGTACTTTTTGTAACGCCGTTTGGAAAAACGCTATATGTTCATTATTATAAATCTCAGACCTTGTCCACTCCCTTCAACAATACACAAAAAAGGAACCCTGATTGGATGACTGTATATGGTGCGTATGCGTAATCAAGGAGAAGAAATGGAGATGACATGGAGAATGGAAAGCCTCCACCATGTCAACAGAGTAAGGACTTATAGCACAACAGTAGTAGAGTACAACATATAGCTTGGGGGGTGTGTGTGTGTGTGTGTGTGTGTGTGTGTGTGTGAGGGGCTACGCACTGTGCAATAGCACATGGGTACAAAAACTAAATGGATCGGTTATCGAGTTAACCAAATGTAAAACGTCCATAATGTTTTCACATTCTGTCAGTTCCTTACCATCAGGCCTCTCCTCAAAATGTCTCTGAATGAGACGGGTGGAAGTGGAATATACTTATCAAGGGAGAAAGGAAGAATTATTGAGGCTAATATGGAACAAATGTGGAGCGGTGGTTGACTCAAAAAGGCGTGCATAATGAGCCATACTCAGAGACTCAGAGACAGCGGGGGGGCAGGGTAAGCCACTAGCAAGCACAGAGCCACGCTCAAGCGCACTCTGGCATCCCAGGCTCCGGGCATCATTGCAAACCCCCCGAGGAGAGGGAGAGACACACATCTCTCTGACTGAAGAGTGACAGAGAGCGGAACAACCCAATGTAGTAGTGCGTGAAAAGGAAAAACGGCAAGCCTGCCCATCAACGGTCCCCCAAAACAAACAATCTTATTATTAACTTGACTCCACTTTCCACACGTTCTGAAGCGTGCATCAGTGACGGATTCCACCCTGCCCATCTGCCCACGCAATGTGTACGTGTTGAGAATAAGTACATTATGTAGGCCTATGCATATGAATGTTGAGTAAGTGAGTTAATGATAATGTTTGTATCCATGGAAAATGTGTAATGTGTGAGTGTGACGGTGTCCAATGCACCAGTCCCCAAAGGACTCCAACTACACATTAGCAACCCGACCCAGTTCGGCTCCATGTTGTGAGAAGGACTGTGGTTTGGACAGCGGCCGGCGCGAAAGGCCAGAGCAATGATCCTCTTAGACCTGTTACATCATCAAAAAGGGCTGGATGTTATAATCCTCTAAATCAAGAGATTGGAAAAGGCATCAGGATGACGGCGAACCTCAGCACTTAGTGGGCTAAGCAGGGCTATCCATGGAGATGATAATAACTAGTTTCTTAAATTAGACAGAAGCTATATATGGTCATGATGAGGCCAAGTTTAGCACCCAGCTTACCTGGTAGGTTACATGGTGTTATGGGTTTGGTGGAACGATATTGGTTGTGCTTACTTAAGCCTGCTTTTAAGCCTAATTTATACTTTGTTGCTTACCTAAAATGTGTTATTTTGGTAAGCAACACTGTTGTGTGACAACGTATAAATTAGGCTTTAGCTGAAGAAGACATTATGCATTAGTATGTGCACTGTATACGTTACAGCACCCATATAATCAATTCCTTCATGATGTCACTTTTTTCTATATTCCTACATTTTTAAGTTGACAGTGGCTGCCATGTGCAATGCTGCTAGAATTATGTTGTTCATGTCACACGCACACACCACTTCTCACAGGCGAAGTTTGCACCCCCATTAAGGTTGAATTAGTTCCGATCCCTTGACCACAACATTTTTTCCATTGTGGAATCTGGGACAGATGGGAGAGGGAGGACAGCAAGCCAGCGGCTGCTCTTATCAAAGGCCTTCGTCTACTTGTCCTACAGCTACGGAGCTGAAACCATGCAGTGTACAGCTCAACAGCGTGTGTCTGACAGGGATATTTTAGCACTATCGGGAAATGGGACAGGTACTGCAGAGTTAGACAGATAAATCACATAAGCTCCATATACTTCTGCTGTAAGACAATACCACAAATAGCCCATCTAAAATCTCACAATGAGCTTACAGATCGTCCATAAAATAAATAAAAATTTGCTGGGACAAGCTAATTGATAGCGAAGTTTATTATTGCTCACATTGCGCAATGAAATAAAATGCATGGGCATTGCTAACTTAAGTTAAAATACTGAAATACATCTCGAACCTAAATAAAATAACTCAAATAAGACTACGTAGCCTGCTGCTACACATCAGTCCATGTTCAATTTCATTAGATGATGAAGTGAGGAAATTTTAAAATCAGCTATTTTTCCTTTTGAAAAGGGGAAATAAGCAACAATTTCTTCACCAAAAATCCATTATTCTGGTGTAAAGGAGCAACTTGGACACTCAGGCATGAAGGAAGCATGAGTTCAAGTCCGTTGCTCTCCCCATGTCCCCCTATATATGGGGACTAGGTTGGCGGAGGGTGTGTAGAGCCCAGGATCACATTAGATAATTGACACGGGTGAAAAATGGGTTACAAAATCGTGGGATACAAATTATATAAAAAAATAAAATAAAAAAATCCATTATTCTTATTCAAATCAATTACTTTTTATAATCGCTTAAAGTGATTAGTCAGAGTGACCGTCCGCTGCACGACTACCTCCTGTCATGGACTGAGCTGAGGAAGAGTGCATCACAGAAGCCATCAAACTTCCACCCGTGTATGATGCTTTTGAACCTGCTCCAGTTAATTGGCTTTAGCCTGGGTTAGTGAGGTATGCCATTAGCAAAGTGGCATACCATATTCGGGGGAAGGTCTCAAATACTCAGTGTAGACCCTCTTTTCGTTTGTAGGAAAAATGTAGTTCTTGTTTATCTTTTTGACCAGTGCAGAGACCCGTTTGCTCCATTGCAGGTCTTTTTTGCACCAGTAGACCCCAAGATTTTGACAGTTTAAACTATATTGTTGTTGAATAATCCCTCCACTTGACTTTCACATCGAGTAGAAACTGCCATAGAATTTGTGGCAAAAAGTGTGTTGATAATAAGTTTAGTGACCGAAATTATTTAACTAACTGAGTCAGTGTGTGCACGTTCTGTATCACTCCAAAATGACTCAATAATCATCAAATCACAACACAAGGACGTGAATAAAAGGTCAAGGTCAAAAGGGTAAATTATTAAAATATTGTACATAACTTCTAAACTATTCATTGTGGAAGGATGAAAGCTCATTTAAAGCCATTTCAGTTCCCCACATTAAGTTTACTAGATGACATAAGTTTGGCATTTCATGTCTCAACTATACCCACGCTCCAGCATTGCTGCTCCTCAAGGTTTTGCTGCAACACATTTGTGCGTTGCAGTTTTTGTTATGCAGTTTTATTATGATATGAAATTGAGGGCTGGCCAATCAATTGAGTCATAATTAAGATGTGCGTTTTACTGTGTTTTCCTGAATACCGTCTTTTCACAGCACTTGGCTAAAGCCTTTTTCTCACTTGGCCAGAATTCCCTCAATTTTAAGCCCAATTGCAGCTCAGAGACTAGAGCCAGTCGAAGCTGGTGGTCAGCATTTATTATCCTGGAGCTTTAATGACATGCAACCTAGTGTCCCGAGCCAAAGCTGGAGGGTGCCTAGTATAGAATCCTGGGGGACTCCAATCAACTAAGTATATAAAAGGATGAATTGATTTACAACTGAAATCTGCAGCTGCTGTGAAAGCTGCTCGTTAAGTATGAAAATACCTCCATCAGCAACAACTTAAGCAGTTGCCTGGCCAAGAAAAAAAAAGAGATCATTGATATCAAGTGACTACCTGGTAAAATAAAAACATTATAACAAGAGCTAAATGTTAGTTAATCCCTACCCCATTCTCATTGTGCTTCTCTCCAGTGTTTCCACTTCTACGGTTGGTTTGTTCTTGAGACTGCTGGCTCCCTGCAAAAAGACACAGTCAGGCAATCAGACAGGTAGGTCTCTCTCAGACAAACTTGTGCATATGCAGAGGCAACTAGTATTGTCAGAGGAAATGTTCAATTCACCTACACGTCACACGATGATGTGTGACAGGAATGTAATTAAAGAGGCAGCCACTGCCGACTACAGCGGGTACTCATCTTAAACTTTTTTAGAAAGACTTGATGGAATGACTAAATTATTTCAAACGCTGCAGGAAAAGAACATTGTTGGATTTTTTTTTCAATTGATTTTAGATACGTCAGCCCATGTCTCATTTCTTTGACATGGACCGTCAGGCCTCGCCTGCAGCTTCTCTGGCAGCAGTGCCTGACAACTTGACAACTTGCTTACCTATACCTAAATAATTTAAATTACATCTTACGGCTGGGCTACACCGGGCAATTTTGGGCGTGTTTGTGCGCGCAGTGCGTATGCGTTTACTGCACGCGTAGTCGCGTACAGTGTGTTTGGATAGGACCAATATATGTCAATGATACCAGCTACACCAGACGCACGGATACCGCGGGCCACGGATACGCGTGCTCTAAAAATAGGATCGGTTCTATTTTTTTACGTGCGTATGCCCCCATGCGCACGTATCTATATATCTTCCCGGAAGGTCCCGCACAAATCTGCCGCGCGCCACAGATCTGATTTCGCACGCGTACTTACGTCAAACGCACACATGCCCGGTGTAGCTTGGCCGTTAGACTAACTAACTAACTAACTATATAATTACAAAGGGCACAAAACACAGGGAATTGTGTTTGACTAATCACCTTGATCACTGCTCTCCGTGGGCGAATCTTCATGCCGGAGGAAGAACTTCACCTCTTGTTTCCGAGGGCCCCATTTTTGCAAATGCTCATACATCATATGCTCAAAGGGGATAGCTCGCTCTGTGGGGAGAGCAAAAATGCAAGGGAAATGTGGTTACAGCCATTTCAATTTTGGATCCCCCCCCCCACACACACGCACACACACACACAATGCACTTGTGCATTTTCAGCAAAACTACAGTATGAGGTACACGATCAAGAAGTGTAGACTTTGCTAATCTGCAGCTGAATATCACGTCACCACTCAAACCCCCAACACTTTGGCTTTGTACTTGTGTCAAACCTTTTCAGTGAATATAGCGAATACAAAAGTGTCAAAGCGTTGTGCTCGGGATGCTAGGGTAAGTGGTTAAACCCTCATAATAGCTTATCTACAAGCTCAATGTGTCCCAAACTATTTTTGCCTATTTTTGATAAATGACATTATAGGTTTCATGTGGTTAAGATGGTTAAGAGTGAGGTCTGCAAAGTATATATTCAGTGACCGCTAAGCTAACCTGTATTATGTTTTTCTCCTCAAGTTAGTTCTTTGCTTGCTTCTCAGGCCTTGAGTTTGACATATTATTTCAAACTCAAGGCCTCCTTCACCTTGTCAACAGCCTGCAGACTGATTTTGGTGACGAGGATTTAATTCAGACTGCTGGCTCGGCACGGTCCAAAGCCAACTCCATTTTAGTTCCCCCCCGTGTTATGTTGTACTGGGCGGTATGTAACATGAATTGGATTTAAAAAAAATGCTTGCACAGGCCAATGTTGGAGGAACTCTGTGAATGTTGTATTGATGACTGAAAACAGAAACTAGAAATGTGTGCTCAGTGAGTGCAGATCTCATTTTCCACCAGCAGTTGCCTTTAAAGCAAGGTTATACATGAACTGTGTTCTTAATTCAGTGCTTAATATGAACTTGTATTTGTTGTTGGAATGGATAGCATTCAAAAACACATATTTTGTGTGTCTACTAAAGTTGAATGATTCCCATATTCTGCACACTAGTGATATATTATTTGTGCACTATGGAGTATGGATCCTTCATATCTAGGCCAATACAACCTCACTCCATATTAAGATGGTGTCACATTCCATAAAGATCAGGTCTACAAGCTATCATTGTGTTGCAATGCAACGCATCCTTTTTGGCAAGCAACAGCGTTGCGTGATGCAGTATACATTAAGCCTAACGTTGAAGCAAACACAGACAATTAATAGGAAAATGCAAGGAAACTTCTGTGAAATTAGGAAGATCCAACTTGATACAAATATAGCCTCAGTGTTCCTCATCAAATGTTTACTTTTACTTCTGCCTGGATCCAGTGTAAAGTTCTGTAAACGGTATATTAGTTACCAGCAGAAAACGTGCCTGGCATTAGTGCTCTGTCGATAACTGTGTTCAGGTTCTGGTGGCAAGCACTGTCTGGCCGGGTTATTGTGTGGGTGAAATAGGCTTTCTCCGTCCCGATATAGCTCTCGCTCCCTTCCTCTAGTCTAGAGCTCATGGTCAGATCCCTTCGCCAGGCCGACCGCCACAGCTTTAACTCTATATGCCCCATGTTTAAGGTCAAGTTTAGTCGCGTCCGTGCCACCATAGCCAGAAGCCCTTATTTTGAAGAGCCACCAGCTGATTTGGTGAACCAGAAATAACAATCAATCTGTGACTTTTAATAAAAGTCGTCCAATGTCGCCATGGGCAGAAAATTAGTTCACTTTATATAGTATCTTGTTGGTTTGTGTGTTAAAAGTTAAGTTAGTTAAGTTAAGTTAAGTTACTGCCAGAGTTGATGTTGAAGTTATACTGTATGATACTCAAAGGAACAACAATTTACTCAAATCAAATGTTTATCCATGTTAACTTAAGTTTTGTTTTCTGTAAAGTAATTGGTGCTGAATCTGCCTTGAGAGACATGGAGGTTTGTGGCAAGCGAGCAGACAGTCGCATTGTTGTCATGTACCAGCCAAGCAAGATTGCATAACTCTAGATAATAAAGCCTTTGGCTGGATTGTTGTTTCGCACCAGTACAGGGGAGTGGCCCCCAAAGCAAAAACGCTGATGGCAGGCGTATGTTGGATGGGACGCTGGTGATGGGAGTATCCCTTTGGACAGTGTGGACTGTGTTGTGACATTCTGGTGTTGTGTGACACAGTGCTGTAGCTCACAAAGGCACGCCAACCTTTTGTGACCTGCCACAAACCTGCGCTGCAAGCTATTCCTACATACGCGTTATCAATACCAAATGCATCTCAATCTTTATAGACATTAAATATGTTCCATTTCTTGTTTTTGCAAACAATGTATTAAAAAGCAATCTACGGGCCTGGGCCATGGCTCAGCGGTCCAGGCACCGTGGCTGGTAATCCAGTCTGGCAGTGTGCCGCGGGTTCGACTCCCGATGGCCTTTACTGCATGTCTTCCACCCCCCCCCCATCTCTCTCCCCATTTCCTGTCAGCCTACTGTCTGTCCCTCCATAAAGAAATATGAAAGCAATCTACGTACTTTGTGTTCAACACAAAACACGCGCTTCCACCCGTGACTTACCATTCCCCCGCCATACTTCGGCCAGATGGCAACCGTTCTCCCCCGGCTCTTTACAAAACTCCACTACATCACGGCACGTCGTCTCTGGGGTAATGGGCACCTCGGTCACAGCTTGCTCCCCATCGCTGAGGTACACCGTCAATATCATCTGGAACAGAGGTTCAGGCAATGAGAGGTACACCGTCAATATCATCTGGAACAAGAGGTTCAGGCCATGAGAGGTACACCGTTAATATCATCTGGAACAGAGGTTCAGGCAATGAGAGGTACACCGTTAATATCATCTGGAACAGAGGTTCAGGCAATGAGAGGTACACCGTTAATATCATCTGGAACAGAGGTTCAGGCAATGAGAGGTACACCGTTAATATCATCTGGAACAAGAGGTTCAGGCCATGAGAGGTACACCGTCAATATCATCTGGAACAGAGGTTCAAGGCAATGAGAGGTACACCGTCAATATCATCTGGAACAGAGGTTCAAGGCAATGAGAGGTACACCGTCAATATCATCTGGAACAGAGGTTCAGGCAATGAGAATAAGGTTACCTTCAGTTCAGGCCATTCTATCCATTCTGCTACATTATAGATGATAATCATTCTCTCCTGAATTAGTTCAATGGGCTGATTTGACACAGGATTAAACTTAACACATGCTTATACTCTTAAACACTGAGGAAGAAATTATATGTTTGCTTAGATCCAACCTTTAAATTTACCATGACTTATGATACCTACTTATATAACACATTGTGCCATTTGGTGGCTGTGGGGGGCCTTGGATGTCTCCACTAGGCCCAATGGAGACATCCAAGGCCCCCACGGACACCAAATAGCACAATGTATTATAAAAGTAAGTATCATAAGTGATGGTAAATATAAAAGGTTAGATATAAGCAAGCAATCATCTTCCTCAACACTCATGGAAGGTTTCTAATGTTTGACTTCAGCTGCATACTTTGTGCACTCAATTCATGCCAGTATTTGTTTACAGTGATTACTAGGACCTTCTATGGCAGAAAAGAGCTAAAACGTGCCTGTACAAGTCTCTCTGTACAGTATGTACATGTCCAGGCTGCTGTACACTACAGTACATGCAGAGATGGTACCTCGGCTTTGAGTGATAATCCAGTCAAATAATGTCATTGTCCCACATTCATTTTACACTATACTTTACACAGTTTACAGTACACATTTTACTGGCTCACATCCAAAACTAGAGAGTAAATGGCGTAGAGGACGAATTGTATGGATCCATCTTTGGTCAAAGGAACAGCAGGGGATTAAGGGAGAAATAATTAGCCGTTTTCCACAGCAGTGTACCAAATCTGAATTCCATTGCGGTTTTTAAAGGTTGTGACAAAATGAGAATGTGGACCCCACTTTCTGGTTGTGTAAATTAAACACGGTTGAAATTGTATGCCAGTGTCATAAGACATAATAATGAATTGCATTTTTATAGCGCTTTTCCAAGTGCTCAAAGCGCTTTACAATGGTTCATTCATTCATACATTGGGAGGTGAAGCGGCGAACAGTCGACGCCAGCGTCCTCACTTCCCACATTCACACACCAATGGTGGCGAGCTCACACCGACCGACTCATTGGAGGCAATGTAGGGTTCAGTGTCTTGCCCAAGGACACTTCGACATATGGCCAGGAGGAGCCGGGATTCGAACCGCCGACCCAGGGATCATTGGACGACCTGCTCTACCTCCTGAGCCACAAGATCACCCATCTGTCCGTAGCGTATCACCTAAGTAGCCTCCTTAAGATAAAGTGCCAAACTGATGCAAACTGATGCAACTGGCATGATCAATTGTGCTCGCTCAGCAACACTCAGTCAGTGTCAGGGGGCACCACGGGGCAAATTGGAAGGGAGTGGGAAATGCAAAGGCTATGGTTATTATAGAGGGGTCTTTCTTGACATAAAAAGTTAGGAACCGCAGCGCTAACTCAATCAGTGACTAGCCCACCGCCTGGGTTCATCATGAGAACCGAGTGATCCCAGTTGTGATTCCAACTGGGATCATTGAGAAACTTGCATGTGTAGGCTATGCACATTACTCTAGTCTACTTGAAGGCTACGAAAGTCTAATAGAAATCTTTCTATACCCAACATCTATAGGTTTTACTGCTTATTGCAGCACATTTATTTATTGAAAAAGGTTTCCAGCACAGGACAAAATCCTCTACACCAGACTCATAAAATTCACATTTCTAACCCCATCACTTAGATCATTGGCCTCATGCAGTTCATTGGAGCGATGTGTGTTGAAGGAGGGGCGGAAGAATTTACACTGGGAGAGGAAGTACGCCGGAAGTGTGGAAGGCACATTACGTCACGCTGCCATTCAAGTGATTACAGGCCAATCACATCACATCTTTTCCGGGACTTACATGTGCTCTGTGACGCACGCTCATGCTTCAGCAAGGAATCTCTGGAAAGTTTTGCCCTCCCTTGAGCACATATGCTTCAGAGCCGGAAAGGGCGTCTACGTTTATTTGTCTATGGCGAAGAAGACCCTGTGATTTGCCCCTGTGAACCGTAAGTAGTAATCGGCCATTTTTGAGCCAGAGTCGGGACCCCAATCTAGCAATAGAAACGCTAATATGCTAACCGGGAGGCCGCCCGCCGCTATGTTTTATTAACCCATTCTGACCTGAGATCAGATTCTAAAAATGTCTTCTACACCCTGACAGTTTTCTGAAAAAGCTATGTTTCTATGTCAGTGGTTCTTCGATTTTTCAAAAATGAATTTCTATGACGCACCATGGAAGCAAGCGTTGCTTAGCGATGGGGAGCTAAAAGAAGCTAACATACGGTAAATATAATAGTATTAATTCTGGATTCATAGAAATCAACGAAACCCGAGATTTCTCGGGTTCGGCATAGGAGGGTTTAAGTTCTAAACCCAAGAAATCCCGGGTTTGGCATATACTATGGAAACTAGTGATCCACTGCAAACTTAACTCATAAGGCAGAGACAACTGCTCTTAGGTTAGCATTCTCATTCAATTTGATAAAGTTAAGGAAAATTAAAGAAAAAAAAAGGAGGGAGGGGGGCACACACAAAAGCAGTTAATCATCATAGGTTTTACTCATGCAATGAAGTCTCTTTATTTCATTCTTTCCTGCCATGGCTAATGTTTGTATAATGTCCTTAAAGCTGCCAAAATGATTGTCTCTAGACTCTAGAAAATGATCTGATCAATCAATCGGGGCATAACCAGCCAGTTCCAACAGCCTTACTCAGAGCTGAGCTCAGTCACACTTGCAGTCAACGCCACAGAACCTAAAACGCACAGAACACAAATGGACACATGAAATAAACACAGGACATACTGTATGCTGCACCCTTACACAGACTTGCAGAGAATGCCAACCGTAATGACGGAAACGCCAGAAAGCCAGCGACCGACAGTGGACTTGTGAAGAATACTAACCGCCCTGACAAAGTTGCGTCTCTGTGTGTTCTTAGCTCCTTTTACAGCCATCCGTTTCTTTCTGTGCTCCTTATTCGGTAGCCGGTGATGCTCCTTTGCCCAGATGGGGTGCTCCTTGGACAGGCTAACCAGGCCACGCAAAACTATAGCCACAAACCTCTTCATAATGGCACCCCTGCTTTAACGGACGCAAGACTTAATAAATACGCCATCCTACAGCGGAGGTACTGTAAACACCAACAGCGGTGCACGCATCAGAGCAGCGCTGCAGAGGAATCTTAGAGGCAAAACAGTCGCTGTGTGTATCCAGGGGAGGGAGGGAAGACAGAGAGAGGAGAGACAAGTGAGCGAGGCAGAGAGGAGATTGGGAGAGGGAGAAAGTGCAAGAGAGAGAGATGTATGGAGAAAGGGAGGGGTGTGCCCACTGTCACCAAGCCCCTCCATTGGACAAGGCTTCCTTGAAGTGTGCTGATGATGGCAGTAATAATGATGGACCGCTGCTAATATAACACTAGTTGGACAACAACAGCTGTGATTGCCAATGAGTCGTGTGATCATCTGTGTAGACCAGTCCAGCGGTCCTCCACTACGGGTCGCGACACAAAGTGGGGTGGCTGGAAGGTGCCGTTGGGGTGTATATATATATACATATTTTACATAAAGAAACAGGGATGGCGTGTGGGGTCGCAACCGACACGAAGAGGATGTTGCAGGCGGCCACTTGACCCCTTGATTCACCCAACCCCAACCAACACAGGGGGGGACCAGCAACACACTACACAAGCCTTGAACTGATTTTGCTGCTCATAACCTGATATATATTAGCAGTAATTATGTTCGGGTGGCTCTTAAAGGAGCCGTTTTGGGTGTTACTACTCTTTTGGGTCTTTTGCAGCAGTGCTAAATATCATTCATTCATTTCATTGATAAGATAGGCCAACAAATCAGCAAAGGAATCGCTGCTTTAATTTCATTTTTCTAATAGATATTCATATATAAGGCCAACAATGAGCGCTTTTATTTTAAGATAGTATTTATCCCCACTTTGATATTGCACTATAAATAAAGTGTGGGGTTGCAAAAAAAACAAAAAAGAAACATCAAATGTGGTCGTGTGAGAGAATCCAACCCAACCATGCGCTCTTAGGTTATAAACCTTCACAGATTTACAACTACAGCTTGCTATAATATGAAAGCAGTTTATGTCTACTAAAGCAGCAACCAAACTTTTTCATTTCAAGGACCCCCAAATTGACACCAATTAGCCCGCGGACCCCCATTTGAAAAATATATGCCAAAGACCCCCTTAAAGAAGAATGTTATGGCTCTAGCAGTGTTTCTCAACCTGTTTAATTTCAAGGACCCCTCAGTTTGACATGCATTAGTCTACAGACCCCCATTTAATGTGTACAAATGGAACCATTATTTTGTTCCATTTGTACACTCTCAGAGTTACAGAACCATTTGTTCCATTTGTACACTCTCAGAGTTACAGGCCCATAAGGGTCCAGTTGGTTCCAAACTAGCATTTAGCTGGGGACCACCTGGAACTCCCTCAAGGACCCCTGGGGGTCCCCGGACCACACTTTGGGAACCACTGTACTAAAGCTCTTGCTGCATTACGATATTCAGGTGACACATTCCAGAACATTCACGTACTTGTGTGGGGTTGTTTCAGGATGTGGAAAACATGCTTCAAACACGCTTCATTACCATTCCATAGGGCGATGTATCTGGCAACATTGTTAGAATCCAGTGAGCATGAAGTGCAGGGAGACATTTTTGTCATTGAACTTGGTTATTATTGTCTCCACCAGGCCGAAGGCATGGGGAGAGAGTATGTTTTGCACTCCGTCCGTCCGTCCGTGTGAGTGTGTGTGTGTCTGTCCATCCGTCCGTGTGTCCGTCCGTCTGTGGAAAGCTAATCTCCGGCACCATTGGCTTGATCACAGCCATACTCTGCACACACACTCCCTGAATGCCACAGCTGAACCTCTGCCCCAAGGTTTTCACATTGGCCTCTTATAGCGCCACCATTTGGACAGTACACCTACAGATTTTGTCCAAACATCTCAGTCACACAAACACACTCTCTCTAGAGCCATTCAACGAAACGGGTCTTTCAGATTTTTCAGACTCCATCCTGATTGGCTAAGATTGGCTACCAAAGTTCGCAGGAGTGCATGGTTTCAAACAAAATGCTGCAAATCATGAACACATCGTGTAATTTCCGTGAAATTGTGCACGCACATTCCCACTAGGCAGAGGAAGAAATGCCACTGGAACATTTTCAACATTCTCAGCCTCATGGTGGCGCCATGACTGGCCAATTAGTGTTTTTACCTCTAACTGCACGGATCTGTGTAAAACTTTGTATGCACACTCCCTAGAGACCAAGGGAAAACCTTTGCCTGGAAATGTTCACATCTGCTCTTTATAGCGCCACCAGGAGACAGACATATGTAAAACACATTTTCTAATATTACTCCTGGAAACTGTGCATGCATATTCCCACTAGGCTGAGGAAGAAATGCCACTTGACAGTTTTCAAATCAGCGTCATGGTGGCACTACAACAGGCCAAGTCTCACACACACACACACACACACACACACACAACACACACTTTATATTACTCCTAAACATTTTGCCAAACATCACACACTCCTATCCTCCTGGTGGAGACCTTCTAGTTGATGTTTGGTTTGTTTACTTCCTGGCAGTGAATCCAGAGTCAGACGTCACTTCACTTCTCACCACTTTAGTCACATATCCCTGCATTCCCATACAGATCTTTTCCCCGAGAGGCTTACTCTAAATGTAACTCTCATAATGAAATCATTATTCATTAGTACAATCTCAGAATAAATTCAATCCCCAGGCTTATACTCAAATCATGATTAAGTGTTGGACACGGTACCAAGGCTATTATTAGCTGGGATTCCTCCCTCTATAAAAGGTTTTGAGTGCGTAAACGTTGTAGGGTTCCATTTTTACAAATTCGCAGAAGAATTCACAGAAAATTGGAATTGCACAGAATTGTGAGTTTTTTGTGGTGTGTCTATTAGGGCAGAGGTTCCCAACCACCGGTACGCAGACCGGTGCCGGTCCGCAGGCCACTGGTACGTGAGAAGGGAATCTCAAGTTTTCCCGTCGTATAAAGATCCATTTGAAAACACGACTGAGAAAAGGACAAACACCAGCGTATTGGCCGCTGCGCGTAGAGCACGACCCTCAATCACCCATTGGAATGCAAATGCAGCCTTTCAGGCTACCTTTGTTTCTACTCGTCTCTTTGAAAATCTTTAGTGCTTACTGTGCTTCTGATTGTGTGGGGAGGAGGGGGGACACGCATCTTCCCTACCCAAAATCTAATTCCTGGAAACTGTTCCCCCGACCTTCACAAGGATTTTCCAAACAGTGGTGAAAAGTTGACTGTCCAATACTTGGTATCTTTACTGTTCAGCCTATTTTGTTACGATCGCGTTAATGAAACAAAACGCTAAATGGTGACGGTACAGTTTATGCCAGGAACGGCTGTCCCTGGCAAAAATGTCACTATTATAAAGGTTGGACTTGTTACCGCTGCCAGGATACTGTTGCGTCTTTGGAAAGTCCCCAGAACACCTGTGCTTAAATAATGGAATGAAGAAATGATCAAAATAACATCATATGAATATATGTTGGGCAGGGTAAATGCAGAAAGCAAAATGAAAGAGACATGGGATGAATTCTGGATGTATATGAACCTTAAATGAACATTTTAACTGTTTCTTGGACTGGCTATTTGTACGATTTATAATGTTGATGCTGCTTTACCTAGATCTTGTACAATTTTTTTAAACAAATTTTGAATTATAAAGAAAAGTGGTGATCAAATTAAAAGTTTCTCCAGTTTCGTCCAGACAATGATGTGCATATATAGGGCTGAGTGAGACTAAAGTAAGAATACTGAAACCAAATCATGTAGCAGTAACCTAAACTAACTTTAACTAAGCCCTTGGTCGGACTAATGCTCCGTCGGAATTACGTTCGGATCCCACGGTTAGACTATTGTAATCAGAGTTTGATTAGACATTTAATCAATTTCCATTAATCTGACCTTAAAACAGACCAAGTTAAAACAGCTGAAACAGATAAAGAAGAGTGAACTTAAGCCTGGCTGTCATGACAGGCAGTGTTCCTAAAAAGAGATCCAAGGTCTGTGGCCTAGATCTCAAGTTCATGAAGCAAATTATTGCAGGGCAAATTAATAAATACACTAGAGTTTTTAGGGTCATAGTGACCTATTTTTGATAAATGACGTGCAGCCTTCCCAAGATGTAACCACATACCAAGTCCTATATTATGGTATGGGACGAAATATATAATAATATAAGTGCTAGTTCCACAAGAGGTCCTGTGGGGGCAGGATAAAAGCTAATAAACCTAACTGCAAGTGCTGATTAGGAGGGCTACGAAGTGCCATCTTAACTCACTCTGCACCAAAATCGCCATGTGACGCCTGTTTTCCAAAGGCCGAGATCGCACCGAGATCGCCTTTTTTAATATCAATTGATTATGGTGATCAACTGTGTCCTGTATGCGCTTCCAGTGTGGTAAAAGAAAGAAGAAAAAAAAAGAAAACGGAAATTCCACTGGCTTGTGTGTTTGTGTAAAATAGACAGTTGAGTAGGCTACTCCTATTAACCTACCAGGTTTATTTATGTACAGTATGTAGGCAGTAGGCTAGTCGCTACTTCACGAAATAAGTTGGTAAAGTTGTAGCGACACACACACACACACACACACACACACAGTGTGGCACTTACTTCACACCTGTGTGAAGTAAGTGGTGCAACTCTGTGTGGGGGTCCCCGGGGGGGAGGTTCCAGACCCACAGGAACACACCCAGGGTGCCGGCCCGATTCCAGCGAGCCGCCCCGCGTCCGAAACGGTTGAGAAATGACAGAGTTACCGTGAGAACAACCATGCTGTTTTCTTGCTCAGACGCACCCAGCCACCCACATAGTCACTTAAGGAAGTGGTTGCACCACTTAAAAATCGTGAAACGGTGGTGCAAATCTTCAGATTAAACGTTTTTAACTCAAATCTTTGCTTCTGGGGGGGGGGGGTCCCTGGAACAACATATTTTCAGATAGACCCACACCGTAGATGCATCTTGTTTTAGCCTACTTTAGCTAAATCCTATGTAATAAGTGCACACTTGAATTTAATTAAATATTTCTATTGAGATTTTAGTACAACAGTACGACTAATTAAACACACCAACATGGCCTGGGCCATGGCTCAGTGGTCCAGGCACCTTGGCTGGTAATCCAGTCTGGCAGTGTGCCGCGGGTTGACTCCCGATCCCAACATTTAAAAACACTAACATGGATTTTTTTTTGAAACACACAAAAAAACGCCAATGGCTTGTTTCCATTGTGGTCCATTTGAACATTCAATACTCAAAGAACTGGACTGTCTGGATACTGACAGAATAATGGATAACTGCCAGCATAATGTCAAAGAATGAAAGGGATGGTTGTCCCGTTTGATTTGAAAGTGAAAAACATAAATGAGATTTACTCCCTTTATTCTTGACAATACAAAATCCTCTCCCAGTGATTGAAAACTGAATAACGTGCATTACATAAAAGCATTAAGCAAAGTAAAATAAATAATGTATGATGATTTAACCAATGAGAAATAGGAGGTTTAAGTAGTATTAAAGCTAGCTAAATCTGACTCTTTCAATGTATTCAGATTAAGAATACTAAAAGTAGAACTTGTTTCTGCTCAAAAGTTACAGGTTTTTGCTTTGTAGCATTTTCCTATCAAAGCATGGCTCTGTTGGCATCTTACACTAGCAGTTCTCCAAAATGGGAGAGCCAAAATACAAGACAATGTTGACTTTTGCAGAGCACATCATGTGGTGCCCTGCTCCACCGGGTGACATTGATGCCACTTGACAATCTAGTCAGCTCTAAAGTTCCCCTTAACAACAGAGTATTAGCCAGCACAGAGACAGTCATACAGACCTAGATCTGCCAGTATCATTGGCTACAGCAATCACGCGAGAGGAAAAAAAAGAACAGGGAGGCTCTCTGCTTGACTAGCTTTCTGAACCCGAGAGCATGGCTGCCTGTGGGACATTAAGACTTAAAACTCAACACATGGCGTTACTAGACTTTTTACTGATACATAGGCACCTTCACTTTTCTGCCCTCACTTTTATCCTCAGCCAATCAAATCATCGCTATGGGGTGATCAAATCAATCAAATCATCTTGTTTGTGTTCACACAAACAGACAAAGCTGGGTATAGGAGGGGGGTAGCGGCCCTGTTTTGGGGGGGTTTTAGGGGCACTAGCCCCTCCTATGTTCAGCCATTAGTTAGATTTTCATCTTACGCAAACTTTACATTTCCACTGACAATGAATGGAGAATTTTACCTTATAGTGTCTGAGCAAATCGACTTAGTGTCCATCTTTGTCCTACACAGATTAAATTCCCATTGAGAATGAATAGACAATTTTATGTCAGTGTCTGAGCAAATAGACATGTTACGACACGTCATAATGATCACTCACTTCACACGGGTGTGAGTTTTTATTTTTTTCAAACATTAAAAGTCCATAGTGTTGACGTCCTTTCTGAAAGACAGAGGTTGGAGGGACGGACCTAGCACCCCCCAAAAACATAGACTTGGCTGGTGTCCTTTTTGGGGGATGCTGTTTGTTAAGCAAACATTAAAACATTAGAAGTCCATAGACTTGGCTGCCAACATGACGTCACGAGTGGTGCTGTTTTTAAAAGTCCATATGATGTCATTTCTGAAAGCCAAACGATGGAGGGGCTAACTCCTGTTCTTGTATATTTCAGTGTGAAAATGACAGAAGAAATGTCATACCTTTCAATCCAACTGAACTTCATTCAGTGCACACTGCATTGGCTCTTTAAGTTTGTTCCTTTTCCTGTCATTTACCAAAGGGCTATGAACCCCGTTTTCCTCCCATAATAAAATAACCCACTACTGGATTCTTACCACAAGACCAAACAATATATTAGGTCACACGCAAACAACACCATGGGCCTGCCATACTTTAATTCATCAGCATTCATTAAAACATAAGAGCATTCTCTGATAAAAATGCAAGCAATGTCTGTAAAAGAACAGTGAGACCATCACCACAGTACAGAACCTACAGTAGCAAAAGTATAGTGGTTCATAAGATCACTTATTGAAATATTAGCCCGCTGCCCAAAAGTGCCCACTGCCCAACCAATCCTCTGAAATTTTTAACTTGACGTTGAGATCATATTATGTTACGTAGCTAAATCCTGAATGTTAACTTACAGCTGAAGCCTCTATTTTGAGGTCAGCAATATTACAAATGTTTATCAGCAGTCAGCACACCTGACTTAACCAGTGCCACTAGCTGGTGCTAATCGACTAAAGATGGGCATATATCCCTCCCTATATAGTGGTTTTCCAAATACAGGACCAGAGGACATATGTATATTGCTGGTTAGATATGGCTGTCATCAAACTTCTTCCCCACTGTCAGGGGAACAGTGATGACATCAGGGGGGCCACACCCACAGCAACGGTTTTGGCTGACAATACCCAGGAATCTCAATGCTGAGTTGACCAGATATTTTGTTTAGTGTCTGCATGTGTCTCAGTGAAAACACTGCGCCACTGATGATTACTTGTTGGCCCAGTGCACTAAAGAATGTAAAAACAGACCCTTGCTTGGCCTGGGCCGGCCGAGCGGTCCAGGCACCTAGGCTGGTACTCCCGAAGCCCGACTACCTTTGCTGCGTGTCTTCCATATGTCTTCCCCCCTCTCTCCCCCTTTCCTGTCAAACTACTGTGAATCTATCAATAAAGGCAAAAAAATATATTGGAAAAAAGAAATCCCCTTAACAACACCTGGGATTTAACTGTTTAGTTATGAAGTTAACTGGACCTATATAAAATGATTAACTTTAAAATTACTGTAGCAATTAAATGATAAGCACATGGAACCGGTCTCAAGAGTTATAAATCACACTAGGACAGTGATTCATGTTAATGATCTAAAGGCCAATGATAGCAGTAGAAATAGGTTGAAGAGTTCATCCGTGCACACCCACACCCACCCATTGGGCATCCACAAAGTGCAAAGGGATCAAAGGTTCAGACAATGAAGCATCTAATTATCTAATCCTCATCTCTACCTCTTCACAGGATGATTTTCTTCATGTTTTCCCTGAGATATTGGAGGGTTGTGCGAACTTGTGCCACACCCAGGGTATTGAAGTTACCACATAAGAATTCTAGGCCTAAACGGAGCAAAAGAACGCTTCAATACCGGATTGATGCTTTTGGAGTATTCAGTCAAGCATATACATATGTCTGATATTGACTAGAACATAATTTAGCCCACTTTTCTTTTTTTTAAAGATATTTAAAAAAAACTCTTTCTGCCTTTTTTGATAGGGGCTGGGGGGAGAGATTGGGGTGGGGGGGGACATGCGGCAAAGGTCATGATCGGGAGTCGAAGCCGTGGCACGCTGTCAGGCTGGCTCAGCAGCGTAGGTGCCCAGATAGTAGAGCTAACCGTCCGGGCCCATTTAGCCCATGTGTATCCTTTGCCAATTGTTTGGATAATATGACCATGATGTATATTGTCATGTGGCCATGGACTTGTCAAAGAGATGCAGTTTGGAGTTAAGAGTTTTACATTACAGCAAAACCCAATTAATCAGACCAGCCAATGTCTGACCACGTTAATAACAAGTTAATGACAGACCACATGATGATTTACAGACATTGAAAGCATAGAAAACAGCCCCAATCTTGATCCAATTAAATCTAATTTGCATTAGTGATGGTTGGATTTTGCAGACATCTGTGTGACTATTATCAAAGATCCAAACCATATATTGAAGTTAAGTTTTATTTGATTACTCTCAACCCAAGTAACCATATTACTATCAGATGCAGAATGCATAACCCAACCGTTACACGACAACAGTAGAAGCTAGTTGTGCCAACAATTATAACCTTACATTGTGAAGGATACTGCAAAGATAATGTAATATACCTGACAATACTTTCAGGTTTGACTCTGCTCCCTACAGCTGACCAGCCTGACCTTATTTCATCAGTTTAAGAAGTTCAATCTGAACTAGTGGCAATATAGCCCAACAGGTATAGAGTAAATGTATTAAAAATGTGCTGCTATAGTTTGTTGTTCATTGTTTGTACATTGTTGGTCATCATAGCCCAGGACAGTCAGTGAGTGTCAGGATCATCGTATTCCCATATTGATGTATAATCTGGAGGCCAGAGGAAATAAATCGAATATTTCACTTTTATAATAAACTTATGTATGGAACTATGTAGTTCCATAGATAAATACAAGGTTTACATGCAACTAAGTAAATTATTAAAGGGATTGCGAGCACTTACCGGCATCATATTGGCTGCTCTGGAGGGTCAAAACAAGAGGAGCATCGGCAAATGAAAGTCGTGGCTTCGCCCACTAATCGTCTCGAGTAGGACCCACCTTGCAAAGCAATGGCTGTGCCAAAATGACAACCAATCGGGCCTCGGTCCAATCTGTAAACCAAAGAAGGCAAAATCCGTTCGACCAGTTTCTTTCATAAAGTTGTTTATGTTACAGTTTACTCTGGCCTGCTCTTCTAAAAGAATGCTCCGGCTATAAACAAGCACTAGCCAGCACAGCTCCGAATTCAAGACTAAAAGCGCATGGAAAGCCTGTGGTGGCGGTGGTGATGAAAAAAGAATACAATAATGTGACTGTACTGTACTCACCGATGTCAAAGGCTATTCATCGTATTAGCTGGATACTTATTGGTTGCGATAATAATACTATGGAACAGAAGTAGCTGTCAGTCAGATAAACTCTCCACCTACGTCGTTAGCTCATAAAGCTAAAGCTAGCTCAGTCCAGAGGCAAAGTAAGGCGTTCTCTCGCTCTCTCGTCGGCTGTTTGGAGGACATCGACCAGCACAGAGGCACAGGTTAAGTAGATGTAGTATAATTCACGCTAAACAAGATGGAAACATTTCCTTCCAAAGCGCGATTTCTCGCATATAGTGTACGGCAAATCCTCGTTAGCTTGCTAGCCAGGCTAGCTGACGAAAATAGCCTGGAAACCAGTTGTTGACGGTCAAAGGGGCGGGGCTAAATCACAAGCAACGAAAGTGTCACGTCGACGCGGAATGTCACTTTATTTCACAGAATGGCAGCAGAGAGAATGGTAAAACATAGGTTAGCATTCCATTTCGGTTTACTTGTTTATTTTTTGGAATGTCAAAAGTCTCAAAAAAAAATTCTCAGATATTTTGATGCTTTGTACAGCTTAATCACTTGGGCAGATTACTACTTAATCAAATGGATCAATCAAAGGACAATGCTATAAGGCCTTAAGGCTATTGTTAACTGTGGTTATTACCGGTAACTATTACTGAAATGTTTACGAGCTTTGGGAAGGAGGCGGCCTAACCGGCCTTCCATTGGACCGTCTTAGGTCACGTGACATGACCCTCAATGTTTACGACTGACGTCATCAGTCTTTAGCATTCATTGCCATGGTAATACAAGGTGCATTTAAAACAGAAGAATTCAGAGGGAGTGTATCGCTCGTCTACTATATTCAATATTAGAGAGAATGGTTTACATCACAGAGGACATGGTCCGACGACGGGCAGAGCACAACAACTGTGAGATCTTTACTCTTGAGGAGATCTCCTTACATCAGCAAGATATCGAGGGAATAGAGTACATCGAGAAATGGTGCAGAGATCTCAGAATTATCTACCTGCAAAACAACCTGATACCTAAGATTGAAAATGTAGGTCGCCTGAAGAAGCTTGAATATTTAAACCTCTCCATGAACAACATTGAAGTGATCGAAAATCTCGAGGGCTGTGAGAGCCTCCAAAAGTTGGATTTGACGTTAAACTTCATAGGACAACTGAGCAGCGTGGACACCCTGAAACACAACATCCATCTCAGGGAGATCTTCCTGGTTGGAAACCCCTGTTCTGACTTTGAGGGCTACAGACAGTACACAGTGGCTGCTCTGCCTCAGCTCAAGTGGTTAGATGGATCAGAGATCAGCCGAACGGAGCGAATCAGGGCCAACTGGGGACTGGAGGAGGCTAGGAGGTGCATCCAACGGCAGGAGCAGGAGTACCTGAACAAGAGAACCAGGGAGAAGGAGGAGGCGCAGAGGAACAGAGCAGCAGAAAGAGGAGAGAGTAAAAGCTCCCAGAGAGAGGACGCCACCTGTGGTCCTCCGGGGAGCCAGGAGGACAAGGAGAACCGTCAGACAGAATATAAAGTCACTGAGGAGGAGCAGAGGGAGAAGGAATTCTGGGAAACCCCTTGCGCCTTCACTCCGGAGTCACGTTTTGAAACATACAAACATCTGGAAAAGAAGAAGAACCCCACGAAACCCACGAAGCCCCAAGCACCTCCAAGGACCCTGATCACTGCTGAAGGACGGGTGTTGAATGTCAATGAACCCAAGCTAGACTTCACGCTGACAGAAGACGAAGACGGGAATACAGTTGTCCTAGACCTGGCTGTGTACAGACACATGGACACTTCCCTGCTGGATGTTGATGTTCAGACCATGTATGTCAGAGTGATTGTCAAAGGAAAGATATTTCAATTGGCTCTTCCCGCTGAAGTGAGACCTGACAGCACTACATGTCGGAGGTCCCAAACCACTGGACACCTGGTCCTCACCATGTCCAGGGCTAAAGGTGAAATCAAGACAAAGACCGTCCCACGACCTCCATCTCAAACCAAACCTGGACAGAATAAAAGCAATGTTAACGGTCGTGAAATGCTGGAGGTAGATCCTAGCAAACACTCTGGTATTGACCTGGCGAATATTGTAGCACGAGACAGTGGCAGCAGCCGGGAGGGACCGCTGGAGATGAGGAGAAACCAGACTTGTGCAGTCTCAGAACACACATCCTTCTCTGAAGGCTTTGTAGATGATCCAGATGTCCCTCCTCTCATATGAACCTCACTTAAACAAGTCATCACTTTAAACTAAGAACTATGATACAGACAAAACATGACAAGTTTTCCATACCCAAAAGTAATAACAGAAGACTGATGATGACTGTTTACTTAGCTACTAGTCGTTTCATTATGCAGGAAAACATTGTGTTTTTGGGACCCCAACCTATTCACCTTTTCAGTGTTCATTTAACTCTGAGAGTGTAGAAATGGAATTAAATGGACCTGGAAGCATCCATTTGGTTCCTTTGTACATTCTCTGAGTGAACGACTGGGTCCATTTGGTTCATAGCTATCAATTCTGAATGTTGAAAATGAGTGCTTTCCGAGTGCTTTAAATAAATGATGCAACTGAAAAAAAATTACAACTTTTTTTTACATTAGAGTGAGTGTCTCATTTGCTCTTAATTTAAGTTATTTGACAAAGAAACGTGGACATTGGACAAGATTTCATATTTCAAGTATTTGTTTGTATTCTTATTCTGTATTCATTTATAGAATAAATACTGTAGTATGAGTGCAAGTGTTTCTCTTTTATAAATTACAAGAATATCCTCTCTTACTATAGTCTGATTCCTTCTGTTGGTGGTAGAACCACTTCACCACCGATCTGTGTGTCAAATGTACTTCTCCCCATGATATCATATGTAAAGCACAACCACCCTGACATATTATCTCTCACTCCTCTTGCTTCATGATTGACCCAGAATACTTCCTGTCCTTCCTAGGTTGTACTTCTGTTCATTGTCTTTTGACTGTAGACATTTAACATCACTGTCCTATCTTCAGATGTGGCAGCATTGACTGATTGTCTCAATTGGTTGCTTTCCTGTTTTAACCTCAGGCATCAAATGCATTGGGCGGCTCAGTTTCCTAACCTGTCAAAGCATCAATGTAGAAAGAGAAAGACAGCTTTGTTTTTCTGTTATGAGTCAATAAAATACAAGTGTCAGTGAAAACATGGGCTAAATTTGACTCAATGTAGCCTAATATTGAAACTTATTGTCAAAGAAAGCTAAGCCTCTATACCGCTTATTAAATGTCATCAATATTAGCAAAGTTCTTGGCTGCGCTTTTATTAGAGTGCTGTACTAGATTGATTGATTGATTGAAGTATTTATTAACAGTTTGCAGAATGGGTACATTTCACATGAAAGCAACTCATTACAAAGACTGTTACTGTGGACGACACACTGATAAGGCATTACGCTTGTTTACAACAGGGTCCACCATTTTCAATTCATCAGAACATTTATAGACGTACAAATATAGCCTACACTTCTATATAAAAAACAGGAAATCATGTAAGGAGGTAAAAATGGAAAAGAAACATAAGTGGGGTAGGGTGGGATTCAGATTTTACAGGGGCCAATGGAGTTTGATATCCCTATCAAGGCCCTGTCTGTGCTGCGCTATACCTCACTGATCATGTCGACAGCACTAGTGTGATAAATCATATCCTGTGCACCCATAGTTTACCATGTGTATTTGTACAGGTGATGGCGTGCTGACCTTGCAAATGACCTTCCATCAGAGTACCATGTGAAAATGACAAAGCCAAGTCTGGATCAACCTTTCTGTCAAAAGAATGTGACTTTAAACCATTTCAACAAGAACCAAATTAAACCAGCTGTTGATCCTGAAAAGTTGCATATTATGTCATAGAAAGAAACTGGAACTGTATTTACATTGATTTATTTTTTACAGGGTGGATTTATATCCCTAATCTTGTCTATAATGGGGTTCTGATATATTAGCCCTGGGAACTCAAACAACTTGACTCGACCATATCTTCCAGATCTTCAAGGAAGTGCCACTCTGCCTTCTGAAAAGACGGTCTAAGACTGAGTCTAATACATACATATATATGTACATATTATCCATGCCGTGTTAAAAAAGATCACACTTGTGTGAAGTGAGGGGTGCCAACTGAGGCTGCCACATGACATCACTGCTTAAAGCAAACATTAAAAGTCCATAGACTTGGCTGCCACATGACGTCATGTCTGAAAGCTATATGTTGGAGGGACTAAATGCAGTTACCAATTGTCACATAAAATATTTAGTTAGTGTCAATACCATCACTGATCAAATAGGTTTCCTGGGTAACTGTTAAATAATAATCACAATAACCATATATGGCTTTGCCAGACAAAGTCATGCTATATATGGTTAATTCATTCCAACCTCACATGTGATTGGCTGAGAAGTGAAATACGTCATGCTTCAGTGGACAAACCGTATATTTAAACTGTTAATGGAGATAGATAGTGGACGGGAGCTAGTTTTACGCTACATACAGATGAGATGGAGTCTGTGCATACTGGGATCACCAAAGAAAGAAGCTATACCTGTCGGAAGTTTTACCTGTCCAAGATACAAGAATTAGAGTTGACAGTGAACGATAAAAGCCAGAATCTCAGACGTCTACAGGCGCAGAGGAATGAGCTCAATGCTAAAGTGCGTCTCCTCCGTGAGGAGCTTCAGTTACTTCAGGAACAAGGATCCTATGTGGGGGAAGTGGTTAGGGCTATGGACAAAAAGAAAGTACTGGTAAAGGTGCATCAAGAAGGAAAGTTTGTTGTGGATGTGGACAAAAACATTGATATCAATGATGTGACTCCCAATTGCCGTGTGGCTCTGCGCAACGATAGCTATACACTGCATAAGATACTTCCCAATAAGGTGGACCCTCTGGTGTCCCTTATGATGGTGGAGAAGGTGCCGGACTCCACTTACGAAATGATTGGTGGCCTGGACAAGCAGATCAAGGAGATCAAGGAAGTGATTGAGTTGCCTGTCAAGCACCCAGAGCTTTTTGAAGCCCTGGGCATTGCACAGCCAAAGGGTGTGCTGTTGTACGGCCCTCCAGGCACAGGAAAGACCCTCCTGGCCAGAGCTGTGGCCCACCACACCGATTGCACGTTCATCAGGGTTTCTGGCTCCGAGTTGGTCCAGAAGTTTATCGGAGAGGGTGCCCGTATGGTGCGAGAGCTGTTTGTCATGGCCAGGGAGCACGCTCCTTCAATCATCTTCATGGACGAGATTGACTCCATCGGCTCATCACGCCTGGAGGGTGGCTCTGGGGACAGCGAGGTGCAGAGGACAATGTTAGAGCTGCTCAATCAACTGGATGGCTTTGAGGCCACCAAAAACATCAAGGTCATCATGGCCACCAACCGTATCGACATCCTGGATTCGGCACTGCTCAGGCCAGGCCGAATTGACAGGAAGATCGAGTTTCCCCCTCCCAATGAGGAGGCCCGTTTGGACATCCTGAGGATCCACTCTAGGAAGATGAATCTGACACGTGGCATCAATTTGAGGAAGATTGCTGAACTCATGCCTGGAGCCTCTGGAGCCGAGGTCAAGGGTGTGTGCACTGAGTCAGGGATGTATGCTCTGAGAGAGAGGAGAGTGCACGTTACCCAAGAGGACTTTGAGATGGCTGTGGCAAAGGTGATGCTGAAAGATAGCGAGAAGAACATGTCCATCAAGAAGCTGTTGAAGTAGAATACACTGCAGATTCTCCCCATGCAAACACATGTATGTTTTATGTAGACGACCCTGGGCATCTGCTGCACCCAGTGCAGAATTCTCCCCATGCATTGCAAACACATGTAAGGCTATTTTTTCTTCTTTTTGTTTACAGTTTGTAATTGTTACCAAAAAGTAATTTTAAAATAAATGGTGTCTCCAACCAAAAATAAATAAATAAATAGAGCATAGAAGTCTTTTCTGCACAAATACTGCTGATCAGTTACTTCTTTGAATCAGTGCTACATTTTTTTCCACCGTGTTGATTTTTTGAAATAATTTTATAATGGAAGAGAATGGATGTTGGTTCGGCTTGAAACTTTGCCCATATATGGGGTCATACATTAGAGATGTCATAGATGACTGACTGCGTAGTCCAGACAGGTCTGGATCCATATTTGGAGCCACACCATTAGGCTCTGACTTTTTTTTTGTTGCAATTATTTAATCCCTGGCTTGTCACAACTGACCCCCTACTGTTTAGCTCGGTAGGGAGTGTGTAGACAAGCAGTGCAACTCCTCCAATATGCAACATGTTGCCAGTCCACTTTTCACTTGACAGTTAGATGAGCCTGACCGGGAGGACTTAAGCATGCTATCCCCCCTGGTTCTGCACCACACTGAACGGGCACCCTAACCAACCTGTTGGGAGTCACTCGTGCAGAGATTGCCACGCCACCCAGTTTTCATTGCTCGATATAAAGGTAATGCTACAAATAGAAACATAAAACAAATGATGGCTTCTAAGTTCTAACCCTTGAATGCAGCCAATTGTGAACCCCTGGCCTCTGGTGTTCGGCAGGATCTTTGCCCCTGCATAAGCCAGTTATGCCAATTTTGTGTTTTATCTTATTTGACCATCCTTTTGTACTTTATCCTATTTTATCTTGTTTTAATATACTTTTTAAGTAGTAGGCAAATACATCTCTTGGTATCAAGACATGTTTATTCCCAGCCTTGATGACAGCTTTGACAGCATTCTTTGCTGTCCTACCCTTAGCCTCTCTCCTCCAAGCTTAAGATCTGACGCATTCAACATTAACACATTCAACACTCAACACTGCTGGTCAGAATTACAACCTAGTGACAAGAGAGCCAGATGAACAAACACAATAGAAGGAAAGAAATCTCATCGTTAAATACAGTTGGATGATCCTACTCCATAGCCTACATGACCTGATCCGAATCTGGGGTAAAGTACGGAGTCATATGTCAGATACGTCATAATGACTGATTACATTGCTGCTCAAATATGGATTTGCACCGAGATATGCGTTTCATGCCTACTGTTGTACAGTGCTTGAATTTCCCTAAGATTAAGAGAAGGTATATCCATTTAACTAGGGTGAGCATAAATCAGCGGTGCCCGTTGTGCACTGGCCTACTTGGAACGATGCAAGTTGGAAATGAATGCCCCACCCAGATATTATTCGTTGGAGCCTCTACAGCGGTGTCCTTTGGGCACTGGCCTACTTGTAACGATGCAAGTTGGAAATGCATGCCCCACCCAGATATTATGTCTGTCTCCCTTTTATGCCCATATATGGAGTTCTTTGTAATGCCGAACTATGGAGCATATGCAGCCAGCTTGTGGAGTTGTGTCAGGCATGCCCAAATACGGAGTGTTGTGAGGTCAGAACAGGCCAGCTCCATATATGGAAGCTGGGCAGGATCACACACACACACACACACACACACACACACGGTGCATTTATAGATTATAGATAAGCAATCTGTTAATAGAATACTGTACCTGTATATAACAGGTATAGGGAGTAGGGGAGTTCCAGGTACAACTATAGAATAATATTTAGTTCCTCTGGGCCAATACCACTGTTTTAGAGCATAGAAATTATCAGGAAAGAGGTGATGTCAGTTCCAAATGACTAAAACGTGAGAAAACAATACCATACTATACCAAAACAAGACAAGTTGATTTGTATAGCACATTTAATACAGAGGCAATTAAAAATGCTTTATATCACATAGATAACAAAAATCACACCTGTGTGAACTGGCACTCTTATCATACATCATCTCATTCCAGCCAATCACAATTTGTGTCCTCACCTTCAATACTGTTTACACACTCAAAACTGGCCATTCATTGTCAATGGCATTCAAAGTTTGTGTTAACAGTAACACTCAAAGCTGACCATTCATTGTCATTGGCATTCAATGTTTGTGTTCCCTCAAAGCTCGGCATAGGAGGGGCTAGCAAAAAGAAAAGATTAAGATCAGAAAAAAGCATTACAAAGCTAAAGGAATAATAGGAAAAAAGAAAATAAAGGCATGGGTGGACATAAATGTGGTTTGGGACGGAATATAGTGACTGCTACTGAAATAGCATTTTTTGCTAGTGTTTTGTCCTCAGTCTGTGATGGCCACAGTTTGTTGCATTTTGTGGCAGCCGTGTTTGCTCAACATGGCTGTTGTAAATATAATAAAATAAAATACAACTAAGTTGGCTAAACTCTTCTTCATTCTATAGATTAGAAGGATCTAGGAACACAGAACCCAAAACATACAGTAGACAAATAACTTCAGAGAAGCTTCTTCCTCACCAAAACTCAAACATTGTTGTGCAGAGGAAAGAGGACATTTTGTCAATAAACAGTGTTCCTCTCGGGTCACACCTCTTCCTACATCATAAGACACTAGATCAATATTCACATATCCGTTGTGAACCCAAGGTGGAGAGACTGATTTAATGGGAGTGGAAAGTGTAGGAGGTTTGTGTCCATGGAGACTTTGCAGAAGGTCAGTTTCACCAGGACAGCACAAAAGTAAGAACAATTTGTTCTTTGTGTGCAGTATAGTCCAGCTGCAGACAAGTAAAAGATAATAAAGAAATAACATGAAACCATGTCAGATCTGTCAATCGCACAATAACAGCTGACTACACACAAATAGGAAGTGGGGCATCATTACGGTATTTTATCTCAGAAAAGAACCGGAAGTGAAGCATTGGTATGAGTTCCCCCCAAACAAATTGTACATACATCCATTTTAGAGCTAGTTAAGTTACAAGATGAAACAAAACATGTGAATCATCCAGATAAGAACGATGGCTCCAATGTGTACCTTGGACTTCATATGGCCAGCGTCTATGTCTGACATATCTATGATGTATGAATCTACATTTATGTATGTATGACTCTATGACTGCCATTATATAATTAAATAGGTTATAAGTATAATATTAAGTATAATCTGTGGAAAGAAAACTGATCAGTCCAGTGGTTTGCAAGATTAGCCACAGTGGACACATAGTCAGACAAGACCCTCGTCTAGACAGCTACTCCTGCAGAGCCACGCAAACAGCTTGCTCCTACACATTTTGTGCACAGCAAATATGGTGGAACAACAAGTTGTTGTGCAGACTTTTTAACCATTGGTATATTTTGAGGACATGTTAAATTACTACCCTGTTCAGAAAATGGGCCATTAAAAAACAAGCACAGCAGAATAGAAAAAAACAGGAAATGGCAGGAATTAGAATTACATCTATTCACTTACAGAAAAGCAAAAATGAAAGAACTTTGAAAACACAATAGAAAGATGGGAGAGGGGTTGATTTCTCAATTTCAAATGAAGATGGGCTTGATTTACTGTATGTAAATTCCAATTGATAAATTTGATATGTGCCAACTCTCGTATATTCCCTCATAATATTCCATATTACTTTTAGGATATATTAGGCAAGACAACCTTGAACCTTATTCATATTTTAATATGTGTGCCAATAGGAAAGTCTTCACAAGGTGTTGGTTACTTCCTGAGGACCCCACTATTCAGGAGTGGATATACTCCGTCTAGAAAAGTACATCTACATTATGCAATGGATTACTTTCTCTGTCCCACTTCAAAAAATATATTTGTAGCCTACAATTCTGGACTAATTGGGTCAATTAGTAAAGCCTAATTAGCCTAACTAAATGCACCATTTACCATCATGGTCAAATAAAACTACATTCATTCCATTTTCTTTGTACACATTGAATGTACCAATTGTATTTTTACTAGGGCTTTACAGGACAAAAACATACAGTCATACATACACAGATATTTAATGACTGTGTATATGTGTCAAACATTTTATGAACACCCCATCAACATCAAATATTTAGGGGCAGAAATGCAAACAAATAACAATACAAATATAAAATCTGTGGACAATTTGAAGAAATGCATGCCAATTGAAAGCTAATAGTATATGAAGCACAAAATGAATACAAAATAGCATGAGGCATACACAATGGATAAGATAAAAGAACGGTCGCCCCAAAACACGTTCGCCCGGGCCAAATCCAGCGACCTCGGAAGTCGTAACGATCGCCACCAGGTAATCCTTGAACATAACCTCAGAAAAACTATGCCTTACCCTAACCTTATTCCTAAACTCAGCCTCAGCAAAACTATGCCATAAACCTATAACCTTATTCCTTAACCTCAGTAAAATGAATGGAAGAGTACAAGCAGATCAAGCACTGCTGGGGGCAAGCGGTCGGTGAAACACAGTGCGAGTGTGTTTTGGGGCTAGCGTTCCAGTTACACCACCTTCATAACACAAATACACATGAATAAGCTTAAAAACCACATGGTGAAATTCACGAAGATTCTGAGAATGCTGCTGCTCCTACAGTGTGCAGGTTGCATTGACCTCCATCCACGCTGATATTCACGAAGATAAAGATAAAGATGTACGTCTCCAATTATCCTTTAGCTTTTTTCAAGATGGTCTACAGATGGAAATAAAGCACAAAAATAATGCCATACATACAATATTGTTTCCGGGTTCATGAGTTTTCTCACCACCTTATGTAAGCGATTGAGTACTTAGAAATGTTCTATAAATTTGTGCTGCACGATTCTTGCTCAAATGTGTCTCGATCTCAATTTTTCTCCGCAAGAATTGAGATCACGGTTCTCACACAATTCAAACATTTTCCCATGAAAATATGTATAATTGTTTTAAAAAACAATCATAAAAACATAAGAGTAACTAAAGTGAATTGGACAGCCAACTAGTGCTGCACGATTCTTCACCAAATGAGATTGCATAAATGTCTGGGGTATTATTATTATATAGAAATACTCTAATAGAAATAAGTAGAACAGTTCTCTATGAAGATGTTTTACTAAAATCCCCAAACAAGGCATCCCATCCAGAGGTGCCACATTACTAGAAATCTTGCATAGCCTAGGGCTGTAGTACTTGACATCAGTGTCTGATATTGTATTCTGCCCTGAGTCTGACTAAAAGGCAGCATTAAGAGATTAAGATTAAGAGAGTGCTATTTTGCTTTGGGTTCTTCTCAAATTCACTCTTTAATGAATTACCTTATTTAAATAAAGACTTAAGTAGCCTACTCGAGTGAATGTACGACTATTTGTAGGCTATAGGCTTTACATTTAAAATAGTTATGCAATACATGCATAATAAGTACTACATCATTTATTGTATTGTAGTACGTAGTGGTTAGCCCAAACATTTAGATTCTCGTAGAGGTTTTTTTTTTTCGATTCTGACGAATCTCTCTACGAGAGTCTAAACGTTTTACCCCCCCCCCCCCCCCCCATAACGTCGCGGAGCAACGTTTGTGCCTCAAAATCACTCTTACCTTGTACAAATGCAAAATCTAAGCTGCTTTCAATTTTGCCCCACTTGTTTGTGATCTGTGCGTCCCCATATTAAACACCGAACATGCTTATTTTTCAATAAAAAAGTTATTTTAATCCACTCTGTTTCAGACTCCTCCATTGTAAATGCGCAACAGAACATTGCCCGCGCCCCTAGCGGCCAGGGTTCTCTTGCGCATCTACAATGGAGAGAAAACCAAGTTTTCCGAAACAGAGTGGATTAAAATACCTTTTTTATTGAAAAATAAGCATGTTCGGTGTTTAATATGGGGACGCACAGATCACAAACAAGTGGGGCAAAATTGAAAGCAGCTTAGATTTTGCATTTGTACAAGGTAAGAGTGATTTTGAGGCACAAACGTTGCTCCGCGACGTTAATCTAAATGTTTGGGCTACGTAGTGGTTATAATACTCAATTTAGCATCAACATCAGTTAAACCACTTTAAAACTATAATGAAAACAGCATTTTATAACAAAACTTTATGAGTTATGAGTTTGAGAACCACCGATTTATACAGGTCATGTAGGTTAAGCAGTCTTATTTTATCGTGATGGAAACACATTATTATTCAACGTTATACAGCGAGTGACATCATGTAGCAGCCTACCTTGGACGCTGCTCTGACGTGGTGTGCTCTGATTGTTGCACTTCTCTCTTCAAAAGCCATGGTTCTCGCTTCGTCTGTAATGCTTTTAAAGAACAGCAGTATGACCAGTTCAGCCTGGGGAAACAGTAGGGACGTGTTAATAGCGACCATACAGTTCACTGAGGACGGTAATCTCATTTTAGATTGTGTAAAAAGAGTCAACTTTACCATTAGACGCGCCCTTGGGCTCACATTACTGTTACGCCTCGTTTTCAATTTCAAACAAGAGTGTAGTGTACTCTTGGGTACCTTGGGCTTTATCATTGTTTTAACAAAAATAGAACAGCTCGAAGTCAACTCCTTTTGTTTTGATTTTCCATTTTCAATCTCCCGCTGGCTACTACCGGCGCATAAGTATGACGACATTGTAGTATTGTAAATAATATTGGACCTTTGGCGCCACCACGTGGTTCTCAGAAAGAAATCCAATGTGTCACAATTAATAGGCTACCATCAGTTATTACCTTCTTAACAATAAAATGAGAGAGAAAAACAGTTTATGATAGTTTCTAGTTGGTTGCTCCATATAGCCTACAACAAATGCATATTAAACAACTGGTTAAACAAGCAATTAGACAAGTTGTGATATTTACCTGTAAACCATGTTAGACCCATACACATTCTGTGTGCATGAATTATTGTCTCCACCAGGCCGAAGGCATGGGGAGAGAGTATGTTTTGCACTCCGTCCGTCCGTCCGTGTGTGTGTCCGTGTGTGTGTGTGTCCGTGAACAGCTAATCTCGGCCACCGTTAACCCGGTCGATGCCATATTTTGCACACACACTCCCTGGATGCCAACCATGAACCTCTGCCCCAAACTTTCCAGAACGGCCTGTTATAGCGCCACCAGGAGGCCGCTTTGTGCAAAACAAGTTTTTCAATGCCATATTTTGCACACACACTCCCTGGATGCCAACCATGAACCTCTGCCCCAAACTTTCCAGAACGGCCTGTTATAGCGCCACCAGGAGGCCGCTTTGTGCAAAACACGTTTTTGCACAGTACACCTACAGATTTTGTCCAAACATCACGCAAATTGCTACACAGTCTCTCTAGAGCCATTCAACGAAACGGGTCTTTCAGATTTATCAGACTCCATCCTGATTGGTTAAGATTGGCTTCCAAAGTTCACAGGAGTGCTCAGTTTCAAACAAAATGCTGCAAATCATGAACACATCGCGTGATTTCCGTGAAATTGTGCACCCACATTCCCACTAGGCCGAGGACGAAATGCCACATGAACAATTTCAACTCAGCCTCAAGGTGGCGCTATAACTGGCCAAAAAGTGTTTTTACCTCTAACTGCACGGATCTGTGGATAACCTGGTGGAGACCTGTGCCCGGAAGGGCACTTTTTCTAGTTTATAATAATTCACATCATTAATGTAATAAAAGTGTATAAATAATTTATTAGGTAATTCTGCAGACAGTTTAAATGCAATTTCCAAGTGTTTCATTATGTATAATGACATAGTAGATTATTGTTTTTTGTCTCACTGACACTGATGCTTGTGTTCAAAGTGCTCATGTCATGTGTTTATTTGTTGCTTCTTTTGGGCTTGTTTTTCCTACACGCGGTTGCTTATGTATCTCTAAAAGTCTGGCAACACTGACTTGAATCGTCATTTGACTTTGCCAAGGGTCCTGAGCTGATGCAGCACTTTGTCCACCTGTAATAAATCACATACAGTACAGTTCATACAGAATTCACCATGTTGTCATATATGTTATTATTAGTAAATAAGCAAACATAAATGGCATGTAGCCCTACAATCATATATGATTATAAAGTTAATGTGAGTTACATTATACCAGTAATTTAAAGAAACAGAAGCAAAGGTTTATTTGTGCCAGTGGGCATATCACTGTATTAAGCCACTGCTAAAGTATGGGTGGGGTGAAGTTTTCCAAGTTGATCACTCACTGTGATGAACCAACAAGACTGTGGCCCATAGCGACTGAGGGATCTGGCATTCATATGACTGGCTGGTGCCAGGATGTGGAGATGTAGGTGAGGAACAGAGGAGAAGGGGGGCAGATGAAACCCCAACCTGCAATAACACAATATTCACAAGTTGGCCAAAATTTCCTCTGACTACAATGTTGAAGTACATGTTTAATAGCTGATGCGGCCAAGTAGTGTATTCGTCTTTCAAGTCGACGTGGTGTTGACTTGATTAGAACATGTTAGAACACACACCAATAATAACCAGTAAGAAGCCTGAGGACAAGAAAGGGCGAGGTTGCGTGCACGCATCCACCTGGGTGACAGCAGACTGCTGGCAAGCGCTGGCACTTTGGAATGGGGGGTCAGATCAACATATCCGCCTGAGTGACAGCAGACTGCTGGGCGAGCGCTGGCGCTTTGGCATGGGGGGGTCAGTTCAACATATGGAATGAATTCTGTACTGGCCATATATGGAGCGTGTCTTGAGTGGACAGAGTTTGATGAGGTCAGATCAACATATAGAATGTCAGAACAGCTGACCTCCATATATGGAGATCTAAGGGTGGCAGTGTCTTGAGTGTACAGGGTTTGATGAGGGCCCAGGTAGGGCCAGGCCTTAATTCTCGGGCCTGTTGAGAACTCTAGTTTTCGCTGGCTGCCAGGTGCGGCTGCACTAATAACTTTGGGGCAGGCCCGTCTAGAGTTTAAATGGACAGGTATCAGTCAAAAGGGAGACATCGAAGAGGAAGGATCAACAAATGCAATGTCAGAACAGGTCAGCTCCATGGACATCTAAGGGTTTGAGGTCAGATGTAGAGTTGCTGGCCAATATTGATGACATCATGGATCATCATGGATCTCCATATAGGGGGAGAGCGTAGTGATGCGTTCAGTAGGATTTTGGCTTATTTGGGAGCCATCCCATCTCTTATAGTCTGGAATTTTCATGAACCCAGAAACGGTGATTAGTATAAACTTTTATGATAGAAATGTTATCTATAGGCCTAATGGATGAAATTCAGCTTGGTTTCTAAAAGTTGCATGTTGAGCAATTTGAGTAATTAGCATGTATGTGCCCATACCATTAACAACCTATAAGGCAAAAATAATCTAAATGTCAATTGTCATCAGTCTTTAAGTAGCATGTGACATGTCAAACTAGGGGGTTTTCATCATTCCGAATCCATTCCAAGCATTTGTTTTGCAAAAAAACAAACGCTCCTTGGGCTAAAAACTGCCAGTTTATACTAACCAACATTTCTGGGTCTGGTAATATTGACGACATCAGGGATCTCCATACATCAGGGATCTCCATACATCAGGGATCCCTGATGATGTCACGTGATGTCCCGAGACATGACCATATGGTCATGCCTGTGGTGACCAACCAACCAACCAACCAACACACCGCAATAAGCCTAATATAATATAATATAATATCATATCATATAATATAATTACCTGACGTCACCTAGGTCACTGACTTTGTTCTTCTCCAGTATATGCCTTCCCATTTCCTGCATTCGCTCCACTATCAAAATGCACATGACATCCATGTCTAAGTCAGCATTAATGTAGGCCAACGGGGAAATGAAAGAAAAACAGAGGGGGTGTAGAATAAGGAATGTGTAATAATACCTAGAGGTATGTGTTCTTTTTGGAGTGTTTTGCAATTTCCTAAATGCGTCCTCGGAACAACAAGGTAATGGTGCATAGCGCCTGGTTTAGAGTCAACAAAACAAACCAGGTCATCATCCTGTGATAGAGACAGTCGAGAGAGATGTATATGTTAGAGGCGTTTTCAAATTCAACGCACCTTTCTTCTTTTTAAGAACAAATACAATGAAAACTGCTTACACTCAAAAGTATTTCCGTGTCGGTCTGCTTGTTGACAATGTCACAGAATTGACATCCATTCTCCCTGGATTGGGAGCGGGTGTCCTGAGGATCCATTTGTTTGTTTTCCGACGTTGTCTACAAATGTAATTCTATATAGGCCTACTATAGAACTAGGCCTAGGCGTACCCACGGCCCCTGTACACAGTAACAGTTAGTATAGTTACAGAACTATGTGAGTATGTGGGCGTACATATAGAGAGACCAGATCGATCGAAGTACGTTTTCCCCCCCGCTTGCACGTGCACAAGCGCACATGCACGTACGCGCAACATCATGCGCGTGCACGACACGCACTTGCTGGTGCGCGCTTAAATGCCGGGTGTATAGTACCAGCTGTGCTTAATCATAATAATTACGTGCTCGGTTTGGAAAAGTTTGATGTAGTTTGTTGTAGGTAATATGTGTGCATATTTGAAGAAATGCAAATCTAACAATAATTAAATTATATGCAATAGGCTATAGGCCTATATGGTCGAATATGACATATGATATCAAGGCATTTAAGTAATGTAATAAGTTGCTATAACCCCGTACAAGTGATACTTGTCCAGACCATAGACCACATGCAGGACCATATGCATTGGGGGACAAAGTTCTTAAGAATGTGTTGTTGCGACTGTAGGCCACTGTTTACTATGAAAACCTGCATTTCCCGTGAATCCCGTCAGTCAGTCAGTAAGTTTGTCATGTCACGCCTCGTCATGCCTCCATATATGGTCACGCCTCGTGACACGTCACATCACCATATATGGCCGTTTCCATATATGATATAAGATCACAACACTGACCTCATCAAACCCTGGATAGCCATACATGGAAAGACTGGATCATCATCGCTAGGGCGCCGCCTTCCATGGTCCCCAGCTAAATGATGGAGTTGCTACCCTAGCCTAGACCCTGCCTAGATCTTTAACTCTTGAGAGCGTAAAATGAAATGATTTGGTTTCATTTGACACTCTCAAGAGTTAAATTATTGTTAAACATCTGCATTACTTCATTAATAGGCCTACATTAAATCTATACACAATTAGATAATGTATAATTGTTATTTTTGATCAATGTTTGCCAACAGCATGGAATTGCTGACAACTAAATATTCTTTAGTTTTGGGTCTGAGAGACGTCATCAAATCATTCAAATGGTGGCCTGTGACTCAAATGCTGAATAAATAATGGGCTGTGATATGAAAAGGGTTGAAAACCACTGTTATAAACCACAACTCAAGCCAAAAACCTGGTGATGGTCATGTCATGGACAATTAAAGTGTTACTTAATGGTGAAGCTTAATGTTTAAGTATACAGAGTATTCCCCGACGATACCCACCGTCCAGACTTCTCACTCAGGTGCCCATCTGTTTTGGTAAATACACCACCCAGATTTACCAATTACCCCCCAGATGTGTCCGTTCTGTTTTGGCACCCACAGATTTGGTGCCCATATTTACAAAGTGCTCACTATTGAGGTCACCAAATGCCTACAATGGCTTGGTACCCAACTTTCATGTATTCGTAGCAACAGGCCAATTCCAGAGCAAATCAAGAGGAAGGAAGACAGTCGATTTGGCAAATTGTAATTTAGTAATTATTGTTCAGATCTAAGATCTAAGTAACATTTGATAAAATACAGAATACAAAAATACTAGAAATAGAGGTTACAATTTACTTTTTATTAAATGCATGGGTAACACCACTCACTGAACTCAATAATGTTAAACACATGAACCCATCCCAAGTGTAGGCATTTAGCAGTAGAGTAACTTGCAAGTGTGTAATCACTCAGAGTTGGTATGAACCCTAATCAACAAGTGTAAACTGTAAATAGAGTAAATAGAGTGCAAAGAGAACACACATAAGACATAAGTTAGTGCAAAGAGAACAATCTAGTGCTTCAATGAGCTTGAACAGTACAGGGTACAGTCAAGCACATAGGACAGCACTGAAGAAAGACCTTGCAGTCTTGTTTCCATTCGGATCCTATGCATTCATTCACAATAACAACAATGACAACAACAATTGAAACATTAAAAACATTAAATCTATGTACAGGTTGGAATAGAAATACATTTAAGGGGGGGGGGGGGGGTAAAGACGTGGGGCAATCACCTTCTCTGCTTTTGACTTGATTAGTGACAGGTGTTAAGACCTGGTCAAGCAAAACACATCCAAATTTCAGTAGTAGTGAAACACCCAAAAGGCACTTTTTCAGTGTAATAAATATCCATGGGAGCAGTGTACAGACTTTTTTTCTGTTTTGTGTTTTGTGTTCTTCTGTCCAGCACCTGGTCCGTTATCGTTTTCATATATAGTTCATGTGAGATGCCATAAAAAACATAACCAAACCAGTTACCAGAAATAGGCTATTCTTTTTTTTACATTATACGGGTGTCAGTCAATTCGATAAACTACATTGCATTATATTTTGTCCTCTTTCTTTCACAATTCATAGGGAGCTCTTCTTCACTTTAGGTGTAATTTTAAGCATTAACTCTTTCAAAACATTCTTCTGAGTTGTTTGGTGCACCCCAAAGGCACATTTGATTGAATTTCTGGATGGACTATCCTTAAGCCACTTCAGTAGGCACTGTTCCTGTGGAGAGTGGAGATGGGCATAATTGACTATTAATTCAGAAACATATGTGCGCACGCACGCACAGAAGGACAATATACAAAAACATATGAAACAGACACAGATCTCACAATTCACTAGGCAACAGCACTCACTTCAATAAATCTCTGTGTGTTTGGAAGGAATTTATATTCCATATACTCAGAAATCTGGCTGGCTGGGGCAAGCACATGGAGGTGCAGGTGATCTACTGATGTGTATGGGGGTTGGTGGAAGCCCAGCCTGTGTTGATACATTGATGAAATTGTCAACTAAGTTATCAATAGATAACAGATAGACATGAGACATGAGACGTGTGCCATAATGATCCAGAGTCAAATGCTGAATGTCACAGTTATGGTGAATCATGCAAACTGAATGTTTGAGTTATCATCAGGTACCTTATATCCTTCATGTCGGTGATCCCTTGCTCACGTAATGCACATTTCCCCATATCTGCCATCCTTTCAACTGTTGCATTAATCAATGCATCAATTACTAATACATTATTACATAGAAGAGAGGCTATTACTTTCCAACAGTTTTGATGACATACTCACCCAGGCCAACATGTTCTTTGTCTAGTGACAAGCAGCTGAGTATGTGTTCTCTAGGTATAACCAGGTAGTGGTGCGGGGCAGCAGGGTAGATGTCCCGGAAGCAGATCAGCTTATCATTCTGATGGGAATATGAGAGGTGTATTCTGTAGCAGTAGCTATATTCAATTAGGCTAGTCAAGTCACTCAACCATTACAGCTAGCTATAGATAAAAGCCAGCAGTGTACCTGTGTAAATTGCAATATAATATAATAATTCATATAATGTAATTTAGTGTATGACATGTTTTCAAAAGACACAACTTTCTCGTTTACAATAGCTAACCTAATTCCATAATGGCAAAACTGGAAGAAAAACCTGATTTAAAGGTTTATTTTAGGATAGTTTCTACAATTAATTTAACCAGCAACCAAATATTGATTATACAAAATAATACAAACTTTGTCAGGGCTGATGTCAGTCCTACCTAGTGGTGACGTCATCCCACCCTTTTATAAGGCATTTCGCCAGCACAAGTTCTCCGTCCGATTATCATTTCATTAATATTCTGTTGAGAATCTAAAACTAAGCCTTGCAACTTAATAACTTAACTTGCCCATTTAGCCAAAGATATCGCCAAAGACCTAATCATCCTATTACGCCGGCAGGTCAGCACTTTCCGCTCCTGTGACGAAGAAAGCCTCTACCATCCTTACAAACTTGAACTTGAACTACATATGAACAGTAGACTAGACTTCCCTGACAGTAGAGGCGTAAGACACGAAGTAACACTTCTATCAGTACTATGGCTCTGAGGCCCATATGTAGCCTACCTGTAGAATGATTTCAGTGTCTTTGTCTTGATCGCTCGCTATTGTGCAGAACATACAACTTTTGGGGGTTTCTTCCATATTTACAAATGTTCGACCGATGTTTCCGTGTCTGTCTGTTATACGCTCCCCCAACAAGCGGATTGCTTTGCTTCCGGGACCGGGTATCAGGCAACGGTTGAACTCAGAGGTCATGTCGCACGTGGGTGAAAAGTGAAAACAGCCCCCACGTTGCAAATCTCTCCGTCTCTCTGCTATGCATAACCTAAAGGCTAAACTGATTTCTAACCTTTTTCTCAGTAAACAGACAATAATACAAGAACCGCCCACTGAGTAATCTGAGTTCCCAGAAGTTTCATTTCTCGCCACTAGGGGGGCACCGCACCCACTGAGTGGTCGGCGTGCGGTCGGCGGAAAATAACGTTTAGAATAGATAGTACCTACCTCTCTTTCGCGCACGCACGCGCGCGCGCACACACACACACACACACACACACACACACACACACACACACACACACACACACACACACACACACACACACACACACACACACACACACACACACACACACACCAATTTGGCCATAAAATGTATTTGCTACTTTAAAATTGTCTAAATTTAAACTATTGACAGTGTAACTAAAGTTCCAGGTCTGTACTGAAACAACAGGGGTCTGGGGTGTTCAAAAGAGTCTGCAACCACAGAATGATAGTTTAAAACTGAATAAAAATTCAATTAAAAATATAAAGAAATGTGACTATATATTCTGAATACCTTTTTGTGTGGTGTTTATAAACTACATTTTCTGAGTAACTATAGCAAACTATATTCTGTAGCAGGTGTTGCTGTTGTTCAACTTCAGTGGGACGTTTGAGTGGGAAATGATTATTTCTGGGTAAAGTGTAATATTATCACCCAGACATTGCACAGATTTACATCAGATGTAATTCGATTGGAGTAACAAAAAAATAGGAATTGGTGTATATTAGCATTTATTTAGCTTTAAATGTGATAGCATTGACAACACAATAAATAGTTCCTCAGTGATATAGAGTAGGGCAGTTTTGGATTCACAGGAAATAATACTTTGAGCATTCACAGTCAAACACTTAAAAGGACACAAGTCATGTTCACATGAATAGATAGTGAATAGCGTGGGAGATGCCATAGCAATGATGAATGTTTTTCAATATTGCATACCGTATTCCATGCACCACTACCACCCAGTGAAAGGTCGATGTGTAAAACACAGGATATTTAATGACCTTTTTTTCTATGCTAGCTGGTAAACTGGGCTTTTAGTTAGCGTCAAGACATCAAAGTGCATAAAAACTGCAGATTTTCCCTTTTGGTCTCGTGTATTGAATGAATAAACAGCTTACCTTATGTAGAGGTAGCCAAACCACGTTCAGTAACATTACATTTTAGAAATGCTTTAACCACTTTAACCCTATATACTTCATTGACCGGGGCAGGGTCCTGGCTCCAGGGGTCTATCCTTGGACTTCTTTTTTTCTCCTCGATATCAAATCAAGGAAATAACCGATAACTGATCTAAAATCTCACAATACGCCACAACACTAACATGTTGTGAGCTTGTAGATCTGTAACTCTCACCGAATATACACCTTTTACAATATGCCCAGAATAGAGTCGCTATAACGTTTAAGTGGTTAAGTTAAACACTTGAACAACATTGAGTTACATTAAGACAAAAACTGCCGATCTACAAGCTCACAAGGCAATGCAACGTGAGCTTGTAGATAAGCTATTTTTGGGAAAGAGAACCGGTGTAGACGGAAAAAAGCGGTCCAAGTACAGAGTCGACTGAGGTCCTTGTTTACTAGTCTAGAAAGTAAGTGGTTAACTACAAAGGCCAAGTCTTATCCATAGAAGTAGTGAAATGTTCCTACGTCCCGCAGTGCCATTGGTGCTACACTAATACTATAATAAGTACTGTTACATAGAATTGGTTCAACTGAGATAAGAATTCAATACTTGGACACTGGATGTTTTTTTGTATTCAAATGTTTTGGATGGTAAAATAAAGAAACACGTACAGTCACATTCAGCATAACATACATAATCATAAAAAAAGACGATGAGAACTTAAAACCATTAAAAAAAAAGTGAAAACAAATTGTGTAAAAATATAAATTTAAAATCTTGTACAAAATATGCTGAACAGAAAAAAGGTAAATCATTTAAAATAAAACTTTTGGTCATTGCAAACATTTCCCTTTGTACGTTACCCATGTTACCGCACGTTACCCATCTAGTGAACCAGTTGTTTTATATTGTGAAAGGGACACGATATGAAAATGATATACAATGGGGAAATGCAATGGAACATTCTGTCAAAACTATGGCTCAAAATATGAGAACACTAAGGGATCGGCTTCTGAGGAAAGTACACCATTCCTCACTGTAAACATTTAACTCCTCTGTCTGCTTTTAAAGTGGGTTTAAATTGGAGGGTATGCAGATCATTGAAATCACAAATGCATCAACGCCTCCTACACACAGTAGGGGGGGGGGGGGGGGGGGGAAACTCCCGTTTTTGCCAACTGTACATATTCCCAATTATACACATTACAACAATCCGTTTTGCACAAAGGAACCTACATTACTGGACACCCTTTTTTTGATACAGATTATAAAGCCAGCTTTTTTCATATAACTTCAACAGTAACATAAGCATACAGGGGTCCTTTGGCCCTCAGTCATAGGGTTAACACACACCCTTATATTCCCCTACCTTTCGGTACGTAGTGGTAAGGCAGTCCTGCATGCTGGGATAATTGGAGGCATTGTGGAATGTCTAAGGCAGCATACAAAGTGAGAGGAAATAACAGCAGTGACATTTCACACTTCCTCTCTTCATGGGACAAAAAGCCAGACCTTCAGTAAGCTGGCCAACCCACCTGGGGCACAACCACCCAATATAACCCAAAACTCAGACCTCAGCAGTTGATATCCACATCCTCCAAACACTGTCCAAATAATAATTTCATACTGGTGAGCGCTTCCAAATAAGAGCAATCCAGAAGGCCATCTTATCCATTTAATTCACTTCTCAGTCACTTCGTATAAGAAATAGACAAACCCTGACTATTTCCTCATTATTCACCTTGACACACACAAAAAGTTTAGTTTTTATGTGGGTGGCTAGTGATGCCTCATAGTGGTAAATAAGATACAGTACATATGCAGACTTGGGATTTGAAGGTTTCAGAGGGGCAGGGTGTGCCTGCGGATGTGGCAGCATCGAACAAAGCTACTCAAAGGCCCAGACCTCTACACTGTGGATGTTGAAGTCCTGCTGAGCAGCAAGGGGTTGATTGTTGAAGGTAGCACAGCAGGTGGTGGTGCCCCGGTACAGCTCAGCATCCAACCACAACCCCAACTGACCACTGCACAGGATGGAGAGTGTAAAGGAACAGTAGAGTGAATAGAGGAAATCAGTAGTTTGGATGCAGCAATATATTAGGCTTTTTCATGCGTGTGTGTGTGTGGCATGGGGTTTGAACATTTGAAGCTCATCCTGGAGTCCAGGATTGCATTTGGAATTAATTCACATACAATCACAGGACACGGCTCCCAACTGAAGTTGTCACTGAACATTACTCTGCGGTTTATAATAGCTATACAAAAATTACCAACTCACTCACTCAACGACTGACAGGTTATGTAGGCTCCTGCATATCGACTTACCCTCCTCCTCCCATCTGGAGAGAGTCAGTATAGCCTTTCACAAAGTACGAGTTCTCCCCTGTCCAGCGATACACCTGCCGAAGAAATAGCAAACCATGTCAGAATGGACCACTTGAATCATCTTTCAAGACAGATTTGCAATTTGCTTTGAAAAGACAATTTACCCAAACCAAACTGCAAACAAAATGTAAACTTGGTACAAACCTTGATCTCAGGACAGAAGCTGTAGAGGAACGTTTCTCCAGTGCCATAGCAGGACTCGCTCACTTTGAAAGGATGAGTAGAGAATGCCCCAAACACCTGAGTGAAAGAAGGATAATTAAAGTACAGGATCGAATACATTAACAGTAAACTGACCATTTCCTCGCACATTTAACACTATAAGTTGCACTGGAAATGCTCTGCCAATTTAACCTCATACCTTGAGTTACTAGTCAAGGGCTATTTGAAGTGTTTCGTTAGATTAATGCCTGTACACACTGCACAATCCTTTATTATCGTTCACGTCCTACCATGTCAGACTAAATTGGAATAAATCTTTGCTGTTTTTTTCTCTTGAGACTGGGCACACTACACGGTTTTCACATTACCCGACATATTCACGCCAGGGGACACTTTCTCGAAATATATTGTAATCGGGAGTCCGTAGCGCCCCGGGCAGCTGTTCCCACGCACACACGCAGGCATACCCAAGTTGGTTTGCTTCATTAGTTGTTCATTAGGCTATAGTGCGTACCAAAATATCTTAATAACTAAAATAGTACTTAAATATGCACTTCCACCGGCATGGACATATACAACAGATTAAACAATTCACTGACACTCACATTAAATTCACTACTAATAATGATAAGTAATCGTTTTTTCTTGTCTGACCTGTTCCACAATCACTGTGAACACAAAACGAACCAGCAATGATGACCATACCATGGCATAATAGATCCATCTATTATTATATTAACCAACAAGTCCATCTCCTCAAACTAAATAAAAAAAGTTCAATCTCTACCACTTTCTCATAAACACACAAAGGCCAGGGAAAAGTCAGCAAAGCGGTCATGCGTAATGTGCATAACCACACGACACACACACACTGCAGCTTGCGTTCCAACAAGCTTAAGAGAGAGAGAGAGAGAGAGAGACAGAGACAAACACAAGTCACAGTATCATAAGTTTGCTGGAGCTATACTATTACTATTAGGCTACTTTGTTTTAGACTCTCAATCAGAATCAGAATTATTTTAATGACTAATATAGGTTACTCGAAATTGATTGTTGCCCAAGCCAAATGGCGTGATCCCAAACTCCGTGGGGACACAGCTAGTCTTATGCAAAGAGCTGTAATTCTAACATCGGAATCAGCCTTCATCTGCAAACAAATTACCATCTGGATACATGTATGCATGATTGCATGTGCATGCAATGTACAAGGTTCAATCAAATTCAATAACTTCATTGCAGGTGTCAAACGGAGGAGAAACTGAAAATACTGTATACCTGGCTGTCCATGTCTTTGATGACCAGCAGCACAGGACTGTCCACATCCAGCAGCATCCTGTACAGGGTCTTCAGGCTGGTCCCGTGCAACAAATTGCTGTAGACCAGTCTCCAAGGGTAACCCTGCACTCGGGCTGGTAAGCGGCATGCAAGCTAAACGGCAGTCAACCAATCAAGACAGAGAGAGAGAGACTGGTCTGTTTGTGTTTGGGATTACGTGAAGTATCTAGCAACAAGTAAAGCTTAATTTATACTCTATTGTACGATGGTGAAGTGTCGCTTGCCGTCTCAGAGCCGATTTATGCGACTTTGCTTGCATATCTCTCCGCTCTTCTCGGCAAGTGACATGGTTGTACGACAGAATGAAAATCAGGCTCACCTTTTCAATGTGTGTGTCCTCAAGTAGAGCACTGATATCAGTGAGGATGGGCAGTGCTTCCATGGTCAAGTCTCCGTCATAGCTGCCGAAACTCTGCCTGCGCTTTGCCTCATTGATGGTGATGATCTGGGAACAGCGAGCACAGTTCAAACACATGGTTATTCAAATAGTTAGACGGTGAATAAATAAAGTGACTAGGACTCACTAAAGTTTAGATCGATTAGTTTATGACTTGCAGTCGGATGAAGAGCATTAGCTTGAAAACATCGCTACTGGTTGATTGTCAATAAATGACACTGCAGTGTGCAGACTATTTTATCTTTCATTATTGTCCATCCTGGGCAGAGACCCACCCAGGATGACCGGTGCCGGTCACCATCTTTGTGTCTCACTGAGTGACAACAGTTATAAATAAGGAAGCACTGTGTCAATAATATGATAAAGCCACCGTCCCTCGAGTGTAATATTGCGTTACCATCAAAATAAAACGCCAGCAGTCTTTAAAGGTATATTCAGTGATTTCACTTACCGGTAATTCAAATATCACTTTTTTTTGTTTTGTTGTGATAATCCTCCCTACTATAGAGTGTGCTGACCAGTTAACCCCTGGGGGTAAAAAAAAAAAACGTAGGTTTCGTTTTTGGCTAGGTGGCCCAGCCTTCATCCAATCAGGGCCTTCCGCCAATCATGATCGAGTGGGGGCGGGCCTTGTTGTGTGTGCTGTTGGCCTGTGCCACACCCCCACTGTAGTGTGTGCATGTGCACATCTTGTTACCGGGGCGGACCGGGGGGTTTTCCAAATCACTGAATGCTCCTTTAAACTTTAAATAAAACATATCAAATAAATAAATTAAAAACTACAATGTTGTAGAGTCTACAACATTGTCTCAAGACAAGTATTTTATTTAGAGAGTGATAACTGCATGGCCTCCCTATCTAACCTTCAACGATACTTAGTATGATTATTTGTGCCACAATGCAATGTTTAGTGCCAAAGCACAGACTGGCTACATGTGTTCTAGTGTGGATGGTCTATGCCTCTATTGGCTAAATGGAAATTGCAACCTTTATAAATACTTCACCAGGAATGTCAGGCTTCAAGGACGTCATGCACATAGTGGAATATGCCGTTATTGGTCTACTTTTGAGTGGACAGACATGCATACTAATACAGACAGACAAGCCTAGCTTTAAATACTGTGACCTGTGTGCAGCGTAAATACTGCCTATTCCTACTGAGCTTACCTCCCAGCTACAAGATGCGGGATCACTGAAGAAGTTATCAACCATATCCAACTCATCCTTCTCCACTACCACGAATCCCTGCTCCCGAGCATCCTTCCCATACGCATCCGGAGACCACTGGACAAAGAATGCATACAGGTCGTTGACCCTGGAGCGGACAGACATTGCACCAGGAAGAAGCACATCAATGAAGACACACATACAAAACAAAACAGATGTTTGGTTAACCCTTTCAGTGAAACCCATGTCTAGAATGCATTATAAATACTTTTTCATGTATTAGAATCTCATTATGACTTGAAAGGATAGCCCCTTGAGATGCAGCATCTCATTTTAGAGGGGGTCCCGTACACAGGGAAAAACATTACATACAGTACAGTGCAGTTACACAAATAGACAAGTGCACAATAGACAATACAGACATGTACAGATACAGTTAGCTTGCTCATCCACACATAAAGCATTTTATAATCACATAAGTCAAATTTCATAATACTTCATAAGTGCTGGTCAGTCGTTTGCCAGGATTGTAGTACATTATAATTCTTATAGTTTCCATACATAATGCATTAATAACATTTGTAATGGTAATTTGTAAAGTGGTCATTTGGTGTTTTAAGTGAAGAAAAAAGAAGCATTAAATCTATAGTATGAACACACAAACCGTCTACACTTACAGGAATGCCATTAATGAAATGCTTTACAATGTGTTGTGATTATTGAAATGATGCAATATAACATTAGACTCCATTTGTCCAAGAGGGACATGGGTATAAGGAAAATACATGTATATATTATAAGCCGATTATAATGCATTATAAATACAGGTATGTTTACAATGCATTATAGACATGGCCTTCATACAAAGTGTTTTTGTATTTCAGGTAGGCTTAAGCAGAAATCATGTTGATTGGCTGTTCTCTCACCTTTCCTGTGGCACAGCAAACCAGTACTCTGGCTGCTTTCCCTTCCCCCCGAACCAGTGGGCAGGAGAAGAGGTCAACCCTGTGGCAAACGACTTCCTCATTGGCTTCCCCACTTTGAAGCACAGGAACATGGGAGGAGTCTTGCTCTTCTCCTCAGAGGAGCGAAGCATGTCTAGCAACAGAAGAAAATGAAAAGATCTTTTCAGTTTTCAAGCAAACGAATGCTGTGATTTGCACTTTTGCAGCATTATCTAAAATGATTCCGACAGCAAATAAAAAATAAATAAAAATAAAGGCTGGATGACCGACAATGAGCACACACACACACACACACACACACACACACACACACATGTGCACACACATTTGATTTATACACACATATACATTAAACATGAAATGTTTAAAACTTAAATGTGATTTAAAACTTAAAGAGACAACAGCAATTTTGAACCTAAATACCATTGTCATCGTGCATAAGTCATCATACCCCTGATGATGTGAAATGACACATTTGATGTCATTTGGTTCAAGTCAACATTTTGCCAAGAAATTAAAGATACAGAGAATACAAATGGTCTTCTCACACATGTGATGTAGTTAGATTCAGATTCCGCTTAGTAGTAGAAGTCAGCTAAGAATCCAAATCCAGAATCAGCTTTATTGTCACATCAAATGAAGTAAATAAAAATCACACCCGTGTGAAGTGAGGGGCGCTCTTATCATCATACATCATCATGACGTAAAGTAGACACTATGCCTATTTGCTCAGACACGATTTCTCCATTAATTGTCAAGGGGAATTTAATGTTTGCTAAAGACGAAGTTTGTGGACAGTAACTAAAAGCTGGATGTGGGAGGAGCTAGCGCCCTTCAAAAAGTGGGTGAACTGTGTTTTTGTGCATAGTTCCCATCGTGTTATTTTTCCAAGAAAACAAAGAAAGGGAAGAAGAGAGAGGGGGGTGGTGTAGGAGGATCAATGCAGGAAAGAAGAAAGTTTGAGTGATTTTACCACAAAAAAGTACAAGTAAAGGGTTTCAGATATTTAGAGGGTTTCAGATTATTTAGAAGCTTGTTTCACAAACGGCACACTTGTTGGGTCTCTCTTAGCTTATTTACAAACGGCACAGCCGTAGGGTCCCTCTTATCTTATTTACAATACAAGTAAGGGGTTTTAAGATATTTACAGCTAGTTTCACAGATGGCACAATAGTAGGGTCTTTCTTAGCCAATTTTCAGGCTGTACAACCAGACAATAAGCTAAGAAGAAAGACCCTTTAAAGGCTTAGTTCAGATTTTTGGCCATTAATATAGTGGCTGCAACTTGCAAATACTTGCCTGAATCCCGTGGTGGGAGTTCTGGTCTGGTTTTGGTGAATACTACGCTAAGTAGTTCTGGTCATTTGGTGGGAGTCTGGAGGCCACTAATTAAAAATAAATGAATCCACAAAACTAGTAACTGTATTGTTGACATATTTGAACTTTCGTTCAACATTAAGTCTATGGGATTTCTTTTCTAATGCAACACTTATGATGTAAATAGTTTGCCAGCTAAGTCTATGGACTTTAATGTTTGTTTTCAGGGCACTAAATGACGACGTAAGACGTCATGTGGCCAATAAATACAGTGGCGTCCCTCACTTCACACGAGTGTGATCTTTTTGTGTCCAGTATCACTACACCAGCACAAAATAATTGTTCCAAAAGGGGTCAAAGTTGAACGAAAGTTGTGGTAGAACCACTATATTAATGGCAATTATTTCCTACAGCTTTAAGTCCAAAAATCTGAACGAACCCTTTAAGAGACCGGTTATGAGAAAGAACCCTTACCTTCGATGGGTGCCTGCATCCTCTGCAATAGCCAAGTCTTCATCTCTGCCTCATAGTTCCTCTTCTGTCTCTCCGTCTCGCTCAGTCCTCCGTCTGCTGTTGGTCCGTTCTGCAGCTCCAAATCAAGACATTGGTCCTTAGGGCTGTTGCTGCCAATGATATCATTTACACCGTTCACCAAGTCTGCGGTCCCTTTAGATCTGAGGTCTTTGGTTTTCAATGATTCCATGTCTGTAGGTATGTCATTGACGTTGTTGACGTCAACCCGTTTTTCAGTTCCTGAGGAGGATTGCTGTGATTCTCCATCCTTTACCGAGCTGTTCTGAGGCACGCCCTCGTCCTCTTCCTCATCCAGCATCACTTTGGTCTGACAGAGCATTGGCGTCAGAGGAGAGTCTTTCTGTTCAGAGTCGGCAGGTCTCAGAAGCTCCGGTTGATCTTCCTGTTCAGAGTCGGCAGGTCTCAGAAGCTCCGGTTGATCCCTGCTGATGGTGCTATGTGCTTTGGGAGACATCACCCCAGATTCCTCAGCGCTCCCGGTGACTGTGGGCTCCAGCTCTGTGAAGCCCTCATCTGACGGAGACTTCTCCGTCTGCTCGCCCCCTCCACTCCCTGCCATTCAGAATATTACTTACTCTTCAGTCAATTAGCATTAACAATTCAATTTGCAGCTCATCAAGAACAAATAATTTCATTACGGATGCTTGTTGCACAATCGAGTTCACACTCAACAGTTAACTGCAATTCTAGAATGAATTCAGCTGCCACACAATACAAAATGACCTGAATGGATCATGCTAGTTTGGCTTTGGTTGTTACCAGATTCTGAGAGGGCTGAGTCGATGTCGTCCAGTATGATGGGGATCTTGGGATCCAGAGCCTCATAGCGGCTGAAGGGGTTGAGATCACGCTCAGAGGGCAGCTGTTCCCATTCCCCGGGCCTGTACACAGGACACAGATCCTGGGGTAGGTCTCTGTGGCATTACAGAGCGCCATACACACACACACACACACACACACACACACCGCAAACCGCGATTGGGGGGGGGGGGGGGGGGGAGGGAGGGGGGATGAAAAAGAAAACGAAATATCGAACAAAAATGAACATGATGCAATTTAACTGAAAGATAACTGAACAAATTGTGAGGCTTTTAAATTGTAAAGTAATTCAAAATGGCAAGAATGAAACAAATGACAAATAATATAACATATAAACAACTTAAAACAAACAAATGATGTATTCTTAAAAAAAAAAAATGTTTTAGCATTCCTTGAAATTGTGGGTTGGAAGGGGAGAGTGAGTGAGAAAGTAGCATAGAAACACGTAGTGCCTGATACAAGCCGTTCCTTTTTTAGACACCAGCAGTATATGTATATGCAATGTATTCAGAAATTGAAGGGAAGAACAAGAATTTTAGGCTGAGAAAGTCTGAGATCCAAACAAAGACACACACACACACACACACATGAGAAAGACCCTTACGACGGCAGGGCATCCTTGAGCTTCATGCGAGACACGTCGTCATAGAGTGCCACAGAGAGCACCTCCTCCATAGGACAGATCAGGCCGTACTCCTCGCAGCCATGCTCGATCACCAGGGGGTCGGACTTGTGGGGGTCAAACATGATGTTGTTTGGCGTCACAATCATCACTCCACCCACCACACCCTGCCAGATCAACATGAACACAAACAAGACAGGGAAACGGCACGTGTTACTGTAGATCAATAACATATGGGTCCTGGTCAAAATCAACTACCTGTATGGATGGTAAATGCCGGTGATAGTTAATGAGCAAATAAAAAATTAGCAAATAAATAATTATTGAAAATAAATAAACCAAGAAACATTGGTTTTGCTCACCATGCCATCTGTGAAGTATTTGCAGCTCATCTTGATGAATTTAACCGTTGATGGGCTGTCATCCTCAGAGGGTGGAGATAACTGACGTCGTAGAGGTTTTGCTGAACAGCTGTTTGAAACACCGTCCTGGAAGCCAGTACAAAGCCAGGTCAGACACATCCTACAGGTCTTGTTCGCGGCAATCTATTAATTAACCCATTCAGGACGGGAACCCCTTGGTGTTTTTAGCATTGTTATACTTTAGCTATAACACCGAGCACCGCGCTACGAGCTTGTAGATCTGCTATATTTGAAAAAACGTGAAAATGTGCCGCAAATCTTTGAATATATAGCGTATATAACGTATTTAACTCAAATCTTTGCTTCTGGAGGGTCCCTGGAACAACATATTTTCAGATAGGGGTCGGCAGCCAATTACATGCAATTTCTGGGGTCCTTGACATGAAATAGTTTGAGAATCACCGACATAGAAATAAAACGTAATTTTGATTTTAGAAGACATTATTTTGTAGAATCAAACTTAGGTCTAAAAGGGTTAAGCAAAGACACGCCCCCGCCTGTCTCTGATTGGCCAGAGCTCTTTGCTCGAACCGCCTCACATGGGCGGACCGTGTAAAAATCATCTAAAATCCGTCTCACATTTTTTTATTGGGATTAAGGTTAGGGTTATATATTATTTCTACGTTTTTATCCCACGATTGTGTAACCCATTTTCACCCAGTGTCAATTATCTAATGTAATCTTGGGCGTACACTTCCTCTGCCAACCTGGGGAGGCAGCGGACTGACCCCATGCTTCCTTCTATGCATGAGGAGTCCAAGCTGCTTCTTTTCACCTGACAGGGGAGTGTTTCCCCGGCCGTAGTGTGTGGAAGGAACACGTTATTCCAACCAGTTCCTTTCCCCTCCATCAGGAGCCCCGGCTGGCCAGGGGGAGGTAGTTTATAGAACAGGATTACTGCATGTTTTTGTGAGGGTACACGGGGAGAACATGCAAACTCCACAAAGAAAGGCCCCTTCGCCAACCATAGTTTTTGTCCCCCCTCCCACTTGGTGAGAAAGACTACAGCAGTAGTTAGGCAAAAGTTAAGACGGAGGTGCGCCGTCTCTGGCGGGCTTGAGCAACGAGAGGCACTGGCGAGCGAGGGACAGTCGCCGTGCTGAATGTTGCGATGGCCACTAGAGCCGACGCAGCAGCGTTCGAGTTACAGTATGGACCGATAGGGACAGAATCGTAAATTAACGTCCCCCCTAGGCAGTGCCAGTTTCGAGCACTCTTTTCAACACCGAGGAAAGCCGCAGGGCTGCTATCCTCCGAGAATGTGACACACGACTGGAGGCGAAGCAGTTCTGCGTGAGTCACAGAAGGGGACGTTCAGTAGACTAATCAGAGGCAGGTGGGAGCGGGTATTTGCATAACTTGCAAGTTGTTTAATAGATGCACGTGTCTTTTTCACCTGTCCTCTAGGCTGCCTTGTTGTGCCTTTAGTGTTCCCTTCCCCTGCCTATAAAATGTGAAAATGGATAGAATACAACCTAACCCAGCAAAAGAACACGGTCAAATGTCTGTCTTTTTGCATGAAACAAAACAGTAAATGCCTAGAAGGCACCAGCAAGCCATCTCTAAAAGCGTTGTCTGCGTGTTTGTCTGTGTGTGCATTTTTCGGGAGCTACAGTAATCTAAAAAAACACAACAACTGCTGGACAGTTTTCCACATTTGATATACTTATTACCGACTTAACACACATTTTCTAATTAAAGTCAATGAAATCCGGATGGGGCTGAAACCTTGCCTTGACTGACCACATGAACAATATGGATGTTAGGCTATTCTTCGTAGTTCAACAGACAAAAGGCACCAACTTGTAGGAGTCGCTAGGGTATCTAATCCCTGTACGGCTTGGCCAATTGTGTTTGTTGGAACGCCTAGGCAAGTGAATGCAGCGGTTGTGGGCAAGAACTTTACCCCATGTCTGAGCGTCCCCAATATACATGATTTGGACATAATGTTTGGATGGATGTGCTATGTGTAAATATGTAGATACCTTGTTTGTTTTTTTATTCCTTCTTTTTGTCCTTCCCTTGCCCCCCCCCCTTTAAACAGACTTGTAAAGTGTATTATAACTTACATGCGATGCTTCCTGTGGTCGTCCATTTGTCGAGGAAGGATCACAGGAACACTCCGATTTTGTCTCTGACTCCGACAGGCTAACATCAGGGACAAACAGTTTCTGAAAGTGTGACGGAGACGACTGCATTATTCACTAGTCGAACAAAGACATACAGGGTTATTCTGCAGAGTGTGGCTCAGGCCAAAGTCCTACCTGACCAGGGTAAAGACTGCGAGAGAAGAGCTTGTTCAGCTGGACCAGTTTGTTTGGTGTGACGTTGAATTTAAGCGCAGTGCTGTTTAGGGTATCAGTGGATCCAACCTGCAACATGTTTCACATGAATACAGGGCTCAACATAGTAGGAGAATTCATATAATCTTCAGGAGGTGTCAGAGTTACAACAGCCTGTGACTGTAAAATGAACTACTTACAATGAATTCGACCGTTCCTGGGGGCCTCTTTTTCTCTCTCTTGGCCTGGATTTTACTCTTACCGACATCTGTGAGAGAGACATACAGGTAGAGTGAGCAAGAGAATAAAAGAGATTGTTATGAATGTAATACATGTATATGATGACAAAGGATAGGTTCTCTATATTTGACAATTATTGCATCAGTCCCAGGACGTTATTACAACATATACTAAAACCATTGTTCAATACAAAAAAAGCAGCTATTCGCAGGTGCCTTTTGATCAGCAAGATATTCAGCACTATCATTTAAAAAAAATGTTTTAGCTATGAGGTTTTCAACAGACAAACATTTCTAAATGAGGACAGGACAAGCACGCTGCACGCAGTAGCTATTTGTGAGTTGGTCGCTTTATGCCCTTCCGTCTGAGGAAGAGCATTGTGCTCGAAACGTCACAGTCATCAATTTGTGCAAATAAAGGCACTAAAGGCATCGGAGCCCACAGTGTGTGAGCGTCTTAATTTTTTATCTTTCTATACTACTCACCGCTCGGCACCTGCCCAAATTTGGGTTGGATGTGCATGTCTTTGTACTCTTTTCGTTGGTCACTTTATGACTCATTGTCGGCCAATGTGCTGCCTCATCATTATCAGTGGTTCCCAAACTTCAGATCGAGAGATATAGGCATTATTTGCCCAATTTACACAAACTAGTGAAAATAGCAGCTCTACAAAAGGAGATCTACTTGTAGATCAGTTATTTTCACTACATTTTAATTATGAATTTTCTTAGATTTGTTTGTTTTAAAATGTAGGGTTAGGGTTTTGTTTTATTTAAAAAGTGTGTATGTATGTATGCATGTATAGTGTTTTTTTTACTATAGTTGTGACTCATAAAATAGACGCATAAAAACAGGTCTGTGACCCACAAATGGCTCCCATTGTTTTGGAAACAGTGATCTAAAACACCACCCCACATATACACAGACGCAGCGCATCGTGGGAGGGGAGCTCCCCCCCTCCAGGTAATACATGAGACGCTGTGTGGCTAAAGCGGATAGTATCATCAGGGACATTCACCACCCCAGCCACAGCCTGTTCAAGCCGCTGCCACACCCACGGCCAGGCAAGCGATTGAGGAGCATCGGGAGCAGTACTACCAGACTCTTGAACAGCTTTTACAGTACTTGTCAGCAATCAGACTGCTGAACAAGAGCTAAGTTTTGTGGGACAGTCTGAACTGATTCATGCTCTAATAGGGACTTTTTTTGTTTATAGCCTAGTCGTACATACATGCACCCATGATGAACTTTTATTTATTACTGTATGCACTCACAATTGTCATGTTATGCACTTTATGCTCTTCTCTCTCTGCAATATGAGCCTGCACAACCACGTTTTTCACACACCTTACTTGTAATGTGATGTGACAATAAAGATTGATTCTGAATAGCCATTTGTAATAGTAGATGATCCTAGTCAGCATTTTCTTGTTGCTAGAAGTTATTAGTCCAACACTCCCAAGCACCATCCTTCCAGGCACTTCCTCATCCTTTCTGGAAAGCGTGGGCATGACTAAGCATTAGGGGAACCAGACTGCACTACTGCCTTGTGTGGGCGTGTGTGTCTGTGTGTGTGTACACTGGACCTCTATTGATCCCACACACACAGTGGGTATCATAATTCCGAATAAACTGAAAGGCAGCAGTAAATGCGTATTTTGGAGAACTGTAATGGCTCCTGACTGAGAGCTGGTTGATGTTTAATTTTATGTCCATGTCGTGCTACAGGAAACAATAGTCTTTATGAAACCGACATACTGTAGGGTTTACACCGCTGCTGACAGCCAGTGTGCTGATAATAGTTGTCCATTAACACCGTCAACATGGACGTGATGTGCAGTCTACATACAACACCCTACACAAACCTAAGTTAACAGCTGCTCATGAGAAACACTATAAAAAAAAGGCTACACAAAAATACAAAAACAATGTGAAAGCACCCACCCACTCAAATGTAGGTTCACTGCAGAAGGTATATTCAAATTTAGGCCACAATGTAATTTTTTTGTACGGATAGGTACCAATTGCATCTAACTTCAACAACTCAAAGTAAACTGGAGTGTGTTGGTAACAATTATTTGAAAACTGCCTCACCTTAAAAGAGAAGAAATTTAAAAGATCCCTAGCTAATAAGCCTTATATGCCTTAATGCATTATAATGGCCCTATAAAACTAAACTTAAAAAGTAATTTTTTCACTCAATAGGGACCGCCTCCTGTCGCAAGTTGATGATTGTCCATGTGTGATCCAGCCCTATAGAATCACATGGAATGCATGTGTTTTCTCTGCTTGCTCTCAATGAAGGCAGTCGCGTTTCTGAGATGCAAGGAGGGGAAGCTAGTGGAGGCGCACACAGTTGCAGCGGCTCAGTGTACTCCCAAGCACATCACAATTTCGTTGTACTTGTACCTGTTACAATGACAATAAAGATCCATCTATCTACAGTAAGGTATCATGATATCTGGCTAGGTGGTCATTGTCGGGAGATAATTCACCGAAAGGGAGTTTAACCACCGAGGCGAGATCAGATTCATACGAGGTTTCCACTGGACAGATTCAGATTCTATAAAAATGTCAGTCGTTCTTTGATTTTTCAAAAATAGCAGACCTACAAGCTCAAGCTATGAGCTTGTAGATCTGCTATTTTTCGATAGCTAAAGCATAACATTCAGAATGGGTTAATCACCCTGACAGTATCCATACATACTGTCCCTACCATCTGCAACTGTTTTACTAGCCTAACTGGAGCAAAGGTCTGACTGCGTTTTCCTTTTAAATGTTCCCGTGTTACAAATCAAATCAAAGTTAGTCCACTTGTTGCCTTTGTCTATATTATTGACTTTATGGAGGAGGCACCACTTCCGCTTTATCGCTTACTCATGATAGAGCTTCCATTGCTCCATGCTCGTATGACGGAAGTATTTGAAAATTGCGCAATAAACTGAAATGTTAGTCCAAAACAATGACTCCCTCCCCTCTATTTTAAAATTAAACTTAATGCATTATCATGGATTACCTGAGCCAGCAGATGGATTTGCAGTGATTTTCTCTCCGTCTGTATTTTCATTCTTGTACTCCGGGTTGGTGACAATCAAGGTGTCTGAACAGGAGATGATGGGCAACGTCAGGGGTGAATTAGCTGGACTCTGCTCCACCTCACTCTTCTCTGATTGGCTCTGTTTGAGCTGTCTCCGCCTCTTCAACCTGAGGAGAAAGAATTCAGGAGTGAGAATAAGAATTTGTTTACTTCCACTCGACTAGAAGGCTAACCAAGCCAAATTATCTCACTTACATGAATAACTAAGTCAATGTTAGCTAATAATACTGTAAGTCATGGATGTTTTGAATTTAGTTTGTAAATCTTTTCTCCAGGTAGTATTTTCTGCGAGGCATTTCAAATCAATCCATGCTTTAAAACACAAAGATAATAAATTACTGCACAAGTGCATATGTACTGTATAGTATGTTATTCACTTATTAGATTAAGGATAAAACTCATAATAAGTACTGATAAGTTAATCATGGATGAGTTAATCATGGATTAGTGATAAGTTAATCATGGAAATTGGTAATTGAATCAAATCCATGATACCAGACTGTCGTCTGTCTCACTTTACTTGGCTTAGATGTCTGTTCTTCTTATCCAGTCTTGCCATAAATAGGCATTAATTAACATGGGATTGAATTATGTAATAGCGTTGCCAGATGGCGTCAGGCTTCATTAACTTAATTCAGCCTAAATGACAGTTCAGTGGATCCACAGGTTCCCTGTGCACTAAAAGAATCATGCAACGGCGGTATGCTCAAAAACTAGCCCTTTGTGTGAGAATGAGTCCATTTTGAGAGCCTTCATAGCCTGGGGCAAGGAGGAATAAAGATGATGTGAGAGAGAAATATCCTAAGTGCGTTAGGGTCCTAATGGAGGGGCAGCAGTCGGTCGATAAGACTGCAGTCATGCAGTGTGTCGTCATCGTCGTCCGCGCGCACGCACGCACACTCTTAAATGCTCAGTGTTCATTTAACTCAGAGTGTACACGGTCCATTTGGTTACAGTACACTCTCAGAGTTACAAATAGATAAATTAACACAGTAAGGATCTTACTGTGTAGCCAGCGACCAGTCATTCTCCCACTCCATCTGATGCAGTGCACAACTGGAAGAGAACTCTGGAATCTGTACCCACATTCCAAACAATACTGCTGTTTCACTTCAGCACTCTCCAGCAGAGGAATGTGGTTATTTTCTATAGGTTTGCACATCTGTCTTATTGCTTTCCTGTTCTATCTTTCTCCGACTGTACCACGGAGACTCCCCGGCCTAATAATGCAAACAAGTGTTCCAGACAAACACCTCTTCCCTTTCAGTAGCTTGGCTCTTTTGTGTTTCTGTCACAAACAGCACGAAGCACAGAAAGATTTCTATGACAGGCAAAACAAACAACACGCTCTTATAATGGCCATGGTGACAGTTTCTTCCATTGAAAACAAGTAATTTGCATACATGTGGTAAGTAGTGGGCGGCCGTCATAGTTAGTATCCGTGTGCATTTGTAAGTGTTCCGTGTTCCAGGAAGACCTTTGGTCTGTGTTGTACAGAGAGGAAGAAAGGGAACATATGGTGGAAATGAGCTTGGAGCTGCAGACGCATGCAGTAACTAACCGTGTCTGTTCAGAGATAAGACTTGTTTTTCCTGACAAAATGTTCACTATCTCTTTTCCATACAGGCCCAGTCAGCAATGGTTGACTTCCTGAATTGGAGCCTAAAGCCTGTATTATACTTGGTTGCGTACCATCATGTGGCACACCAAGACCTGATCTACAAGTTCTCAGCACATTGCAGCTCACAGCCTCACACCCTTATGTCCTAACCAAGAAGTCCTATTTTGGAACTGGAAACCATGGCCTCTTGATGCAATGCAATACCATAAAGTGTTCAATTCTTTCCATACATTTCAATCAGTTACTAAAATAGATCAATATATTATCAAATAAGAATGTCAAACCACATTATTGGTGTGTGCCACAAGCATCTTATGGCATAGCACAAGCTGCTATCGATTATCATCTTAGCAAAAATAAAAAGGTTTTACATGAAATTCACTTATTAGCTCAATGAACTAATAACCTTAGTAATAAGCAATGTGAACCAGCTACAATGTATTTACTATTTATTAATCCATCACAAGCACATTTTCAACAGCTTTGATATAAAAGTTGCACAATCACTTAATTCCTATTCTTCTATGGCTCATGTTTTGGCTGGCTTGGGGTCAGTCACAGCATTTGGTGTTCTTTATTTTCACATAAGCATTGATACCAATTACACCACTTACATATATTATATAAATAAACACACTGCCAGTCCTGTATGTTCTTCAGTAAACGGATTACATGTGTAATGTGAAGGGCTGCTGTTGTGTTGTGTTGTGTGTGTGTGTGTGTGTGTGTGTGTGTGTGTGTGTGTGTGTGTGTGTGTGTGTGTGTGTGTGTGTGTGTGTGTGTGTGTGTGTGTGTGTGTGTGTGTGTGTGTGTGTGTGTGTGAGAGAGATTTCATCTATGTAGCATCATTCGTGTATGGAATAAAATCCTAGGGGTAGGATACTACAAAACGTAGGCAGATCATTCGAGTGCTCCCACTTTTATCACCTTAAATGAGTCCATTATGGTTAGATCAGTCAAAGACTCGTCTCAGACAAATCTTATGTCACTTGAACACTTGTAAAGTAAATGACGGTACTTTCAGATAATCTGATTTCATATCTAGGGAGATTGGGGAAATCTAATAAGATGGATAAAAAGTAACGGTAAATACAAATGGAGGCCAATAATGCTACAGAGGTATTCGTTTTGCTGCACAAGCAATACAACAAAACTGGACTATCTGACTGCCCCTCACCTCGAGAAATAGCTCTGCTTCCTTTCCCTTTTCTCCATCTGGCCAGTAGGGTTCTAGAAATGCATGCAGCCAAACTGTGCCCAAGAAGACACCAGACACGGCTTTGAGAAGAGATCACCTCTCCTCTCACGCTGTGCTCTCGGTCGCCCTCCTAATCCTGTTGGAGGAGGAAAGAAAAGAAGGGTTTAGCAGGCGAACCGTGTTACTTCTGTTCACTGTAAGAACACAGTGATTGATTATGAGGCTGAGGAGGCCGCCGGTCATCAGCCTAAGTGGAGGTCGATGATAAGTATCTTCTACAAGAGCCACTCTAATGTTGTAGTAGCTGACCAATCTGGGAACAGATTTCAGTAGAGTAAGACATTTAAATGTTAAAGGTATATTCAGTGATTTCACTCAAAAAACCTTAGGTTTCGTTTTTGACTGGGACTTAAGCCTTTCATTTAATCAGGATAGAGTCAAAAACGAAACCTAAGGTTTTTTGACCCCCAGGGATTAACTGGGGACAGGGAGGAACTCCTTACATGGTCAGCACACTCTATAGGAGAGAATTATCACAACAAAACAAAAAAATAAGTGATATTTGAATTAAGTGAAATCACTTGAATATACCTTTAAATATGTCTTGAGAATTTATAGATGACCAATAAGGAGAAATGTGCAACACAGAAAATAGCTGCTCGCCACGCCAAATATCTTACCACTGTAGGTCTGATATTGTTACACACACCACAACAGTATTTCTAATATTATTACAGTAAGCTGTCTGCATCGGCATGTCAGTTAATCATTTTGAATTGAAAATATGTCTTGAGAGATTATAGATGACCAATAAAAATGAGAAATGCGCAACACAGAAAATAGCTACTCGCCAAATATCTACTATGTCTGATATTAATTGTTATACACACACCCAAACAGTATTATTAGAGTAATCTGCTTGCACAGGCATGGCAATTCATCCAAATAATATCATGTAACATCATGTAATCATCGAAGAAGAAAAATCAGACCATAACCATTTAAATCACTTGTAAATCATTTGCTCTGATGAAAACAGTATTTGTGCCAACAACAAACAGTATCGATTCATGATTTCCTATAAACTCAGTAGGCTACGTGTTCCCCAGTAAAATCCCTGCAATCCATGATCGCAACTCCGACCCGATAATGTACAAATGGAATAAATCAAATGGATCCGATTTGATAGTAAAATAAATACGTTCAACAGTTGTATAATTGAATGTATACATTTGACAATATCCGCGGTGAATTTAGCAGTCAGATGGCTAACCTACAGTGCTAAAGAGGCCAAATCAAAACACAACCTACGTGATTCAGTCTCCACTGTCTCCAGCTCTCTCTGCGGGGAAGGGACTCCCGTTCAGCATCAGCGTCGACCCTACCTTCTTTCACTTCAAGCGGCGTGAAAGTCAACCAAATGACAATACAATGTTACAGATAATACAGTAGTTACAGATAACAAACGATGTTACAGATAACCTGCTGCTGCACTGCATTGAAGAAGAGAACTAGAGAAGGCGAAGCAAAGCAAACACGCAGCTGCTGAAGGTACAAGGTTCAGCTGATGCTAGTTAGCAGGCTAGCCAGCCACTGTGTTTACTAGAAGACAATAGCAACCTGGCTGGAGCTGCTGTCTGGGGGGGGGGGGGTTCATTACCGCGTCAAAAGCTTCTCTTTACTCGAAAATTTAAGTTCAACACCTGCAGAGCGGACCGACGATAAGGGAACGCAAATGCACACATGCATTCCTATGTAAAAGTCAATGTTATGCTATACTCGTTATTGCTGACATACCTTTTCTGCATCCTTTTAACGACTATATGTCAAGAATTAATCGACGTCCAACTACGCCACCTTGTGGTCTTTCTTTTCGCAGATAAGTAAGCCTGGGACCGAGGCTTAGAGCTAGGCTACCTTGTGGTAGGAACTTGGAAGGTCGGTAACTGGAAGGGGGAGAACATTCGCTATTCAATGTTTCGGGGGAAATGTCATTGGCCCAGAGTTTAGCAAGATTTATCTGCCATTCAGACATTTTAGATGGCCCAACAACCGACAACTCATTGCAGTTTAACATATCAAAACAAATAGTCTATTGAGAAGTGTATTGTAAATATCAAATTACAATAACGCTTGTAGCGGGATATCTTTCCCTGGTGGTCTAGTGGTTAGGATTCGGCGCTCTCACCGCCGCGGCCCGGGTTCGATTCCCGGTCAGGGAACTGACATTTTTTATATATAAGTGTTTTTTGGCCTGGGTTCGATTCTGTGTTTTTTCACAACATCATTAGTTAAGACTGTTGAAAGAAGTTGAATAACAATTTATTGCAAAAATACATGTGCTGGTCACATGAAAGCATCATGAAAATGTTGCCTTTATAGGTTGACTATAGTGTGCCATGGTATACAAAAATTGCCATAACTTTTCTTTCGCTGTGTTTGCGGCAGAGCAGGCCTCTCATTCTGTGGACCTTAATGACCAAATTAATAGAGAAAACACAATTTAAAAAGTACGGCATGACATCACAGGTTATACTCTATTACTTGAGCTTTTGGGCCTGTGGCCCCCCGGATATGACTATATCATCATCATCATCATCATCCTATCATCATCATCATCAATGGACAGTGTGAATATTACATTAGGCTAGTAGTAGGCTACTTTGTAAATTGTAACCGACCAACTTTACCACTAGATGGCACACTCTGCCATACAGTTACAGTAACAACAAAGGTCTGCAGAATGTCGAAAAGGATTTGGCATTAGATCAATTGATTGGATAATCTCTCAATCTCTTCTTGAAGTGCAGTGAAATAGTTTATTAGGGATTGGAACCAGCAACGTTTCGGCCTATACAGCCTTCATCAGGCTATCTTTTTTCAGAGACAAAAATGTTTCAGAACAGCTAGCCTGGTCCCTAGCTGAACCATTCAAAAACCTGTTCTACTAGACTACTACTGACACTTTTTTAAGGGTCATGGAAAAAGGATGTTCTCTGTTAAATTGCATAAATTGGCTACTTTATATAATTATAATATGCATTATTTGTGTGGCATGAGAGAGAGAGAGAGAGAGACCTCTAAAGGTGGAAGGAGACAGGCTCAGACATCAGGCCTGCTGATTGGCCAGCCCAGGTTTTAACCAGTTTCTGCCTGGCTATGTGTCTTGGCAGTTATTTTGACAGCGCTATCAGAGAGAGAGAGAGATAAGCTGTCTTAGGAATCACCATGGCGCCGGTGTGTCCCTTCTCCAGCCTGCTCAGATATTCACCCCCCTGGCCGAAGCAAGGGATTGTGGGTGACTTTTGTTTGGGAGCAGGGTTTGTGTTGGCAGGAACCCCACAGTTCTGGGTAGCATCGTTCCCTTCAAGGGTTACCCCTGCCCTGCCTGAAACAGCCATCCAGCTTGCCCCCGGGACCACAAACTGTCCACACCCAAAACCCAAAACATCACTAAATCTTTCTTTCCTTGCCCTACCTCTCATCTGTCCGTTCTTTAATTCATCTTTTTTCTTACAAACCCTCTTTCCATTTAAAATGCCTTTCTTTTCCATAGGCCTATGGAATGGCGGTCACAGTGAATAGATGGATGGGCAGAACATGGAAACGAGAAGAGGCAGACAGAACAGTATAGTCTGACTGAACCGTAAGCAAAAAAAAGCACTAAAAATAAAACCAAAGATGAACTCCGGTAAACTTTTGACTCTTTGCAGAGTAATGTTTTCAAGATGTGTCTTCCATAGAGCACCATCCAATAGTTAAAGCGCATCACCCTATGGTGTCCCTGGGTTCTGCGTCTCTAGCATTTCTGCAGCAGGGTCATATAAGATCTGTATACAGGTAGTCCTGTCTCAGACTCTGATATTAGAATTTTTATGGTACTATTCCGTCAGGGCCCACAAACAGCATGGTGCCATTACAGAGGCTGTTTTTTGTTTTAAGATTATTGCTACAGGGGAGTACAGTATGAGATCAAAGACACACACACAGGCATGTGCGCGTGCACACAGGCATGCACACACACACACACACACACACACACACACACACACACACAGAAAGAGAGAGAGAATGGAATTTATGTTGCAGAAGAGGAGCAGGGGTTGCATAAGGAGAACCAGAGGGACAAAAGGGCAGATGAAGCATCTTTATGCAGGGTTTTGTGTCTATGAGGGAGAGTGAGTGAGAGAGTGAGGGCCAACAGTTTGCATGTGTGTCTTGAAAAATAATATTTAATATTGTATACCTACTGTAATAGCAGATAATGAAGAAGATTGATAGAGTCCTGTGAACAATACAAAGCCATGTGCTTTGTTATTATCAGGTCATCAAAGGTATAGAATAAATAAATAATATATGTAAAGAAGAGTGATGGGGGGCTGCGTTCAAAGCCTTATCACATCATTGACTTTAATGCTCTGTTGAGATGGTGCAAGCCCGATGGTTTGTGTTCTTTTTAAGACATCTTTTTGGCAAATTCTGCTTTATTAGATAGCAGAGTGTGGAGAGACAGGTAACCGAGGTCAGAGAGAGGAAAACAGGACGGGAGTTGGATTCAAACTCCACGGAGCATGTGGTCCATGAACTAACCAGCTGAGCCACCAGGCACGCTTGTTTTTTAAATTATTATCATTTAACACAAACTATTGTAATAACAACGGTCTGACCCAGGACAGGCCTTGGAGATGGATTAAAATCATTTTCTGTCAGACGTCACACACTCGCAGCTTAGACTAGCGCCACTGATAACTTCAAGTACATTGTGACAGAAAGAAGCCGCAAAACCTAAACAAGGAAAAAGGATCATGTCACACACAGACGATAACTGGTAGGACATTTTCAGGGGGTCAGACGTGAACTTTAACCCACCACCAAACCGCTCTATTGAGCTCTATTCTGATTGATATTTCGTTTTTCCATCTTTCTGTTTATAAGCTGACAAAGATATGCTGAAAGAATGCTGTGCAGCAAGCTAATTAGCAAAGGAAATATCTGACCCGTGTAATGATGCTGACGATAGTGGCTTTTTGTTGCCAAGATCTTCTCTGAGGAAACTCATTCACAAACCTAAACAGCCAATGTTGACAGATTTACAAGCTCTGCTTGAGATGAAGAGGGAGTGAGCAAAGGAGAGGGAAAGAGAAATGGCATGGCACAGAATAAAGGGGAAAAGTCAAAGACAAAGGTCAGAAGAAATGTTTAAGAAAGCACAGTGCAAAAGGCACTAAATCACAGCTCAGATAACTAATTGGGAATAAAGAATGTAAGAATCTGGTTGGGTAACGACAAGCTAGCACTTTAAGGAGAAATAACTTGGGAGGTTAAAGCATCGCATGGAATCATCAAAGATACTGTTGCTACTTGTCTGCTGGAGTGGGAAATATCATTTTACGTCATTCCGTACCCGTCGTTGGATGGTGTGTGTGTGTGTGTGTGTGTGTGTGTGTGTGTGGCCTGTAACAGATCATAATCTGTAATGGTTTGGTAATGTGCCATAGTGCTGTGGTTTTGAACAGAGATACGAGTCTCTCCATTGGTGGTCTGGGAGAGTTCAGTGTGACTGATAGAGGGACACCACGTGGATTAGCCATCAGGTTAATGACAGCTGCAACAAGTACACACACACATGCACGTATGAACATGCACACATGCACAGAGAGATAGAGAGATTGAAAGTGAAGTGTACATGCACGTTTGATGCCTGGAGACTGAGACAAGATCAGATGACAAGAGTACATACCAAAAACCCAGTCAGATACAAGCCTACTTTATCCCATCCAGTACCACCACGCCCAGCATCAGCCTGCCAATCAGCATCCAGTACCACCACGCCCAGCGTCAGCCTGCCAATCAGCATCCAGTACCACCACGCCCAGCGTCAGCCTGCCAATCAGCATCCAGTACCACAACGCCCAGCATCAGCCTGCCAATCAGCATCCAGTACCACCACGCCCAGCGCCAGCCTGCCAATCAGCATCCAGTACCACAACGCCCAGCATCAGCCTGCCAATCAGCCGAGACACAGGCACCGCAGTCCATGACCTTTGACCCAGAAACTGAACAGGAGACTTTAAATGTTATCAGTGAAACAATTGAAGTTCTTAAATATGATGTCCAAAGAAATCTATCGCATTGGACAGAGCATACACCTTGGGCTTACGGAATGTCTGGCAGAAATAGCAGATCTACAAACTCACATCGAAGCGTTGTGAGGTTGTAGATCGGCTATTTTTGGTGGAGATTTGGTATAGAGGGAAAACAGGAGGGGCCTATTAGACCCCTGGGAGACTCCGGTCAACAAGGCATGGGTTTAAGTGGTTTGTAGGCTAACGGTTTGCAACTCAGGTGAATATATGAAAGACAGAGGGACATAATAATTGGCTGTTGGTTTGGCAAAAAATTTTGCCAAGGAACGTGCACTAAGTGAAAGAAAGACAGGACTCCTCTTCCAACACACCCTCATCACACATGACCATGGTAGAGGAGCAAATACTGTGTGGTCTGTTTACCCTGCTTATCGGTTTATGTTGTAACATGTAGAGGCACACACAGGTTGACCCCTAAACACACACACACACACACACACACACACACACACACACACACACACACACACACACACACACACACACACACACACACACACACACACACACACACACACACACACACACACACACACACACACACACACTCAGAATCACAATCAGAAACATACCTTGGTCAAATGCAAAAACCCACATAACCACTTGAACCCCAACATCCAATTCTGGGGGGAACAGTAGCTAAAATTGGCAGATACAGGCTATTTTTGACGAAGATATTTGGTGTACACGGGAAAAAGTACAGACCCAACTCTGTCCAGTTTACTAAGTCTAGACTAGAAGGTTTAAGTGGTTAAGAAAAGCTTTAAACCTGAGGCCGATTCTAAGAAATATTTTAAATCCTGACCCAAGTTTTCTGAAAAACCTGTGCTTTCATGTATGTGTAATATATAATGTTACACGAAGGGGTAATATGTTATTATTCTGTGCTGCTGCTTTTTTCACTTTCTGCATTACTGGAATTTATTCTGATCATAAAGGTCATAGTTCATTTTGCAGAGGCTAACACTTGAATACAAAAGGAAAAACCTGCGGTAATTAATATGTTATTAACTATTAGTTATTAGCCAACCGTGATATATCTCTTCCTAAGGAGATTTTTCAACTATCTTTTGATCTCATCTCCCATAAAAAGGGGCTTGTCCCGTACAGTAATGTACACTTTTCAGACATAAAAAGGTCCAGTACCTGTTGAACTCATGGCTAAAAACTACTAACCACAGGACAATAAATAACAGTCATAAATTCCTGCCAAGGATATATGAGTAATGGCTTTGGCTTTCTATTTATGATGCCACGATAAGTCATCTTTTCATGTACTGTGAAGGTAATATTCCTGTGCGACTCGTGCGAGGCAAGATATAAGGTAGAGAGTAAAATTTGACATGAGTGTGTGTAGTGTGTCTGAGTGTCTGCTTGTGTATGACTTGTGTGTGTGTGTGTGTGTGTGTGTGTGTGTGTGTGTGTGTGTGCGTGCGTGCGCGTGTTTGATGAATTCACATGTACTCCCACTCACACACTCAGACGCTGGTTAGTCCAAAGCAGCGCCACATCAGTCCATCATCACAGATATGGCTTGTGGCTAGATAGCAGGTCTGACGGCACACAAGACATTTTGTTCACTCTGTCATGTTTACTTACAATGATAAGATTTGATGGATTCTCCACAAGCTATAGGCAGACACACACACACACACACACACACACACACACACACACTTCATTGTTGCAGATGTCTAATACACACATGCGTGCGTGTACACAGTCACAACTGAAAAGCAATACATTTCGATTTCACTCTATTGCTCATTATTTGGAACAAAACAATCTTTGAAAAGGTAAATTAATATTCTGCACACAGCCAATCACAATAATATATTATCTATAACAATAACAGCCATTGAATACATATAGTCTCTATTTCTATCATGACACAACGCACAGCAATGGCCATTCAATCAACATACAACTACTGAGCGAGCGGTGCCTAACCACCCCAGTCAGTCAGTCAGTCAGTCAGTCAGTCAGTCTGTCTGTCTGTCTGTAGCACTATAACTGCAGCCAGTTGGATGAAAACAGGGGAAAGGGCTGTTGCAGTAAACCCCCAGTTTTGGTTAAGTTGAATCAAATCCAGTTATCTTTTGTTGAATGTGATGAGCTGCACTCTGTGATCTGTTTTTTAGCCTGCACAGTGTTCCACACTGGAACCGTTTACTTTTGTCTGGAACGCGGCCAGGCAGGGGTCTGGCATCTGACCACTGATTGGACTGCTTCAACGATATTCTGAAACCAATTAAAAAGACTAATGAGGCCCTCTGCTTCTCATATCACCCAGAGGGCTAGGGGGGCACTAAGGCAGGCAGCATGGCATGTTACCAAGAGAGAGGAAAAGAGAGGATGACTTCTCGACGCTCCTTGTGTCCTCTGAGCACAGGTCCTTGCCAGGCTGGGTTGCCTACCCAGGGCCAAACTGTTGTCTATATCATGTCTATAAATGGGGTGGAGATTCTTCCTTGGCCTATATTCTACTGTGTGCATGCAAAGGTTTGTGCAAAATGAGCCACTACTGCCAAGTTTAGATGCTAATCATAGCCAATCAGAATGCAATATGAGAAATCTGTCAGATACATCTTGATCACATAAAATAAGTTGTACAGAATTTCATGAGATTTGGAAAAATCTGTGTGAACTGAGTGGTGCAACTCTGTGTGGGGTTTCCCTGGCGTCTCCCCTGGGGAGGGGGTCCCTCTACTGTACTGTCACTGTACTGTACTGTCACACCCAAAATCATCATATATACAGTTAATGTGTGTGTGTGTGTGTGTGTGTGTGTGTGTGTGTGTGTGTGTGTTAAGCTGTGCAACAGTGACACTTGGTTGGTTGTGAAAACCAACCAAACGCTATCTTCGTGCTCGGACAAAGCCAGCGACGACCCAGGGACACATATAGCTCCGTATAGGAGTGGTTGCACCACTCAAAAATCTGTATGGAATAGTAAGACGAAAGTAACATTAATTTAGCTAAATTTGGCCTCATGGTGGTGCTATAACAGGACAATTTGATCGGTCCAGCGGTGCTGCAGCTTGTGGTACTTCATGCAAACTTTGGAAGCCAATCGTGTACTAGTCAATCAGCATGGAGTCCGTAGTAGAGTATAGTTAAAGTGTGTTTTGGATGGCCCAGGCCGTAGCGTAACGGTCTGGGCACCGGACTGGTGATCCAGTCGCGGTGTGCCGCGGGTTCGACTCCCGAACCCGACACGGCCTTTACTGCATGTCATCCCCCCATCTCTCTCCCGTTTCCTGTCAGCCTACTGTCTGTCCCTTAAAAAATCAATAAAAGGCGTAAGCCGCAAAAAAATATCTTAAAAAAAAAAAAGTGTGTTTTGGAAAGAAAAGCAACAAAAAAGGTAAATATTAGGTTGTGTAATGATGCAAAGAATCCAGGGGAAATCTATTTTGATTGTATAACCTACAATTTATTGCGACCATATAGGTTGCATTATATGAAAACCTGCATCACCCGTCCGTCCGTCCGTCCGTTAGTTAGTTCCCACGCCATATGGTCACGCCTCGTGACATCAAACCTCCATATATGGTCACGCCTTGTGACGTCACACCTCCTCCATATATGGTCAAACCTCGTGACACGTCACGACACTGACCTCATCTAACCCTGACCTCATCTAACTTTACATATAGTTACTGCACTTTGGCTTCGTAGGGCAGTGAGGTAAGTATGGGGAATCAATCAATCAATCCATTTCACTATTTCACTTGTCTATGTAGGCCTTGTTGTTTTGAGCAGCCAGATTTCGTGAGAGATTGAACGCAGTTTTTTCTATGTAGTTTTTTGGTTTATTGACCTTGTTGTCATTCAGGGCTCTGCGCCACCAGTCCAGCATACACAAGCATTTACACAGTGCACCTCACTCATGCACACCTCTGATGTCTACCCTTGCTCCACCACTCACCTCCCCTCCCCTGATTCTCTCACTCCTTCCATTATTTACACCCAAGGCCGCCGTGGCCACTGGAGAAATTTAGGGAGTGAGAATCTGACAAAGCAAGTTAGGAGGAGAGCAAGCGAGAGGGGTGAGCCGGAGGGGAGACGAGTGATTCAGAGACAACCATCTCCTTCTCTCGTTGCTTCTTAAGCCTGATTTATACTCTGTTGTATTACAGCACACCAAAATAGCAGATCTACAAGCTCACAATGCATTTTAATGCAACGCATTGTGAGCTTGTAGATAGTCTATTCTTGGAAATATATGAGCCCCCCCCGGCCCCCATTCCCCCAACTGCGCCTGTCTCTCTCTCTCTCTCTCTCTCTCTCTCTCTCTCTCTCTCTCTCTCTCTCTGCCTCTCTTTCAAGGCCACACTTCTCTTCCTCCTACTTGCCTGAGGAGAGGTCAGAGTTAGAGAAGGACACACAAATGTTACAAATCTTCTCCGCCTTATCGGGAACAACACAAAGATAACTGCGTCTCCACTCCCCATCCGACAGATCCATCTCCGAAAACATCTCTCACACGCACACGCACACGCGCACGCGCACACACACACACACACACACACACACACACACACACACACACACACACACACACACACACACACGCACACACGCACGCACGCACGCACGCGCTCGTGTTTGCAACAGATGCAATGTTGATGGATGTTTCAATTTACTCCCCTTTCAGCTGAGAAAAGTAGTATAATAAAGCCAAAGGGATCTTTGAATAGAGTTCAGTACAAATGTTATTATGCACATTGGGGGCATTTACAGTATGCAAGAGGAGACACACATTCAAAAATAGCATGATATGTAAAAAGATACATGTTTTGTGTGCATGTATAATAAAGATACATGTTTTGTGTGCATGTATAATAAAGATACATGTTTTGTGTGCATGTATCTGTGCATGCACTATACTGTATATGTAGCCTATGACTATCTTGGGAGTGCTGCACCTGCAAACAGTAATCAAACAATCAAACATGCACCTGTTTAATCATTGCTCCGATACACATAAACACACGTGCATACATGGCATGCAAATACATTTCTCAGTGATTTTCTAAAGTGACAATAGCCATTCCAGCACTCGGGGCTAAGTGCCTCCTTAACCTAGTCTCAGATAGTAGATATTATTTACGTCCTGATTAGTCCCTGGTGAATTTATGTCTCACAGAGCAATTCTGGCACTGACTTCACAGCTCGTTATGCCCCGGTAGGCACACTAGTCATTTATGGAGATGCATGGGCCAAAATAAGGACCTGTCTTTGTTATCAACCTAAATGATGATGTCTTTAAAACCTCAATGGTGACTTTATCGTTATGATGGTAATGATTGTACGTACGCGCGTGCTTGTGTATTATGTGTGTGGTCTGGGGTGGGGAAGGGGCTTTAGGGAAGGGGTGTGGAGGACTGTAAACCTTAGTTCTCCTTAATGGTGAACTTGAATGTATTTTTGTTGAAGTGAATGTAAATTAGGTTGGTGAACCAACAGTCGGTGCCTTTCACACCTAAAGTCCTCTAAAAAGCTCTGGTCAGTTCAATAGCCTGACACGTGCTCAAACAGGCTGTTCAGAGCATTTCTAGGGAAATCACTTCATTGCCATAGTCGTTTGAGGAAGTGTGGAGAATGAGGTCTGTGTGTTAATCTCGTGGCGAAGTATGCCAGTATAACCATTCAGCTATCGGGTCACCCCAAGTGAAAGTAAATTCAAGTGATAGATGGCGTAGTGGTGGACCAAGTATGGGATGTACTGCAGGCTATCTGAGGGAAGAATTATGTGCAGGGCAAGTGGATGAGAGACTCTTTATTTTGAAATGTTAAGCCGTTTGGAACAGAGATAAGAGAGCTCATTAACTGTACTGTACATTGTAAGCAGGGTTTGATTTGTAAAAAAAAAAAGAAAGAAAAAAGAAAATAAAAACTAACATTTTCTCGTTATGTTGTAGGCCTACTATTTTTTTTAATTAAAAAGTAGTATAATTTTGAAATATTCAGATTTCTTTTCTATTTGCCCAAAATAGGAACACAAGAGATTAACATCATTGTTTCATTACATTATTAAAGTGCGATAGTCTACCGCTCCCAAATTGAAAAGCATGTATATTCAGTGTGCAAATTTTAATCCAGTCGACCCAGAAGCTGGGATAAAACAAATGAATGACCAGAGGGGGATACTGACCCTCCACTCAGGGTCTTGTTGTATTAGTGTTTGTGTGTGCATGTGTCCATGCTGTACATGTGTGTGTGTAGGTGTCAGCCCCTGTGCCGATGCGTGCGTAAGGAGGACGTGTAGGGCCAGTGGGTCGAGGTGGGCCGGGCCCGTGGTTCCCACAGCCTGTGCAGAGGCAGTCTCTGCTGTGCTATCAGCCTCCGTCTCCGGCCCCCCCTCCCCTCCCCTCCAGCAAATGTGGGCCCCCTGACGTCACCCCTGGCCTGATAAGGGGGTCCGACCACAAGCTGGGGGAGGGGGGGGGGTTGGGGAATGGGGTGGAAGGAGAGAGGCAGGGAGGGTTGGGGGGAAAGAGAGAGGGGTTACACTAACAGAGCCAGTCCTGGATAAGGCCCTTCAGACAGATAAGAGAGAAGAGTGTGGAGCCTCTTTTGTTTTCCACTGAACTCCTCCTGTCCAGTCAGTGCACAGTGATGTTACGGCTCCATTTTCACTCACACTCGGGTTCAATGACAATGAACATTCTGGATTTTACATTGTGCGTTCTCCTTTCCTTTTCTCTTTTTGTCGTTCTTCTTAAAATTGCCATGAGACCCAACCAATTTGTTCTAGTTTTCTTCCCTCTAAAGCGCCTATCATCCTGGTCTCTTTCTCTCTCTTTTCCCTTCTGTCTGTCTGTCCAAACAGGACCATTCCTCCCGTTATCAGGCTCATGCTGTCCAGTGACGGTGTCTGGATTGAGGCGACTTTCTCCTCTCGTTTCCTCATTGTGTTTTTGTTCTCTTTTACAGTGTTTGGAGAGAGGGAGGGGCAGCGCTCTGACTGACAGGAGGACAGTTTATTTTATGTTGACAAACATTGGGCTGCTCGGCAGTGATTCTCTTTCTTCCTATTACTGTGATTGCGATAGTGACTGTGGCATCAATTCAGCAGGGTTGTGGCAAGCTTACCTGATGACATCATCAACATCAATGGCCTTTACACTATCAATAGCCTATTCTACCAACTCAACTCACACATTTACACAATAACATAGCTAGGTCAACCAATGTGCTGTAGTAAACAAAGCAATGAAATATAAACAACCACTAGCATATCATACCAATGAAGTGAAAACAAAAACTAAACTAAACATTAGCACCAGTAAAGGGAAATCATAGTATGTCAGGTTCAGCTGTCACCAAAGGCCAGGAAGAAGAAATCTGTCTTTAACATCAACTGACTTGGAAGCTCTGATATTCTACCAATAGAATATTTATAGAAAAGGTACGTAGCAGCATACACATCTTCAACTCAAATTCTACAAGACACATATCGTATACAAACTAACATTCCATGGTGGCCAAAGCATCTCATATAGGCAATATGAACTTTGAAGACAGTAGAGGTCTGCATACATAGGTTGAGACAACTTAACTTAAACTATAAGCTTTCAAATGGAGTCTCACCTTACTAGGATGCTAATTTATGTAGGTTACACAATGAGTAATTAAATCAATAATTGATATTCTCTCTGATAAGCGACATTCAGCACCATGGACAGCGTAAGGGTCAGAGAGCAGACCACAGAGAGAATTCACACACAGTTGTGATGACTGTTTCAGGTGAATTGATTGATTGATTGATTGATTGATTGAAGTATTTCAAAACTGTTAACTGTGGACGACACCATAGCATTACACTTGTTTACAATAGGGTTCACCATGTTCAATTCATCATAACATTTAGATACGTACAAATATACACTTCTATATAGCCAAAAACTGGAAATCATCTTAGAGGAGGTAAAAAGGGGGAAAAAACATATACAGTGCGGGGAAAGGGGGTGGGTGGGGGATTCAGATTTTACCGGGGCCAGTTTCGAATTGCAGCCGCCCGTCCGTATAGGTGCCCTTTGAGAGCGGTTTTGAAGGAGTCAAGGGATTTGCATGCCTTAATGACTGTTGGTAGGGTGTTCCACATTTTGGTGGCATAGGAGCGAAATTAATTTAGTCCCTTGTTTGTGCCGAATCTGGGTTGCACATGGTTTGTTGAACTCCCTCTGGTGTTGTGGGTGTGGACTTCATTGACATTGTCAATGAATCAGATTAAACATAGCACGGACCGCCTGTCTTGACAACGAACTTAATCGAGTTTACAGTTTCCCTCCATACTATGCCACAACATCACTCAAACAGACAAGATCGCCAGACAAACGCAACACATACTGACAGAATCAAAGATGAGTAAGCCAGACCAGAGTAAAGCTATGAGCTTATAATACTAATAAAGGTAATAGAGCATGCACATCCACTCTAGCCCAGGTGCTGGACAAATGGCAGTACAAGAGAAAGAAATAGAGTGTGTAACACTGGTAAGGAATAACTCAGCTCCACTGGTTTATTAATGCAACGTTTCCATCACTGGAATCTTCTTCAGGAATTCCTGAAGAAGAAACTGGACCCTGTAAAAAGTTAAAGTCCCCCCCCCCCTATATTTCTTGTTTTCCCTAGCGTTTTCTAACTGTGCATATGATGATTTCTATCTGTTTTTTGAATAGAAGTATGCATAAAATGTGTATGTCTTTAAATGTTCTGATGAATTGAAAACGGAGGACCTTTATGTAAACAAGTCTTAGTGCTTTTTCTAGTTTTATTCTCTTGGCAGATCACATTTCCCTTTTAGTATTGACCTGTACTTTCCTTGTGCCCATTCTGGAAACTGTTAATACAATTTATAATCAATCAATCAAAAGCTCATTCCTTCCCATAAACATGCACCTTTGAATGCCATCCTGACTAGACTGATATCTCTTTAAACCTATGAACTCTGCTTGAACTCTCGGTGACACCGGGCCATTGTTTTGGTGATGTCATCTTACCTTTGACTAACCTGGAGCCTGCTTCTTCCCAGACTTGCACCTTTACTCACCAACATACACATGATCTTTGCCTTCCACATCCCCTCTGCCTACTTTAAGTTTATAAGTAATATAGTCCTATACATGTAAAGTAGGCATAGGGCCAATAGCTATATTATTAGCTATTCGCTGTGTGCGTGCCTATGTGCGTGCTTGTGTGCGTATCTTGTGTGTGTGCGTGCATGCTTTCGTGCATGTGTTGTTGTTGTTGTGTGAGGGGCCAGGGCGCGCATTCTCTATTTGCTCTTTAGGCCCTGACTAGCCTGCAGACTTTGGCCACTGCTTATCATTGGTCCTGGGATCCCTGAGTCTCAATGGATAAAAATACACTCAATAACACACACACACACACACACACACACACACACACACACACACACACACACACACACGCACACACACACACACACACAAACACACACAAACACTATCGTGGAAACACCCTGCCATGTCTTTTGTGATTGGCAGCAGCTGTCAATCCAACTTTCAGGTCAATATGATTGGCTATGCCAGACTGTGACTGGTTGAGGAGGTAGTGTTCGTCCATGTGATGTGACTCGGTTTTGGAACTAAGTGTGGATGATGTTACAACATATTAGATGTTTTTATTATGCCTATTTTAAATTGTAGAGCGATAGATGTCCAAGCAACACCCATGGGTGCCGAATTTCAAATATTGGCGTACAAGCGTAAAAGAAACATTTGAACCTTTTGAGTGCATTGGGTATAGCTTTCCAAACAGTGGAGGTTGTTCGTAGAAAAGTGGGTTTTGATAATTGAATTCTTATCATCGGTAATTCGCCGTGGTGTGATGTGTGTTTGCTCTGCTCTTCAAACATTGTCCAGTTCAGCACCTCGCCCCATCACGTATGACATCCTGCAGCTCAGATGTTAATAATTTATTCCAGCACACACTCCTAGTTAATTAATATGTGTGTGTGTGTGTGTGTGTGTGTGTGTGTGTGTGTGTGTGTGTGTGTGTGTGTGTGTGTGTGTGTGTGTGTGTGTGTGTGTGTGTGTGTGTGTGTGTGTGTGTGTGCGTGTGTGTGTGTGTGTGTGGTGAATGTGTGTGTGTGTGTGTGGTGAATGTGCTTGCGTGTGCACGTGCGTATGCGGCATGTGTTATCTTCTGCTGAAGACCAGGTGTGGAGCCCGGGACGGTACCTCGTCGTACGACGGTGTCCCGTGGTGACCATATATAGCCGATGCACAAGCCCATAACGCCACGCGGATGTGACGTGCTGTGGGCTTGTGCGTTGGCGGTGGCCACTGCGGGACACCGTCATGCGATGAAGCATAAATGAAAGAATAAATTGTGTCTCTGCTGTGTGACTCCTTGACCCTGCCTGCTCAAACAAACCTAATCCACAAGCATAGCACAGATACCTTGTAATAACACACAATAACACACAAATATAATGCTTGTGCACGCACGCACGCACACACGCACGGTGGTATAGGGTACGTTTTTATGATAAAAACAAAAAGGTTAAAGATATTGTGATAGTAAGTGTTTGTTCAGTAACAGCGCCCCACCACCCCTAGGTGACACATTTTTAGCCAATCAGGAGAGAGTATACCATTTATGATCAGCTTAATCTTTTATAGTGTTCCCATTCCAATTTAGTCAGTTCATGTATTTGTTATCACTTCCAATTTCACTTGTCTAATCATATCCTGACTGAGTTCTCAATCTTGATTGGATCAAATTGATATCCCAACCTGATAAAAGAGACATGGGGTATAGCTATTTAACACTTATTTTAACCAAAGAAAATCACTATACTACTCACTAATAAAATACTATACTAATACAATGAATCAGCTACAACAGCAACAAACCCAGACATGCTATAGCGCTCAAAATGTATCTTTCTTTCTCTGAGGTTATTTTGAGCCCATTTTACCAGAGGAGCTATCTGATTCATAGACTAGACATAAGTAACGCGCATGCATGCACGCATGCACGCACGCACGCACGCACGCACACAGGTCTGACATCGATTAGCACTCTGTTGTTATCTCTAATAAACATCCATAGTGATCAATGAGCAGAGAGAACGTGTTCTAAAAACAGGTGAGGTGAGGTCAGCAGAGCTAGAACAGATAACCTGCAGGTGGTTCTTTATGTGAAAAGAACCAACCAGAACATCTGTGTCTGTGTCTGTGTCATGTGTCTATGTCTGTGTCTGTGTCTGTGTCTGTGTCATGTGTCTGTGTCTTTGTGCGCGTGCGTGTCTGGCCTCTGCTCTACAGCCTACATTGACAACATGCTCTGTCCTGTGTTTTTGTTTTCCTGTGCCTACATTTTGAAGTCTTCTTCCTGGAGCCAGAGGTTCCTATAGGTCTACCACAGGTCTGTGTGTGTGTGTGTGCGTGTGTGTGTGTGTGTGTGTGTGTGTGTGTGTGTGTGTGTGTGTGTGTGTGTGTGTGTGTGTGTGTGTGTGTGTGTGTGTGTGTGTGTGTTTGGGGTGGGGGCTGGAGGGGTGGGACATAGGGCCATAGTGAGTCACCAACCCCAAGGGACACAGTCTCCAAGACGGGAGACGATTTCCTGGTGCCTGGTATGGATAGACACAGGCATGCACGTTGCACGCACACGCACAGTCGCACACACACACACACACACACACACACACACACACACACACACACACACACACACACACACACACACACACACACACACACACACACACACACACACACACACACACACACACACACACACCAATCATTGGCAGATAAGTGCTTAAACGGTAAACACTTCAAAGGCAACATGAAGAGTTGGGCTTCATACGTATGTTTTCAAGTAAACAGAATTTTGTCTTCTTTACACAAACACACAGCATGTATCAATAAACAACCACTTTGTTAAATATATTAAATATATTATATATATATTTAATATATTAAATATATTAAACTGATGTTATTTTAATTAAACTACCGGTAAGTGACATATAATTTATCATATATAATGTAGTTTTGTCATAGGCCTAATAGCTGTATTTATACCATATGTAATAACTTTTAAATTGCATTTTGATCATATTCATGTAATCATTTACAATTACAATTAAAATGTAGGCATTTAGCAGACACTATATCCAGAACAACTTATGAAGTGCAAGATAAGTGGTATGAACACTAGTCACACAAACAACACAACAGTAAGTGGTTGAATAAACAGAAGTTTCAGATAGACGGTAGCAGATAGACACCTAACATCTGTCTTAATAACATCCACAGCGTCTATGACTATGACTAAGTCATAGACTGAAGTAAACACGTCTATCTAAACAAAATCTAAATAGTCAACATACAGTACCAAAATGTGGAACGCCCTACCAACAGTCATTAAGACATGTGAATCCCTTGACTCCTTCAAAACCGCTCTCAAAGGGCACCTACGGATGGCTGCAATTCGAAACTGGCCTCTGTAAAATCTGAATCCCCCCCCACCCCATTTCCCTCACTGTATATTGTATATTTTCCCTTTTTTGCTTCCCATATGATGAATTCCTGTTCTGTTCTTTAGCTACATAGAAATGTCTATTTGTATGTCTCTAAATGGTTGTATGTCTTTAAATGTTTTGATGAATTGAACAATGTGGACCCTGTTGTAAACAAGTGCAATGCTTAATTGGGTCGTCCACTCACAGTTGACAGTCTTTGTATTGAGTTTGTGCTTAAAATGTACTGTAAATTCTACAAACTGTTAAAAAATATTTCAATCAATCAATCAATCCATCTTCCCTTTCTAAAAATGAAGGTTTCCCTTGACAATCACTGACAATATGCACATACATACACTGTCAAAATATTATTGTTTATTCATCCCTGTAACTCAGAGAATGTACAAATGTAACCGTGAATGGTCCATTTGGTTACATTTCTACACGCTCAGAGTTCAATTTAATTTGGATCCTTGACACACAAACACAAGCACATGCTCATGCATCATGCATAAACAGACTCTTGACTGCCCTTCTACACACACCTTCCATAGCAACAGTCCCAGCAAACCTTTCTCGCCTGACCTCACAAACCGGCATCCCTATCTAGGTCCTCACCAGACACCTCATTCATATAGTCATACACACACTGACAGGAGAGACACCCACAAACACACATGCACAGTTGCATACAATCCCTAAAAGTGTGAATATGCAATAATGGCCTCACACACTTGCAAAAACTTGCATTGACAATTTGACATAGACACTAGACACACACACACACGTGCACATACCAGTATATAGAGTAGGCTATAGTAGGTCAAGAAAGACATTCACCAAAATTCTGTCTACAATTATTTCTTATCAGAATGATGTCAGATGCCAAGAGAAGGCCACATTGGTTCATCTCCGGGGTCATGGCCACGTCTCAGCTTTATCTGATTGTATAGTTCATTCTAAACTATCCCTTAACGATATCTCTCGCATCTAAGTCTGACTTGGGTGCGGTCTGACAAGAAAAATGTATTTAACTGACTGGAGTGTTTGTTATAAAGCTTTAATCCATTCTATTAATACCAAATTTATTCAGTTTAAATGGAGAATGTGTACATATACACTCTCTCTCTGTTGCAACATTTTTTATAGTAACAATCCTGATTCAACGTGTATTAATGTGATGTATAAGAAAGCACACTATTATTGAACTATCTATGGAGCTGCCCAAAGATGTTGCATTTCTGTCATGTTTTATCAGAGAGTTACAATGAGACAGAGAGAGAGAGAGAGGAAACAAGGGAGAGAGTTGGGGAAGAACATGCGGCAAAGAGCCTCAGGACAGATATGAACCCTGCCCGGCTGTGATTTAATGCTTTGCACTTTAACACATTTTGAGCGGGAACCCCTTTTGGTGGTTACATACATTATGTTATCATTTAGCTATTGAAAAATAGCAGATCTACAAGCTCATAGCCCGGCACCGAGTACCGTGCTATGAACTTGTAGGTCTGCCATTTTTGAAAAATCGTTAAATTGTGCCTCAAATCTTTCCGAAAGTTGTCATGATTTAGACGTCAGGCCTGAATGGGTGGTGCGCCACAGTGGTGAGCCACTGTGGCGCCTTGATTCAAACTATAAACGGCTATCATTATAGGGACATTTTGTTGAATGTCTTGGAGGTCGCCTTGGAAGAGTTTCGATGACCACTTACTTATTTATATTTAACGTATTACTATTAATTATGACAGTTACACAGAATTGCAGGGTTATTCATTTTTATTCTTATGTTTAGTTTATATTCAAATACGGTATATATTTCAAATTCTATTTGTTATCATTTATTTAATTTTGATAACACCTAATAAAGATAATTTAAATTGATATATATGCGTATATCAAATAATTATATCATAAACTTACACTAAGGATAATCTTGGCTGTCCGGCAGAAACCAGCTAACTTCATTGTTCATTTTTTCCCCTATAAATCAATGTATTTGAACACTCTTTACGTCGAACGTTGAACCAAGAAAACTATTAAAAGGTGCTTCTGGAAAAACCAGATAACCCCATTGTTTGGACCCTCAAACTGTCTGCTAAAGCAGCTACTCCACCCCGTCCCCCTCTGACCATTTATAAAATCACAATACCAACTTTGATGAGGCAGTATTACTTTGTTTTAACAATATAAGGTTTTCCAAAAAAAAATCCTGAAAATATAACATTTTAGAGTTAGCTGGTTTCTGCCCGACAGCCGAGATATGAAAAAAAAGCCATAATCTAGTAAGCATTTAATTTTTTATATATATCCATCAAACACCTTCTTCCCCTCCCTGTATGGAAGCCTGTGCATTATACATATGCTCAGAGAAACAATAAAGCCAAGCCCATGACTCATTGCCAACTAAGCTTCCCCCGTGTATACATTAACATCATGTCCTTACAGGTTAATGGCCCCACGCCTCAATATTAGCCAGCAATTGTGGTTTCTTTATCAGCACCTAGAGTTACACATTGATGATAGTTCCCCATTTCCATTGCATGCAGCGCTATTGCTCTATTTGCCTTGACTTGTCCAATGGAGGGGCCAAGGCCTGAGAATCAATATTGTACCATGCAAGTGAACTACCACGGGCACATTCTGACCTGTACAATCTGTCAAATATCAACACAACACAGAGAACGAGGGAAGAAAAGATGGATAGATAGATAGATAGATAGATAGATAGATAGATAGATAGATAGATAGATAGATAGATAGATAGATAGATAGATAGATAGATAGATAGATAGATAGATAGATAGATAGATGGATGGGTGGATGGATGCTGGGAGGGATGGATGCTGGGAGGGATGGATGCTGGGAGTGATGGATGGATAGATGGATGGATGGAACAAACACTTCTCATCACTATATATTCCTTGTTCCATACTGTTGTTATAACTGGGTTTCAACCTCTCTGATGCAGCATTCATCCTGATTCCTATAGCCTGAGACAAGGACCTCTAGGGTTGTTGGTGAACTTGACCC